>NC_045496.1:0-300000 GCF_009650955.1 Corvus moneduloides | reverse complement strand
GGGGGAAGTGGAAATGAGATGACAAAGATTATATTTAATATTATCTCTGGAGCTTCAAAACATTCAAAACAATATTCAGTAACTGGAATCTGCACTATATTTAGTTAGATGGGCTTTGAGATACGTGTGTAATACTTGCTTTATGCTGTTTTGCTGCTGTAGCAGTGCAGGCAGTAGTACCTGTCTGCAGATAATGCTTCAGGAGAAGCTGGAGTTCAGCTGTGAAGGTAAAGGTGTTTATCTGGTGGTGAGATTGGAGCAGGTGAGCACACAGGACCAAGAGATCCTGGAAAAGCACAAAGTTTCTCTGTGCCTGATTCCTGGAAATACTGAAGCATATTCTGAGTTTCCATCCCCTGATCAGTCCCATGTCCTAAATTAAAAATTGCAAACATTTTTATGCTTTTGTGGCATTTGATTTAGGCAGAGCACACAGATCTAAGATAGTCTCTTCCTGCCCACAGCTGCTTTAGGTATTCAAATAACCATGGGACAATAGTTGAACCTGTTGACTGAAGAGCAGTTCTCAAACATCCTGTTTTCTTGGTGGAACAAGTGCAATTATATATCCTTTTTTCACCAGTCAAAAGTGATGATGAAGATGGAGATGTTAAGCCCACCAAGGGCCAAGTAACCCAAGGAAAAGGAAGTGATGATGGGAAGGACCCAAGAAGACCTAAACGACCAAGAACAATACTAACTACACAACAGAGACGAGCATTCAAAGCATCCTTTGAAGTGTCTTCTAAACCCTGTAGAAAGGTAGGTGCTTCACCAGGGACTGAGTCAGCCTTGACACCAGGCCACAGCCCCAGACAGCCCTGCCCCTTCCTGGGGCAATAGCAGTTCTCCTGGGGTGAAGGCAGAGCACTCTTTTTGCAGAGAAGTCTTTTGCGGGTAAAATAAAAAACAAGAAATGACTTAGTGTCATTTTCCTCAGCTCAGACTCTTTGTTCAGTAGTTACAGAACTGGTAGTGCCATCAGGGGCAGAACTTGACAACACTATGAAAATATATGATTAATTTTTAAAAGTAATTTTATACATGCAATTTTTGTTGTAAGTACAAATTCTCCTCTTAACAAAACTGATTTGGTTTTGGGTTTTTTTTTTTAATTTATGAAAAATTGCATCGTTAAGCATTTCCTCCTGCAGGTCAGAGAAACATTGGCAGCTGAAACAGGGCTCAGCGTGCGAGTCGTCCAGGTCTGGTTTCAAAACCAAAGAGCAAAGGTAGGCTGTTTGTCACATTATCAAAAGTCAAATGCAGGTTGTGCCTCAACATGGGCCCTTGCCCCACATGCAGCTCACACATGCAGAAGTCCCATGGCTGAACTGTCCATGTTCTGCCTGCTCTGCTCTCTACATCCACACTAGAAAGGCAACTTCGGGACACAAACATTAAATTCATATTTGCTCAAAGCAACTCAGGGTTGGGAGTAAATTTTACATGCAAATCTGAACTGGAAACTGAAATGTTTAAGCTTAGAATTGAAACTGAACCCGCAACAGTGTGTGCATAAGTATAAACGGTCCGTATCAACTGATAAGATGTTTGCAGAGAGTTTTGTAAGGAAACAAAATTGTTGCGTTTGGAGCCACAAGATTGTTCTGTTCTTCTGCTTTTTTCAGATGAAAAAGCTAGCACGAAGGCACCAACAGCAGCAGGAGCAACAGAACTCGCAGCGACTAGGACAAGGTAGGGGATTTGTGATAAAGCGAAGTGAGAGAGAAAGAATCTGCCGTTGTCTGGAAGTGTCTTTCCCACATGATACCTTAGTACAGCAATCCAGGGTGCACGCAGGTCTGTGAGTGACATGTGCCATCAGCAGTGGATGGACACAAAGGTGTACCTGTGCTCACACCAGGTTACCCCAAGTTCTCCTGGTGGGATCAGACCCCAGAGGGGCTCACACAGAAGCTGTTACCTCGTTTCTAGAAGAAATGTACTATGTGGAGGTGCTTGCACCGGAGGAAATCTTCAGGAGGCTTGCTCCAGCTAGATTCTCCAGTTTGTTTTCTACTGCAGTAAGGGGCATGGTGCTCAGCTGGGAATCTGCACAGGCACCAGCTTTACTGCCCCAGCTGAGGCACAGGGAGTCCCTCCTGTGCCCCACGGGTGGCTGGACCCTGGGGCAGGCACTGCACAGAGGCACCAGGGCTTGCCCTGCTGCTCTGTGGGTACTCTTGAGGATCTCCAGCTCCCAAGACCTTGCAGCCTCAAATCCTCCACTTTAGCCAGGGCAGAAAAACTGAGACCATCAGAAGTTAGAGAATAACTGGGCTCTGTCACACACAGTATACAGACTTTAGGAGGATAGGGTCAAGCACCTAGGAGCTCCAGAAATCATGTAGTCAGAAATTACAAGCTGTTCAGCTTATTGCTCAGGGTTCTACACTTGGACAAAATTTGGAAAGTTTCTCTGACTGACAGGATACCCCTGACTGCATTTGCTAGGGTTCATTGTTGCCACTGATTCTGCCCCAGCAGTAACTGTGCCTCCTCTTTGCTTTGCAGAAGTAATGTCCAACCGAATGGAAGGGATGATGACATCTTACACACCACTTGCACCACCACAGCAGCAGATTGTAGCAATGGAGCAAAGCAGTTATGGCACAGACCCATTTCAGCAGGGTCTTACCCCTCCACAAATGCCAGGCGACCACATGAACCCCTATGGTAAGGCATGCCTCATTCTGCCACATCCGAAGTAGCTGGGTCCGTGCGCTGGATCACGCACCACAGGGGCAGCAGCATTACTGGCTTTTAGAATATTTTTTCTGGCATTTGTACCAGGGAATTTGTACCAGTCAGTTTTATGTGTGTATTTTCTTGTACACATAAGAGGGTAGAACAGAGCTCATCACAAAGCTCTGGACACCTTTCAAAACTATTTCACAGTATAATTCTGATAAATGATAAAGCAAGCACCTCTCCAAGCTCCACTTTTTAAAACCACTGTCCAAGACACTGAAAAATAAACAATACCAAATTCTAGCTCCCTCACAAATTTTTCCTTTTTTCTTAGAAGCTTTGAGGAAAAAGTGCCTTCAATAAAGAGAAGTAATCTATTCATTACAAAATGAATAAGCAGCCCTGTAAGACCACTCAGATTGGATGCGTGGATTTGTTAAAGAACAGTTCTTGAGCTACTAAGAGATGGGTTACCACAGGACTTTTCTCCTGCATAGTTTTATTCTCTGTCCCAAATCAAGATGACGGTTTGCTTTCACGATTGCTTGACCACACATCAAACGCATTACAAGCACTAAATGCTCAATTATTGATTCTGGACAATTGCAGTGTGGCATTTAAAAAGAATGTCAGAGGATTTTTCAGACTGTGATTCTCGGCCTTGCGGTAGCCCACAAGGGCCTGTTTCAGACTCATTTCTGCTGACCAGGAGCACTTCACTGTAGAGGCTCACAAGTGCATTAGTGTCCCCAGCACAGCGTGCACAGGCCAACAGGAAATCTGCTTTGGGTCTGTGTCATTACTTTTGCCACTGAGACAAGTCCGTGGTGCACACCAGGAAATTTGAGAGGTCCTGTAAGGAGCTGAGGACATATGAAGTGCCCTTGAGCATTAGGTGGCTTGTGATTTTGTTGGTTTGCTTGGCTTTCTGAGTAAAACTCGTTGGGAAGTGGGTTCTGTGCTCCAAAAGGAGTGCAGGGGATGGCACAAAGCCCTTTTGAATGAGTCTGTGAGGAAAAAGAAGCAGACTAACACTTTTGCAGAGCCCCCAGGACTCGAGCTAGAGCTTTTTCTGGTGCCTTCAGTGTTGAGGTAAGCTGAAATCTTAGTTGCTAAGGGAAATAAAAGGTGCTGTTCCAAACCAGCCCTAAAAGAGTGGAATTTTCTCAAATGAGAGCATATTTACAACTGTATCTCACTTGAAGCCAGGGAAGCTGGGTCTCTTCTGGGTCCTGTCACACTGGTAGAACTTTTACCTTGTGTGTATATGAAGACCAGTATGATTATGGCTCTTGAGCCATGCTTCCCTGTCATGGGCACTCAATATCTGGTCCACCTTTCTTGTCAGTCCCAGTGCTCCCACGAGTGCCAGAGCCCATGGAGAAGCTGGGGACCTGCTCCTCCCCAGCACCGTTTGCTCCCGTTGTCAGCCAAGACTCTGTTATGTGCTGCTTACTGAAATTGAAATTAAATCCTGGCAAGTCTGGGGGCATTGCTGCCAGTTGACCCCTGTGGGTTGATTCCAAGCCCTCCTCCTTGTAGGTCAGACCCTTAGAGCCAGAGAAGGTTAACATGTGACTACAGAACCAGGAGTGTTCCCATTTGCTGCAGCGTGCAGCATGTCAGCATCCGTGTGTACTGTGTCCTCCCCTGGCTGCGCAGCATCCAGCTTAACATGTACATTTCATTTGCAGGAAACGACTCCATTTTTCATGATATCGACAGTGATACCTCTTTAACTAGCTTGAGCGACTGTTTTCTTGCCTCTTCCGAAGTTAACTCCATGCAGGCTAGAGTAGGAAACCCCATTGACAGGCTGTACTCTATGCAGAGCTCCTATTTCGCCTCATGAAAATAAAGAAAACTAACAGCCGGCATGTGTTTAGCCAGTGACTTTTCCAGTGCAGACTCTACAGCCATATGTTGCCCAGCTCTTCCTTCACAGTGACTCTGCTGCCTCTGGACTGCAAAGAGCATTTTTTTAGGAAGACTGTCTCTGTTTGCGTATATGTGTATGTATGTATATATATTTTAATACCTACGTACATACATATATAGAGAAAAAAAACACATCCACCTGTCCCATACCCTTGATTCCCAGCTTGCGCCAGACCACGAGACAAGCACGGAAGGAACAGAAGAACCTGCTCGTCCTCAGCCTTTGATCTGGTTTGGTTTGAGCTCATCATCCTAAAGGAAATGGATTTTGTGGAAAGCTAGATCTTTTCCTCCTTTCTCTCTTCCTTTCTTTTGGATGTCTAAACTTTTTTTTTTAAGCCACTGATACTGACATCAGCCAACCATATGACAAATAAATCAAAGAAACTGGAGATTCCTCCTTTTCTTACTGCATGATTCATACTATGTTGTGGATAAATTGCCATTTGAACTGTGAGAAGTTAATGTAAATGTGACGTTCAACATTTGTTTCCTTTCTACACTTTTTCTACATAACCTAGATCTGCTCATTAGTTTATAGCCCTTATGCATATGATACTGAGGAAACTGGTTAACAGTATTTGTGGAGAAAGCCAGTGATTTCAGAACAAGAAAGGTCTATGACCCTGGAGAGGAGATGCATGTTAGGGGCAGAGGCATTTAGGTTAGTATTGATCTTAAATAATTAAAACTAAAGGTGCTTACAAGACAGATTTATTTAATTTTTTCTGAGGTGTGAGATTAAAACATTTACATTTGTTTGTAGGTATTGCAGTGCCAAATTTCAAGTCTAGACCATGATTGGCAAACAAGTGTTTTTCATTCTATTCTGTTTTGCATGAGGCATAAATGTGCTGTTCTCTATTGTCCGTCTGGAATAATTAAGCACTCCTTTAGTTACCTTGCCTCAGCAAGAATTGAGGATACACAGTTCTAGCCTGAAACACCAGAAGTCCTGAAATGTGCACCAGCTGGGAACAGGAAACTATGAAAGAAATTACGATGGGAAGTTCAGGTATGTTGAGCTGAAATTTTACCACGTCCCGTAAATCCCCCGCTGCCAGGACTCCTGGCTATGGTGCCAGCTGACTGATCAGTGCAAGTGCTGGAAGAACAGGTACACCAACTGAAGGGGATGTCCCAGCTGAAGTCTGTCTCTGATGTTGAAGTTTGAGCATATGTCATATAGATTTTTGTAGGGCATAAAATATCATAAGTAATAATAGTATAGCTATAAATACTGCCTGGTGATAATTATAATGTGGAGAAACAGACAAGTACAGTCATGGCTCTCAGTGGAGAAAACTTCATGGGGAATATTTGCCAGGGTAATATCAGTAATTATAGGGTGTGTTCAAAATAGAGCTCATGGGGAAAGATTGGCAGGATAGGCACTTTCTTAAATAAATACCTTTAATATATTGACCATAATAGCTGAAAAACAAGTCCAAAGCTTTGGTTAATCTAACTCCTTCAGGCTGAGGACTGGTACCAGGCCAGCGTCACAGCGTCCCTGTGGGGCTTGGCACCTTCTATGGGAGCGTGGCTCTCCTGTGCAGGGGGAGGCCAGAGCAGGACCCCTGTAACCTCAGCACCCAGGGAGGGAGCAGCCCTGCTGGGGGAACTGCGGCCTCAGCCTCGGGGAGTCCTGCACGGAAATGTGGACTGAGCATGTTGGAGGTTTCTTGAGAAAGCAAAGTTTTATCTGCAGGGTAAGTGCATGGGTTCTCACTCCAGAGACGACGAGAGCACCGTGGAGGAGGCTGTGCCTGTGTGTGTGTGTGCACGTAGTGCAGGGGGCAGAGCACAGGCCAAGGACCACTCTCGCACTGCTTGAGGTGCAGAGCCCCTGTCTGCTGCACACAGCCTCAGTCAGGGAAGGGACTGGTGGCTCTGCGAGGGTTCCAGGGGACATCCCTGTCCCCGTCCCTGTCCCTCTCTGTGTAGGCTCCCACAGGATCCCACAGGGAGGTGGGAGGTGGGTCTGTTGTGTCCATATGCTTTACCTAGTGACCATTCCCTGCTTTCTGGCAGGGATGTGGTTTCAACTGAGGGTTGTGAGCCCCTGGATATATTTTGAGATTGAAAGGATTTTCTTTTCTTACCCATCCTGTTCAATTATTTTTCCCTTTTCTTGTGTATCAAAATAAATAACAATTTCCTTTCTTTCTGCATGGTAGCAAACATCTATAAAGAACTCAGGTGATCCTCACTGCTTGCAGGGCAGAAGCAAGCAGGTTTCATATGGCACATGTAAACACTTGTCATTTGTCACCACCGATCTCGATGGATTCATCGTTTCCCTCCTCTCCCTTCTGCTGTGCTACTTTACAGTCATAGAAAAGCCTCTCAGACATACCAGTTTGTAGACTCCTCACACAGGCACAGCCTTGCTTCGTATCTCATTACTGGCAGGATCAAAATGGCATTTTTGGTGTTTACAGGGACTTATATGAGAACTATAATGTGACCTACAGTTTGGAGAACTGCCTTGTCCCAACTCTACCTCTGCATCTGGGATGGATGTTGAAAAATAATCCATCACCAAGGAAAAAATCAGACATCCTATTTTATAACTGAAGTAACCATAATTTTTTGCTGATTTTTTGGATGACTGCCACTTTTTTTTTTCATGCTTGTACATACTGTCTCCTCTCCCTTGGTGTGTCGTATGATGATGCCTTAGCTGTTTGTTGCCCCATGTTCTGCCACCTTTGGAGCTACATACCACGTACATGTTCAGGCCCTTGGCATGTGTAACATTTTCCATGCCATGGTGGGCTGCTGCTGGTCCAAGGAAGGAATGCATAGGCAAGGATTTCCAGTGGGCCTGCTATAGCTGGCAAAGGCCAAAGTTCATTAAAGCAAAATAAATGTCACTTTCTTTTTGTGGAATAAATTATTCTACTGGAGTGTGATCATTGTGGTTTTAACCTGGGACCTTGCAGTAAGAGATTATACAGCAACCTCTGACCTCTTTGATTTCTGCTTTACTCTTCTATTGTCAAGGGAATGTCCCCGATCAGGTGAAAGTAAAATGTTTAATGGGCCATATCACAGTAATATCTTACATTGAGTCAAATTGATAAACTCTTGCCAAAAATTCTTAGCATCTGGCACTTCCACGGAAACCACAAACAATGATTGCACATATGGGAGCTCAAAGGCTAGAGGTCATGACAGCAGTTTATTACATGCACCTTACAGTGATCATTTTCCCTAGGAAATTAACCCCTCTCTAATACAAACGCATCAAGTGAGCTCTTCATGGTGTTTCCATCATATTGTTTTGGCTAATCAAGGAATACGTGTGCAGCTAAAGTGGTGACAAGACGCAATTAAGTAAAAGATGATTGATTAGGTTTCAGTGTGCTCAATAATGTATCAAAATGGTGATTGTGAGATCAGACTGAATATGCTGGGTACGAGCTCAGAGGTCCTTATTGTGCAGCTGCAGGTCTGTGGCGGTGGCAGAGAGTTCCCAGCGTTCATGACCGGTTACTGGGCTGTCTGGTACTGGGTCCCAGCTGGGCTGTGGGACGGGCAGCAGCAGCGCCTTCCCTGGGCATGCCTGGCTGCTGAGGGGACGACTCCTGCCCTCTGCTGCTGTTTTCAGACCCTCCTTATCACTGCACTGTGAGGCAAACCTTGGGGCTCGTGGCAAACGTTTCACAGTCACAATACTAAAGACAATTATGTTGCTATAAATAAATGGTAGGGGTTGCACTCATATTGAAACATCATCTTGGGCATTTTGATCTCCTTTTCTTCTTTAAACTCTCATCAAAAACATCCAGATCACTTGGCCCAGTCGCAGCTAACTGTGCCTGAGATGTGGCTCATGTTAGTCGCACAGCAGCTGCTGAGTGGATTTTTCAAATCCACCCTGCATAACTCAGATGATCATTACCAGGTCCTTTGGAAGGGCCATTGCTCAGCCACCTCGCTGTGCATCATGTCATGGGGAAGGTCCTTCATGCCAGCAAACCTTCCAGAGATGATGTGAACCCACTTCCCTCTTCCCACTGTGCTCAGGACTCCCTTCCAGTTTCCTTAAGGGTCAGAGGTATATCCCAAGCCACTGCCTCAGGTGCTCCAGGGAACCCAGCTCTGGGATGCTGCTGGGATGCTGCAAACTGGGGTTTACAAGAGCACCTCTGTGAGCCCTGTCATGAGAACTCTGATTCTCCCTGAAAGTCACTAGAAATGAACAGCAGAATCATGAGGAAAGGAAGGATTCTCACAAGCTGGAGCTCGGTCACAGCAGTGAAAGGACTGAGAGGCAGCTGAAGTACAGCACGGTTGTGGGAGCTGGAGCTGCAGTACCCAGAGTCCCAGTGCTTCAGATCACGCTTTACACAACCACATGCCCAACTCACCCCACGAATTTCTGACCAGTAGCTGCTCCCTAGCATGCAGGTCCCTCCATAGCCCCCCTTCTGTGGCCTAGGGGCGCAGGGCAGCCAGATGGCCAGGGCTTCGGGCACCTGTGCTCCTTGGTTAGGGACATGCTTGGGCATTTGCTTGCCTGAAGTCTTTTGGTTTTGGTGGGCTTTCAACACGGTCTTGCTTCTCTGAGGCCGATCTGACTACTCTGATGGCTCTTTCCCTCCTGACGGCTGCAGCCTGGATCACCTTGGCTTGGTGCACCCTGGTTCTGTTCAGCAGCAGCTGTGAAGGGGCTGCCAGATACTTTGCATTGGGAACTCTGTTTTTAGGTGAACACCCTATTTTTTAGCTGTGTATGGCTGTATTACTTGTATATTTATATATTCTGTATTTATGTTATCGAAATGTAGTATTTTGTAGCTGTCTGTTACAATTTGTTTAACTTGTAAAAAATATGACTGTGCTCTCTCATACTTAACCAGCTCCTTTCACTGTAGATTCGCTGCTCCTTTTCCTCTGTTGGAAACAAACCACCATAATGTATGTAGATTGGAATTTTTTTTATTTAATTATTTGTCATTATTAAATTATTTATTAGTGTTTTTAAATTTCATTTCACTTCATTTTTTTTCCTGCCACCATTGCTGGCAGCTAAGATCCATGAGTTTCTCATGCATCATGTTCCTTCCCACGTGCATGTGCACATGCACACACACACACAGAGTCTAAACAAAAACAGAAAAAGAAAAAAAAGAGAGAGATTACACTTCAGTATATTTGTAAATAAAAGCAACCTGTAAACTAAGCAGGATTTTCCCTCAGTGTGCAGTTCTTTCTTTGCTTTTGCAGACTGAGAGTGTGTTCTCTGTGTCCTGGGGCTAGCACCAGTGTTCTCACAGGGTTCTCACAGAGAACCCAGGGACAGGGACAGCCGAGCACAGCCTCGATGGTTTTAGTGTTGTGGAACTGCAGCCCAGGCTGCCTGGCAGAGGGACACCGCAAGGGTGATGGCAGAGGCTCCTTTTGCACTGGTCTTTGGCCTCTGCAGGTTGAGAGCTGTTCTGTAGGGATGGTGACAGATTGTTACACATCCTGGCTCCTCCAGCTGGCTGGTCAGACACAGGGAGCCAACCCAAACAGCCAGTCCTGGCAGAGGAGCTGCTCCGTGGTGATTTCAGAGACCCAGTGGGATCTTTCCTGTGCAAAGCGCATGCAAGGGCAGCCCCATGCTACAGCAGACAAATGTGTGTAAGTATTAGCAATGGATTATAAAGTATCCATCTAGTAATAGCAAATTTGAGACTAATACAAAATGATAGATACTTGCTGGTGTCTCTTGGGCCATGTAAACATGAACATGAACCTCAGCTGAGGTTTCATCTGGTCACATCTGATTACTCACTGCCATTCCCCAGGTCCAGAAACATCACATTTCCTTTCTATGCCTTGGAGATAAAGTTTTACAGATAACCTGATATCACCAAATGGGACATCCCCGTTTCCACCCCCACCCTGCCATTTCAGCACGTCCCTATAGCCCTTGTGCAGCAAGGTGGGTTCACCTACCTTGAGGAACAGGCCATTCCACAGCCCCAACAGGCCTTGCCCAGCAGCAAGGACATGGTGTATCCCAAGGGGAGGGAGCTGGCACCGACTGAGTCTCTCCCACTGCAGTTTGCACACCATGCGGGTGGCACCACAAAGGGCACAACACATCAAGAGGCGGTATCTCAATGACATAATAAAAATCAGTTTAAAAGTTTCTTCCCCTGTTTTGTTTTTAAAGATCCACACGTAACTGCTGAGCACAGACCTCCCTGCTCAAACTCTTTCCAAGGTAAGGGAGGAGGCACAGTCCCAAGTCCCACCTGAGGACCAGATCAATAAAGCATTTTTGCTCCTAGTCAGAACTTTCATTCCTTTTTGCTTTCCAGCTCCAAACTGCATCATCCTGTCCCACTCACACTGGTTATTGGTGGAATGTCACTGAGGAAAAATGAATTGCCACTAGCAATTGGATTCACCTAAGTCAGAATTAGCTACTCAAATATTCATGCTCTCTGTGCATTTAATATTTATGAAGGAAGAATTAGAGTTGCCCATAGCCATTTCTGAATCTCCCCCAAAAAAATAGGTGAAAGGGATCACAAAAGAAAGGAGGAAAAAAAAAGGATTAATACATTTGGGGCTTGGTGTTGTGTATTGTTTGTGTTGTGTTTCTCCTTGGTGTCAGTGAGACAGAATGGAGACTGATTTATGTGCCACAGCTGTAGCAAACAAAAGAAGAAGAGACCAGGGAAATGGCTAGAGGTAAAAATGCCAGTGCAAGGGGCTAAAGGCCTGCACCTGGGTACTGCTTCCCATGCAGCCTCCCCCCCTTGGAGCACCTTGTAAAATCAGATTATCTGCTGGACACAGGAGTTCAAACAGCCCTTCAAAAGATTTGTCTTAATAATTGCTGCCTTATCTTAACTTCTGGTTTTTTATCAGCCAAACTGCTGCTGGGAGGCAGATCCTGAGGATAAGGTTCTGTCACTCTTAATTATTATTACCTCTTATAATGAAAACACATTTGTTCATCCTCCCGTGCACTTGGAAGTGGTGTAACAAATGAATGTCTAGTGTTTTATCAGTATTTTTAATAACATAAAAGAAACTTATGAGTATGGCCCCACTGTATAAATGATTGTACATCAAATGCTATGAAATAGATAGCATACTTGCTTCTCATTTATTTATATTCAAATATAAACCAATTACTCAGAAAGAATGAAACACATTTTTATGTCCTCAGAAAACCGTTTTTTCCTGAAAACCAAATTTTGCAGTTAAGATGCTGTAGGGCTATTTTCCATCACAGAAAGAACATGATAATTAGCCCCAGAACCAGCAGGTACATTCTGAAATGAGGTGATAGAAATGCTATTTCTTTGTTTACTTATGATGGGAAAATGAAATAATTCTCTCTGAAAGCTCACTAATGAATTTGGCCTGCAGTATTTGTCAAAGCCACAGCCACCATTTGCAGTCTTAAGCTAGTTTTTCTCATACCTCGAGAACTAAATATGAATTGCTTGGATATAGTGATAGCACGGTGTCAGTTGTATGTGTGAAGACCTTAAAGTCAGAAATGATCTGCACCTCTCCTTGGCCTGCAGCTCCTTGCACAGGTCTGATGTTTCTCACCAGCCATGGCCAGGGTCAGATGCTCTTGTCATAGCTCAACATGTCAATCACAGGCTCTGGGGCTATCACCCAGCGAGCAAGGCCCAGTGTTAGACATCACCAAAGTGGCACCCCAAACTGCAGAGCAAAGAAAATAACAGTGGAGAATTATGTAAACCACAACACGAACTAGGGCAATGCACGTTTCACTGCATTGAATGTTGATAGAGTCTTTGCTCTGCCACCTGGATTTACACTAACAATCTCTTGACCTTTAGTTAGCAAGAGGACATCACATTCTCTCATCTTTAGCCAAAATGAGGAAGTGAAGTGACATTTTTGCATGCCTGTGGGGTGGTGCACCCACAAGGAACCGTGCAGGGATCTAATACAACATCTGCTCACTCCAAAATCTTCCTGCCATCCCTTGTGCCTGCTGACTGACTGGCAGATAGGACAGATCCAGTTCCTAGAAGCAGCGGGTAATGAGGGTTTGGTCAGACCCTGGCATAGTCAGATGATGTCCAAAGCAAAAAGGATTCTGTAAGACAGGCAGATAAAAGCAATGCTTTATGGCAAGCCTTTAGCAGCTGGCAGGAGGGACAGGCTGGAGCTGTACATAAAGCACAGGAGCCTGGTTCAAACCCCTCATGTCATCCATCAGTGACAGATATTTTTGTCACTGTCATGTGCTTGTGTGTCCCTCCCCTTCCAAACAAATCTTTCCATATGCTGTGATATTTTACTTTTAAACAGGCTTAGGTAGAATTCAAGTGGTTTTGTCAGAGTTGAGCCATTTTCCCATTCAAATTACTGTAGAAAAGGGTAGGACACCGAAGGGTTCCTTACAGCTTTCTGCCTGAGATACTGTTTCCTGAATAAACAATCCACCTCATTTGGAGCTCAACACAGTTCTTCCCCAAATTATTTTTAGCTCTTCTGCTGCTTCAGTTCAGTGTTCAAGACAATGTTTTGGCATGCTGCCACCTCCCCTCAGGTGGTGGGGCCCAGGGAGCTCATGCAGGGAGTTGGGATGAGGAAGGTGACAGAGACCTGGTCCACAGAGGAGCAGAATTGAGCGTGCATTGATGTCCGCCTCTGTACATGGCATTTTGGGTTGAGCTTGAGGAGAGCACCTCTCTGCTTTGTGACCCTGGCTGTAACCGGACACTGACCCTTTCAGCCATGAACTTCTCTGACCCAGCCCTGGGAACAAGCCCTGTCCACCCGGTGGGACAGGGACCTTTCCCCAGAGCAGTGGGAAGGCGCAGGCTGCTGCTCCAGCTCTGCCACTGCAGCAAGGATGCAGGTCACGGAGTTATATTTTTTTAAGGAAGATGTTTCACAGTGAGCCATCTGTGTTATTAAAACAAGGAACATGGGATATTAAATGCCTTTTCCTTCTGAACACCCATTCTGTAATTAGCTGCTCTCTCCCCGCCCCCAGGGAACATGTCAGTGGTGGTGTGCAATGGTTGGGAACTGCACACCCACAGACAGCCAAGGTCTCCCCACCACACCCCTCCGGGTACCAGCACCACTCAGGTAGGCTTAATTTCTTCCTTTGTTCAACTGGTAACGAGTAAACTGGCGTCCAGCAGCACACAATAAATTACTCCTGATCAGATTACCAGAGATCCGTCCCAGCTGGGGCATCCCATCGCACCTGTGTTGTCAGATTAGTGGCGATAAGGAGCCGCTGATAAGCCTTGCACTGAAGTGCTCTCAGGGACCCTGAGCATTCCCTTGATCTTTCTTTACACTTCAGCACTATGCGGAAACCTTTTGTTTTAAAACTGAGAGGAGAAAACAGGTAATTATACTCCCAGTGGCAACCGCCTTTCGTGCAGGACACAGCAATGGAAGCCGGCTGCATACTGAAGCAGGCAAAATACATCTGACTAGAAACAATTAATTACTTAGTCCTGGATAACTTAAACTCTTTTTCTCACTTCTAAAAAGAGGGAGAAGCCCCCAGGCTGTGCACTAGGCAGAAAGAAACAAAAGTGTGTTGGAAGGCAGATTGCTATCAGGCTGGCAGCTTCAGGGATGTGGCTTTTCGTGGGGCTGCAGCCTATGTCTGCATCCAGACACGGCCGTTTCTGCCTGGTTTCTGTACCAGCTGATCAGAACAGAAAGTTGGAAGCAATAGCCCAGTTGTGGTTCATCTGCCTGTGTGACTTCCAAGGGCCACGAATGAGTCCAAGCAGCTGTTCTCTGAGAGCACCAGCCAACAGTCTGTGTCTGTCCCAGCTTGCTCCGAAGGGTTTGTGTGTGTTATTGAGATCACACGTCCCATTCTTAAAAAAATTTCTCTTCTCACTGATACACCAATAGTCAGTTTACAAAACACTGAGAAATTAAAATCTTAGGCAAGTGTGAAATGAATGTTTTTGACAAGGACTGAGTATCAGTGAGGGTCTGGGTGCTGCTGCAGTGCTGGCAAAGACCACAGCTACGGCCACAGCAAGAGTCGGCCCCACCCCGATTTTTAATTGCTGCAGTGATGCAACCTGCAGCTCGTCACAGGGAGGACCAACTGCCTTGAGCCCGGTAAGTTGACAGCTGAACTCCATTTCTGTGAGACTAATGAATTTTTAATGACTAATGGCTATTAATAAATCAATAGCACAATAAAACTAATAAATAAATAGATTTTAATTAATAGATAAGTTATTAATACTGAAGTACTAATTTTAATGACATTTGTAGCAAAAATTGCCTGTTTCTTCACTTTCTTAATCTCTGAAACTTTTATGAGGCCTTTCAAGTACAGAAGATTCCTTTAAGACAACTAGAACATGCATGAAAAAGAACAGGCTTTTGAAATCAAATCTTCTCGTGCTTAAAATAGAGGTAGTGCTGGGCTGTTGACAGTAGGTCTCTGAAGACTTTCAATATACTTTTTATTCTGTGAGTCTGGCACCACATAGGAAATTAATTCAGTGACAATATTTTCATTAGATTATAACCCAAGTTCTCAATCTTAGGCACATTTGTATGCTTGTAATACATTCTAATTACTTGTAAAGAATAAGTCTGTGTGCTGGTTGGCTTATTGAATATATTAAATTAATGAATAAATAAATTTGTCTCCATGCTGGGAACACCACTTGACATCAAAGCTTGCTGCAGAAGGAACCAGAAGTGCTCTTGACTGTGGTTTTGGTAAACAACATGATTTGTATTGTAGGTGGACCTTTATGTCCCTCACAAGAGTGATGATGGAAAAAGCATTTTTTATCCTCCAAAACAACAGAAACCAACTATGTGAAGAGACTGCTACTTCTTTTTTTTCCTTTTTTGTTTTTCTTTTTTTCATGATGGCTAATTATTGATTTAGTCAGGAGAATTGCTCTTGGATGGAGCTCTCAGGAGCACTCTAGCACTTTCACGTATTTTTAAGTTATGCAAGTAAGAAGGAAATAGCATATACATGAATGAAAACTGTGATACTAGTAGAAAAGCATGTCAGATTTTAGTATAGTGTAGTGTCTGCCCATGTTGTGGAATTTTCTGTTTATCTTGTCATATTTCAGTTTTTAAAATAAGCTATTTTTAGCAACAAAGTCATCAAAAGTGGGACTTTTTCTCAAAAGATGGGAAATCCAATAGCTTTAAGAGAGCTATTGACCCACCATGGTAGTAGGGACAAGTTTCTCTGTTTCCTCAGTGCAGAGCTGTAGGAGGCTCATCTTGCCCCCCACTTTGTGGTTTGTTCATCAACTTGTAACATACTGAGTTTTCTTTTCCTGGAATGATTTTCCTCTCTGGGCCCTAAGAGAAAAAAGTGCAGGTCATGGCATGCAAGGAAGAAAACCTGGTGTTCTGGAGACAGCCCTGTTCCCTATAGCTGATCCTCTGGAGTGCTTGGGTTTGCAGGGAAATGCTTCTCATTTCTTAGAACAATTGCATCCCTTCTAAGTGTCAAATTTTCTGATCAACGGTGTTCCAAAATCTAAAATGCTGCTGGTTCAGATCTTTTCCTGATAGCGGGATCCCCTTGACATTAGGAACTATGTCTCCAGAGGAGCTTAGCAAGGACATGGGGCAGAATACAAGGCACGTTATCTCTTAGTGAAAATGCAAGTGAGATTCAAGAGGTCAAAGAAAATAGGCTCCTGGTGCTGGAAGGCTGCTCTTTCAGGCAAGGGACTTGGTGGCAAGGCTGGAGCAAAAAAGGAAAATTTCTCTTCCAGCCTGTTGAAATCAGAGTCCATGGAACAAGACAATGTGGTTTTCAACGTTGTTCAGGCTGCAGTGCTTTGTTAGAGAACTGTTCACCCATGTGAAAATGCGTAACCCTGTCAAGCTGCCAAGTGAAACTTTGGGTGATCGGCTGCGTAAGCGCTGGTAGCACAGGATAGGGCTGCCTTTGGCTACTTTCAATTACACACCCAATTCTTTTAAGACTTCTGAATATTTGGGAAGAGAGAATATGCAGAACTTGTTTGTTTACATCAGATTGTGCTGTGTTTTCAGGTTTGGAGCATGTGAGCACAGTCTAGCCCTCCCCCTTCCACATACCTGGCAGCTTTGTCAATGCAGCAAACGAATCCTCTCCAGGAGTAAGCAGCGGTGTCAGACTGATGTCGTGCAGGGTTTCGTCATTTCAACCGAGTGAGAACTGGAGCAGAGACAGGCATTTAGGAGCTAATGCTTTGCAAAGCAAACTGTCGGAGCTGGTGCTGCTGCGATGATTCAGGCAGCCCCGGGGCACTGCTGAGGTTGGGCTGGGCTGGAGGAAGGTGGTAACCACTGGCAGATCTCAGCCTTTCATCTTGCAGGTACTGCTGGAAGCGTGGCCAGGCTCTACCGGACTTGGTGCTGGGCAGAACAGATGGGAAGCGCACTCGGTTTCTCCCCGCCCTTTCGAGCTAGGTCAGCCACCCAGAGTTGGCCAAGCACCCAGCTGTCCCCGGGCACCGAGTCTCTCCCCAAAGGCTTGGCAACCTGGCACCCTGCAGGCAACACCAGGGAAGCTTGGCAGGAAGCTCTAAGCATTGCAACTTCTTCAGGACTGAAACGTCTTTTCGTGGCTTGGGATGCTCTCAGGATGGCCTGTCTGTGCAAGTAGCTTTTTTCCACAGGTGATTGCAAGTGAGGTCTTTTGGATGAGGAACTCACTGAAGCTGACAGCTTAGTTATTTTGAATTTATACACAGCTCTCTGTTCAGCATCAGGGTGGTGCTCAGTTTGCCCTAATTAGCCCAAATTACTGTAGCTACAAAAAGCAGGAATTGATTCTCATGGTACCTTGCTTATCTCTGCATAGAGCTACTGCAAAGACATGCCCCTGAGGGCATCACAGTAAATTTCTGAACCTTAATTCACATGTTCAAACTGTTAGTCAAACTTCCACACCAGACGTATTACTGCATTTAGTAATTTTCAGCTTCTAATAAAGAACTCTGTACCTTTCTTTCCTAATCTTCTAAGAAACATGTAGCAGCATTCAGCTGTTAGAAGAGGTACCCTGAAGAGCCAAGACACCACAACCGTCCTCCAGATGACCAGGACATCACAGCTCAGAGCTGTCTTTCCCCATGACAAACACACCCAGACTTGCTAGTCCTTGCTTTGTCTCGATGCTGCTTTTCCCCACATTATTCTACTCACCCACTCCCAAAGGAACTATGCCACAAGGGCAAGGAAGGCAGTACTGCTCCTGCTCACACTGCTAATGAAACAACGCCTCAATTAGCTGTCAGAGGGGAGCCTCTGAGAACTGGAGCTGGTATCTGCAAGCCTGGAACATTTGTGTTTCTGTACTAAAAGTAACAGTTACACCACAGGAAGGAAAACAAACCTCCACAAAATAAGGCAATAAAACCAGACAGGTTTAGTCAAAGCAAAGGTAGTATTTTATTAATCATCATTATTTTGCATTGTCAAACTTGATAACACTGGAGAATAAAAGGACTTTTTTATTGTAGTGAAAAATCTGACAGATTGGAATGGAAAGCTAACTTTCTGAGAACTGAGGAAAAAAAAATCTGAAATTAATTGGTTTTGAACCAAATGCACATGTGAGTGATTAAAGCTTTCCTAAATGAAAACACAGTGGTAACATTATTATTTCAATACAACTGAAAAGTAAACACAAAGCTTACCTGACATGACATTTCTATGCAAATACTGGTTTTTTATACTTCTGAATTAAAATTAACTGGATAAGACCAATTTTTCCTCAAAAGTGCTCTTGCAAAGCTTCTATATGTTCCAGGTACCTGTTCTGATTTTCCTATAAAAATAAATTGGCATGTTTACATTTCTGAGCCCAGCATGGGTGTGGCATGAACAAGATTGTATATATGTGAAAATTCTAAGGTGTTTGTGGCTTTTCTTTCCCAGTTTTGCAGGAGAATCAAATAGTCATTCCTTGCATACTTCAGGCTTCTCATCATTTACCTTTCAGACTTGTTATGGCTGCTAAGAGCATGAAAAATGAAGCATGAAGGAAAGCACAAGATTATGTTAAATGATGAGCATCATCCCTGAGGTGGGCAGATTTCACAGATACGTCCTGTGTGACAGCAGTGGGCTGAGGAGAACCTGATTTTCAATGACACAGAGTGCAGAGGATTGTGAGTTGAGGATACATGCTGCAATCAACAAAAATGAGTGAGATAAAATAGATGCTCAGTGTACATGTATGTCCATGAAGTGTGAAGAGGCTCTCCAGGTAAGGCGTGCTCAGACAAGGTACCCCATGTGCTCCACCTGTAAGTGCCCTGCCGCTGGCCTGGCCACTGCCACGTAGCCAATACCAGGAAATGCCCAGGGGGAGGAAAAGCTGGCACTCCTGGAGCCCAGGCAGCATTAATGATAGAATCAGCTGTGTCCTGCTGGGAGAAAAATGTCCCACTCTATTTGCCAGAGTCACATGCTACATGGTGAGAAGGCACTCCTCACAGACTGACATTGGCATGGCAAATAACAACACAGCCACTGCTCTTGGCAGCATTTCAGAGAAGGATTTTCATGAGGATTAACTGTTCCTGAACAATTTCTCCAACATATAAGGTACAAATATTCTTTTCTTCCACTCAGTCATGCAGGTCTTTCTTGTACAAACACTGTGGCCAACAAAAGGAAAATCTTGCCCTCCAGTTATGCAAAATCCCTTCAGTGCCCCTGTGCCAGTTCCACGGGTGCCGATGGAGGGCAGGACTATGGAGGGCACAGGGTCTCTCCAGCACCTTGTCCCTGCACACCTACTCTCAGGAAGAAAATCTGTTCTTCTCTAAGGAACCAGCAGCCAGAGCCCGGCAAGGTCCAATTCCCAACCCATGTTGATGATGCTCTGTCAGAAAACAACTGATGTTTCCTGTCTCTTTGTTAAAAATACTCACGTTGTCACCTGTGGTGGCAAGTGAAGGACATGGCAACTCCTAGACCCCCAGTCTGGTCTGGAACAGGGGTTCACAGGTTATAATTTCTACTATGATAGTGCTTAAGTTTTTTATCATTAACAACACCTCAATTTTGCATCAGACCTTGGTCCCCTGGCTTGTGCTTCTCAGACTGTACGTAAATATCATATATGCACCAATTCAATTTTTATGAATAGCTGCCATCGTAAACTGATACAAATCTCTAAATTTTTCTTTTAATTTGATTTTATGTTGATGTGGCTATCAAAGCTCTACCACATCAAAGGAAATATTGTCTGTTATGATCAAAGTCTATAGGATTTTTAATGTAATCACCATCCAAAACCTGAAAGAAATGTTATGGAAAGGATTAATTGGGTTTCAGGCAAGTGAATTAGGAACAAAATTCCAATTGATATTCAGTAGCATTTTGGCATCTAGGTTGTAGAAGCCCTCTGGAAATCCTGGACCAGGCCAGTGGGTGATGCACCATTTCAGCACTGTGCTCAGTAATTTTATCCTCAAACAATTTTCGTTAGGGGCACTCCCAACATCTATCTCACAAATTACTGGTGGAGTCACATCCCCTGCAGCACTGCTAGGATATTGTATCATGCATCTTTTCTAGCTTATGACTGGAAAAGATAAGATCTGAAAAGAATTTGGTGGTGAGGTAGGTGATGAAATTCTGCTGCCGTGTTTGAATACATCAGGCAGGAATTGTTTTGAGTCCTGAATATGTATTCAATTTCCACAGGCTTCCAGGTGAGCGTCTTCTGCGGAGGGAGTACAAGCACTGATATGCAGATAGAACACAATAACTATCAATAATCCAATGACACCTGAAAAATCAGGGAATACATTATTCCAAAACAGTAGATGAACTAAGAGCCATTCATTTCTTTAACATTAGATGCCAGAGAATGGGATGTTGCCTGTGTTGTCTCAAACCTGGTTTATATGCATAGGTAAATACAAGTTAAATCATCTCTTTCAGGATGCTTATCAGCCTCTGCTATTCTTGCACTGAAGGCATAATAGCAGTCATGACAGCAGGGAGAAGGGGAAAGACACCACTGCAGTTTTGACCTTTTCCCAGCTCCTTGGTGGTGATCTGGCAAAGGGCATACTTTTATTTAACCCACACCACTGGGCATTGTCCCTTTGGTGTTCAGTGCAGGTGTGAACACAGGCAGTTGCTTAGATGGAGATGCAGAAAAAATATGCAGATATTTATGAATGATATGTGGTTTAGTCATTACACAAGATAAACTGTGGGAAAAGCAGCCAGCTGCTGTGACGCTCTTGGTAGCAGTAGATTTATGGAAATGAGGACGCGAGGCAGTGCTTTTCTGTAAGAGCCACTAGGCGAATGCTGGGAAGCAGGTAACCAGGTTAGGTCCTAATGAGACAAGCATAGGTTGCACAGGTTGTGCTATGTCTTGCTGAGGCCAAGTGGGGAGTAGCAAATGGACATGCTGGGATCTGCTTGCTGGCTCCCAAGCTGGGAGAAAGGTAACCACAGAAATACAGAGTGGAAAAAATTATTCTATGCTTTTAGCGCAGCTACATCAAACACATCGGGGAAGCAAAGTTCCAACACAGAAAAACAGGGAGCAGTACAACTTTCTGATCACTATTTTCTGATGGCTTGTCTGCTTGCAGCTCAGTCAGACCTGCCTGTTCACTCCTGCATGGAGAGCGATCTGCCAGAAGAACTGCCAAATTATCCTGACACCTTACACCAGGCAGCCTGTTACCTGATCATGAAACAGGCTTTGCTTTGTGGAGAGGATCCTGTCCGCAGAACCCTTGCAGCGAGGCAACACAGCTACTGTGGCAGCCTCCTGCTACACCACCCCTGTGCTGAGCTGAGATGCGAGGCTCACAGCTGAACTGTGCCTTTCTCATCCGTTTTATGTCACTCTGCATCTGTATTTCTAGGCAGGGGCATTTTCCCTTCTTCCATTTTACCTTACAATAAAGCAAAGCAAACAAAGAGGTATCAAGCTCCTGAGCGTCAAGCAGGAGCATACACACATATTCTCGGGCTGCCCAGGCTATAGACCCAGCGTCCTGTGACATAGCAGACGCAGCTTCCCCATTGTCCGGGTGACCCCAGCTGAGCTGGGAGGAACGGCCCGGGGTGGGGGAGAAGGATCAGCTGTGGGCCTGATCCCAGCTGCACCAACCAGCTTTGTGACAGGCAATAAAGGGCCGAAGAAAAGACTTTTGTCCTTGACTGCGAGAGCGACGAACCTCCTCTCATTGGCAGGGATGACAATTAACCGCAGAGGATTCGTTCATTGTCTGGCACTCGTGATCTCCCAGCAGTTGTCCACTCCAGCATGTTCAAATAATGGGCGGCACCTTGGTTTTGTCAATGGCTCAGTCGGCTTTGTGTGCCTGTGCCAGACTGTCAGCCTGGAGGAGCCGGCTGGCTGTGGCACAGAGATCTTACTGAGATATGGCTCTGGTAGAGAAAATCTATGAAAAAAATTGCCAGGACAGGCTGAAGAGTGAAGCAAGATCTCCTTCCAGTGAACCTGGAATAAGCAAACAGTGCTGGGCTGACAGGCATTTCATGGGGGCTCCATCACCCCATGCATAGAATCCTTTCTGGGAGGACATACCAAGTAGGCTCCTTATGCTGAGACCTCTAGCCTGGAGTGAGTTTTATGGAAGAACTCTTGACCCCTGCAAAAGGGCATAACATGAGAGCAAAAAAACAACACCGTGGCAGCCTTCCATGCACTTTCCTGTAGGAGCAAGAATTTCCCACCAGCTCAACTGGCGAAGAATGAGTTCCATTCAGGGAGGGAAACTTGTACTATTGAGGCTGCCACCAGACACCTCTCCCTGATGCTAATCCTATTCTTCTGCTGTGGATCAAGTAATTCTTGTGTGAGTATTTTTCATGGGCTAAAGAAAAAAGATATTTAACCACAACAAACCTGCTGCCAGCAAACATCAATCTTAGCTTCTTGGCTCTAAATTATGAGCACCAGCTACCAATTTCTGGCTGTTATTTTTACTGCAGAGGTACCTCACGCATTGACGTGGATCTCCTGGCAGTGTCGGTGCTTTGCCATCCTCCTGAAAGCAAGCATGTGCAGTCCTCCAAGACATGAGAGAAACTTAATTAGGCTTAGTGCTATAAGGCACCGACAGCAGTGTTTTAAATAATCTCTTGCAACACTTGTTTGGGAGTGTAGGAAAATTCTCCTTGCAGAGAAACGCCTTCACAAATTTGGAGAGTAGAGAAGTCCTTTGAGGATTTAAGCCTGCCCCTCCTCCAAGCACTTAAAAACCCTCCTCCACTTTCAGGTGACTCAGTCATTCTAGCAGAGGCTGGAGGGGGCAGTGTCCTCAGAGCATCCTGGTAAAACAGTGCAGAAAGTCAAAAGTGCCCCACATTCTTGTGAAGCAAAATTCTGAACTACGTTTTTAAAAATCTTTTTGCAACACTTCCAACAGATCAAATGGTTTATGTTTTGTTATTCATTTTTCCTAAATGAATGCTAGCAAAACCTGTCTGAGCCATGAAGCTGATCTTCTACAGTGGTAGACAAGGGCCCTAAATGTGGATTTATTGCCTGTTTATTGCCCTGATATCAACCCCTCGGTTACCACACGCTGCCAGTGAGTCCCCATGCTCAGCCTCAGAAAACAACAGGAGCCTTGGCATTCTCCAAGGTGCTTGACCTTGACCAGCATAGCCCACTGGCTTCCACCCATGGCTGTTCAAAGGACAAGGACGTTTCAGCAACTCTTCCCAAGGACAGGGAATCTGAGCAGCTACAACCTCTTGCAAGCTCTCCAGTGACCCATACCTGATGAGTTACACGTCTGATCATTGTCAGTTTGATTGAGCCACTGCTGTGGTTCAATCTCAGCACACTCCTCTGGCACTGAGATGACATGGGGATCTGCCCACACACAGGTCCCACTCCCACAGTCGTGTGTCAGTTTTCCTGGGCTCTCATCCACTGATGCCAATCTGTCAGCAGCAGGAGAATGGTTCCCTCACCCACCAGGCACCTCCCCATGGCAGCCTATGCTCTTTCCTGTTGCCAAGAAAAACTGCATTTCACCAACTTTCTGAATTTCTTTTTATTTTTGTTCTGAGTGTTCCCAGCACGCTTGTTAGTCTAAGCTTTAGAATGAGCTGAAAATGAGTTATAGATGGACACTGACTGCAGAATGCTACTATTTATTCAAGATCTTTTACATACCTGTCTCTCACCCAAAAGACAAAACAGCCAGAGCTGGCAAGAGAGAGTCTCCACTGCTCAATTAAAAAATAGAATTAAAAATATGTTAATACACCTGTTACACGACAGGAGGAGCAGAATATGGCTGCTGTCTCTTATCCTGTGGGAGTCACACATATTGTATCCTTCTCCTTGCTTGGTTCCCTCTAAGCCTTCTGTTGTGGTAACACAAAACAAATCTTTTGACCGAGTCCAGGAGACTGGTCTAACAATAAGAGTTATGGATTCCATTGTCCACACAAATGTAAAGGTTACAGCATCTGTCGTGTGTCAGGCCTGAATGTTGTACCTGTAGTAAATGACATAACTAACTCCTAGAGATGTTGCTTCTGCCGGTTCAGTCATGTCCCAGTGTCTGAACTAGTCTTTGAAGATCTGATGGAGTTTCCTTCCTTCTGTATCTTGCTCAAAAGGTCTCTTCTAAATGTACTGGCAAGACTAACTTATTGCTTTTGTCCAAGAATGGATGTGACCAAAGATTTCTCTATACAACATGGTTTCAATAGTTGATATCAGAGTTTAAAGAACTGTCATCAGTGTTAGTCTGGGTGATGCACATGAACTTGGGTAATTCCTGCTGTGTTCCTGTGTATGCAGAGCACTTAGCAGATACCCAGGACTGCTCTGTGCAGTTGCAGGTGATGCAGTGGAGATAGCAGCCCGGCAGATAGGTTTTGCAGCTTGTCTTCTCCACAACACTTTGTTAAATATGTTATTGTTTCACCATCACTTGTACTTTATTTTGGCAAGCCCACAGCATCACATTTCTCAAAGTCTTCTATACCTTTATAAAGCCAAGTACATTTGGAAGAGAGAAGGGAAGAAACTAAACGTATTGTGCACAAACTGATAAGAGTTTCCTGCCATTCCAGATTAATGGAGTAAAAACAAAACTGAGCTTCTCTTGGAAGCGGTCCCATCCAAGGTATGGGTTTTGTAAATCGCCCTTAAGGGAGAAGAACACTTACTCAGAGGGATTGTTGTGGGGGTTTTTGTAAACTTTGTTTAAAATTTTTTTCAAGGAGGCTTTGATTTTGCTCTGAGGAAGGAGAGGAGGTAGTCCTGCCAAGCAGGACTGGGGCACTGGCTCTGCTGCTACATTTCCTGTCAGTGCAACTGTCTGTGAGCAGCAGTGAGTGTCCTGGTGTGCATGTGCTGTGCAACCTTCTGAGCAGAGTGTGGGCTGCAGAAGGCTCACACTGATGTGGCGCAGTGGCACAGAGGATGGGTACTAAAACGTGGTATTTTAGAAATTGGAAACCACCTCTTTACCCATCTAAATACTATCCCAGACAGGAAAATTCCCTCCTACCCCCATTCATTTCATAATACTTGGTTAAATGATGTCCCGAAACCCAGTCACACAATTGTGCCAACCACTGCCTCTGCTCTATACATGTATTCTTTAGAACTGAGGAGAAAAACATTTTACTCATGCAGCCAGGTTACTTTCCATTCATTTTGCCAGCTACTCCTTGCTACAATGCTCTTAAAATAGTACATTGTAAAATATCTTTTAAGTCTTGCAGCATGTAGTTAGTGTTGATGATAACACTTGGCAACTGTATCATTTTACACAAGGCTGCCGTCTTCTCTCACAAATACCTGTGAATATTTCCGTACCTACCAAGGCATCTTCAGTTTGCCACTACTATCAGAGCCAAATTCAGCCAGAGGAATTGAAACCTCCCTGTACACTTGTGACTTCTTCTGAGTCCAGTTATAAGGTGCATCTGAAAATCCAAGAAATGAAGTGGCTTCCTATAGATTTCCTTTGCTATAGTCCACCTTCTGTTTCCATTCATTCTTCATTGATGAACTGGTATAAGATGCTTGTAGAAATTGCTGCTGTGCTCCTGAATGTGTGAGGTTCCTTTCTCCAGCTGCCCTTCAGCAAGCACAGGAAATGCTGGTCAGCAAAGCTGGCACGTAAAGTTAAAATACAAATAATGAAAAGGAAGAAGGAAAGATGAACCCTATCTTGTTTCTAGCTATGATAGACATTTAGTAAACATATGCTACTTGCTTAGCACTGCAATAAATTTCCTTATTGCCCTTTTCATGGCCCTTTACAGGATATAGCTGGTACCTGGAGGCCAGACCAATATCAAGAAGGACACTTAGATACACTCTCACAGATTGTTTCAGCTCAGGAAGATGCTGCTTTACAATCACAGCAGCTGGAAACACAAGAAGCTGAACTATGGCAGGGAGAACAGTGGTAGTTAACATGCATAAAGTATAAAGTTTTATAAAGCCTTCAATGCATGTGCCTTGTTGGAATTTACAATAATTTAAGGTACTTATTATTCCTTCAGGCATGGAACTCATAAATATTACTCAGTGCTATTTGTCATTGGCTTCTCTGTCATGCATAAAGCAAAATTAAATACTTATCTCTATATCGTTCACGTATTAAACATTAGGATTTATGGGGTTTGAGATCTTACTTGCTCTGAGAACATTAACTTCCTGATGAAAGATCTAAATGCAAATAGAAGGAATGCCAAAATACCCTGGAACATAATTAAGGATACTGAGGTGCGAAGAAGCCCCAGGCAGAGGAATGTGCAGTTTTCTTATTTCCACTGTCATGGTGGGCTAGTTTTCTTTGTTCTACATTTTTACACACTGCCCCAATGTGCCACCTTGTTTCTTTGTCATCAGGTGATGAACATATTAGTTCATTCTTATTTGGATTAACAGAGAAAGAGTGTTCTGGTTTAAAACATATCCTTGCTATCTGTACTGGGAAACAACAATTCTGCAGTGTCCAGATTTAAAAAAAAAAAAAATCACAGATCACTCTTCCCATGTGAAGAAAAATTCTCTTTGTAGCTTTACTTGATTTGTTGCTTTTGTTGCTACTCAAGGGTTCCTGCAAAGAGGAATTGAAAGGGACAACTTTTAACCAAATGTATATTTCTGCTGCAGAAAAGATATACCTTCTGTGCTGGTGTGCATCTGTAACTAAACCTACATCCTATTTTGTCCATGCCATTCAGAATGATCACTACCACATTTTTTGTCCTCTTCACACATGATGCCATGCTACATCCCAGCAGCAATGTTGGTGGCCAGTCCAAATACACAGATAGAACTTGCTGGCTCTGTAACATCCTGTATCTCATCCCAAAGGACTACGGCATTTTATTCAGAAGACATTTTCTGCTCTATCTTGTTCTAGTAGATTTAAATGTCCTTGGTGATACACCTGACCCTTTACTTATGAGAGCTTCTCGCAGCCCTGCAGATCTCACTGCCAGCCCAAGCTTTGCCATTAATTCCTTCCTTCTATCAGTCCTGCTTTTATGATCCTGAGTAATTCCTCTCCCATTTATATGTCTGCTATTACATCTCATCTTTTAAGCCAACCAACTTCTGCCACTTTTCTCATCTCACTATTGGCCCATTTTTATTATATTTTGATTCTTGCTAATATTTGTGATTCCATTTAAGTACAAGTAAGTAATTGTATTAATCAGTCTATAAAAAACCTACAAATTAATGAGTTCAAACTTCACACTAACTGTTGAAAAATCCAAGCTGACACTCCCCACTGCTAATGAGAAGCAGAGAACACTGAGCTGTTTCCACTACCACCATTCACCCACCTTACTGCTTTGTCTCATGCTGTACGGTTGGTTCACTTCTGTTTATCTGTATTTACTTGCCCATGCTGAAGTCAGTGAGCACCAGGTCTCTTTTACTAACACATGCCAGGTACTGGAGTTACATCCTGCTGTTTGAGCATCAGCTTCATCCCAACACACCAGTCGAAAAAAGAGGGCAGACACTGTCGTTTGCTTCTCCTCAAGGCAATTGGGAGGGAGGACCTGAATCATTCATGGTAAAAAAATTTTCTCGTGTATAAGTCAAAGTACATTAGCACTGTCTTCAGGATAGTGATGGTTGTCACACAGATCATCTCTCCCAGCTTTCTCCAGATGATGTCATTGTTGCATTTGTGACAGTCTCTTTACTCAAATCAGCCTCCAGAGAGCATGGCACACACAGAACCCTCCGACCTCACCATGCTGCTGTTCTGAGCCTCACCTGTGACAGGAGCTTCCTAAGGCTGTGCTGACCTCCCTGTGCTCTGCAAAATGCCTCTAAAAACCTCACTCCAAACTGCAGGGCTTATGCAGATCGATTTATTCACAAGTCAAATTGTCGTCCTGTTCCAGGCTGCTGTAGATGCATGTGGTTAGATTTTGAGGGGAGCAAGACACAGCTCCACTTGGTCTCTGTGTTATTTTCTAGGTTGAGGTCAAAGAGCTGTATCTTCCCTGGTTGCTTGTACTGTGCACAGATTAAGGACCTTTGTTACATATTAACAACCAAAAGAACAGTGATGTCTTTACATGACCAGAGTAAAAGATTTTTTAAAAATTAAAGGATCTTGAAAGATTAAAGAGTTTGTTATTTGTTTGGAGATTATAAAATTCAGAATGAATACTAAAATGTCAGCTACAAGATTTCATGTACACCAGTCTTCTCTTTTAAGGAGGCCTTTCTCATTCCGTGCATTACGGATGTTTAAAGAAAGGTTACACACAGGGTCATCAACAAGGCTCACAATGCCTCCAGCCTTACAATACACTCCACTTCAAAGGGATTGGCTGCATTCCTGAGCCTTGTACCAATAAGCACTAATAACACTGAAAAATGAAAACTAAACCAGATGTCTCCAATAGCATTGATTCTTATTAGCTGTTCACAGCTATTCTTACACCTCTGGGCATAACGAGGCAGAGCCACGTTGGGTGTGTGGCTGTCGAGCCAGTAATGCCGTTGGAATGCTCTCACGCTGCTGTGAGCTGCATTCTTGACAGACTGTCTCCATTAAGATCTTAAGAAAACTTCTTCAAAATGTCATTTAAAAATGCATCAAATATGTAAACTCTTACTCAATCAGGATAGGATTTGACAGTAACATGTACTGCTTAAAATTAACCCAAAAAAACTGACCAAATGTACAGCAGAAGTGACCCATACATTTATCTGTGCCTTGCTGCTGATCCCAGAGCAGCTGAGGCCACCCAGAACGAGTTTAGGGCAGGTCTGTGGCAAGAGAACAGAAGAATGGCAACCAACAGCAAAAAAAATATACGTGCTGCTATGCTGTAAATACCCCAAGCAGATAAGTAATAGGCATAAGTTCTTTACACAATCTTCTCAGTGAACGAAAGTCAAACTGCTTTGATGTAATCCACAAGTGCAGTGAGTATCTGTATCCTTGTCCAGAAAACCAGAGTCTAAAACACATGCCTCTTTGGGTTTGCAGAACTTGCTTGTCTGCCTGGCTTTCTAATACACCTTTTTGCTTGGACATCATCTTTCTGCTTGGAAAGAAGGGCAGCCCTGACAGACAGGGAGTCCAGAGAGAACAGATTTTAATATCATTTAATGCACATGCAATGAAGACTGCACGTGCATTAAATGTAGAAGTAGATAATAATTTTATTCTGAAGGTTGGTGGTGCAAGAACACTTTTCAGAGTGAACCAGCAACCTGTGTGACAACAGGAATGGGAGAGCTAAGTAAGGGGAGATACTATGAAAGAGATTATGTGAGCAGAGCTGGAACAGCTGATAAACTCTGTGTCCTTTTAGCTGCCAACCCAAAATATTTTCTGTCACTAAAGGCTACCCAATGAGGTGGATCCAGGTGCTTCATCCAGATGAAGTTTAAAATTCAAGAATTTCAAATACACATCTGGTTAGTAAGAAAGCAGTAATAAAAGAAGAATTTCTTGTTAATAACAAAATATAATAACAAGAAGAATCTATTTTCCTTAGTTAATATAAAGGTTGCTGGTGCAGATAGCATTAAGATCCTTGATATTAAAGGGACCCAGTGCCCACAGTACAACTTGAAGACCTTGAGCCCAAGTCCTGACATTGCTGCTTCCAAAGCAATGCTGGGATATGGCTTAAATTAGCAAAGGAGAGTGCCATGTTTGCTGAATTGGCCAGGACTTTAGACCTCTTGGCTGAGTAACAAGAAGTCCAATAAAAACTTTATCTTGAATTTGATAAAATTGACCCCCTAGTACTCACTAGTCAGGGAGATGGGGACCGTGTGCAGCTAATATGCCATTAGCCTGGTCTCCCCCCACCATGATGGTGCCAAGAGGTCCTGTGCATCCCTCCGTGACACCCACCATCTAACTGGGCAGCATAAAGTTGTGTGTGTAATCACCTTCTCTGGAGACAGAGCCAAAGAATCACCATGCAGGTTCTTTACCAGCTGGCCATTAAGCATTCTTATAATAAATCTAAACCAAAAAAAACCCCAAAGACCCCATAAAAGCAGACAATGCAATTATTACCAAAGGGAAGGAAGGCCAGAGAAGAAGAAAGTTTAAAAGGCTTCCATAGAGCAGCTGTCCACATTAATAACACAGGCGAAGGCACAATACCTTCTGCTTCAGGGGAAATTCATCCACTACTCTGCTTTCCCATTTCCCACTGCCAGCTAATTGCAGAGTTATCCTAAAGGCTCTGCAGTGGTGAAAAGCACAGTAAAGAAGGAAGCAAGGGTGAGTGCATCAGCCCAGGGAAGTTTAAGAGAACAGATGTTTATTGTGTTCACTTGGATCCATTGATGAATAGCAAGTGGAGAATCCTTCAATTAATTGGATGGAACTCAAGGTAGACAGACAGATTTAGGACTTAACCAGAAGTAAGAAATGTCGCAATGACTTGTAAAACATATCTGTTGGATATAGGCTTCAGCCATCCCTACTTTTTTGTTTGTAAAATCCATTCCACAAGTTCTGTATTGGGTTATATCCCAAATGAGATTATTTTACACACAACTGTATTTAATTTGCAGTGAGGGGAACACCTTGGTTTGTTTTATGTCAATATGCCTGTTTAATTGGGCTTCTGATTATTTAATGTCACTGCTGAAGAGGTAGTTTTTATGAGGCACAAAAGAAAATTTAATGAAAATTATTCACAAGCCCAACTTCTGACTAGTAAAACCAAGAGCTTAATGTAAGAGCTGAAGTCCCCATCTGGTCCTTCTCTGAAAAGAACAGCCTACATGAAGGATTTATTGTGACATTACAATGCTTGATGTCAAATAATCTAGCCAGAGGAACAATATTGCCCTAAAGAGAGCCATCAGGCCCAGTGTGACATGGGTATTTGAAAGGATTAACTGCACTTAAATCAATATGGGCAATGAAAACAGAAATAACCAATCTCTTGGCCGCTCAATTATTTAAGACTGTCTTTAGTCCCCACAGAATGGAATTAAACGCTCGGTTAAGAGGACTGACAATTAAATCTATTTCTTTAATGTCAAGATAAGGACATGGGATCTGCGACTGCAGTACAGAATGAGGAAGTGGCATCTCCCAGAGAGGAACATGTAAAAAGGAGACATTGGGTGCGACTGGCGAGGGGCTTTCCTGGGGAGGGAACCCAGCTGCTCCCCACGGGCACAGCCGTTGTGTGCTGTGCACTGCCTGAGAATCACAGAATCACAGAAGGGGTCAGGCTGGAAGGGACCACCCTGAGTCACCTGGTCCAACCTCCTCGCTCAGTCAGGGTCATCCTAGAGCACACGGCACAGGATTGTGTCCAGATGTGTCCGGAATATCTCCAGTGAGGGAGACCCCATAACCTCTCTGGTCACTGTTCCAGTGTTCAGTCACCTCTCCAGGAGAGGAGTTCCTTCTCGTGTTCTGGTGGAACTTCCTGTGCATCAGTTTCTGTCCATAGCCTCTTGTCACTGCTCAGCACCACCAAGAAGAGCCTGGATCTATCTTCCTGGCATCCTCCCTTCAGACATTGATGAGTTCTCCTCTCAGTCATTTCTTCTCGAGGCTGAACAGGCCTAGCTCCCTCAGCCATTTCTCATAAGACAGATACTTCAGTCCCTTAATCAAATTTGTGGCCCTCCACTGGATCTGCTCTGTTTCTCTTGTGATGAGGAGCCCCAAACTGGACACAGCACTCCAGGTGTGGCTTCAGCAGGGCTGAGTAGAGCAGCAGGGTCACCTCGCTGGCCTCCTCAGTCATGCCAGTCTCTGTGGCTGCTGCCAGCCTGTGCCCACGGTGGCCACTGTGGCAACACGGGGCTGGGGCACAGCAGCAGGTCCCGTGGCAGTGCTGGCCAGGTGGGACCGGCCACACACACCAGCCCCTGCGTCAAGCTCCTTGGGCACACCTGGTGAGATCGGCAGGACAGGCTGCATCCACAGACAGCAACTTGGCTGTCACTTTCCCTCCCTAGTGCTATGCTTTAGGAGTATAAATGCAGGCTTTAAAATTCACAGAATACTAACTATTATTGCAGCTGACAGTATAAATGTAAGATCATTTAATTGAAGTGGACTGACAATTTCCCAGTTATTTGACTTTTGAAAACTTTGTCCGACCTATCCCAATATTGTTTTTAAGACCTTTAAAAAATGTTTTACAGAGCAACCACTCTGACCTTTCCTGCTGATACTGTTTCTCCTGAGGTGTTTGTTCATCTCAAATGCAATGAAAAAATTCCTTGTGTGAAAAATTTTAATAAGAAGTTCTATTTTCAGATGATAAAAAGGAGGTAACAGAGCAGGATGTATGCAAAGCATTGAATGTTCAACTATCATATTGCAGATACCCTAGGCTACAGGGAAATATCAGATGCCTGCATGCAGTCAGTTAGAGTTCCTGGCCTGAAAAGCTGAGAGATGTTCTTAAATTGGAGACAACCCATTGCAATAGAAATCTGAGGAAAAGAAGTTCTAGTCACTGCCGTCCATCATGAATTTCAGTTTTTCCAAGGCTTCTGTGAGAGGCAGAACAGATAAAAAACTCTGGTTTTTGACTTTTAGGCTACTTCAAAACATGGCAAGTCTCTGCAGAAGCCTTTCTCTGCCTGGTAACCAATATATGATAGTAATTCTCAATGTGCCATAAGGATTTCTTGCTGCTGTTGAGCTCCAAGTGATGATAGAAAAGCTCTTCCTAGATCTTCAATCCCTTTTCTGCATTTTTATCTGTCCATTAAAATGTAATTGGATATTAATTCCTTTTAGCCAGGAAAAAAGGTGCTGTCCAGAAAAGCCGATATTTTGCTAAGTACTTTTTTAAAAACAATTTGTGAAAATGTATTGCAGAAAATCATTACTCATAATCTTTGTCTTGACAATTATAAGCATAGTAGCTTGGAGGTATTGCTGATTAATGATGTCTGCTTCCTCTGATGTTCTTGTCCTAACTTGTCCACATTTCGGAGTCATAGAGTAAGGTGCAAACCAAGAAAAAAAGAAAGACAATTGTCACTTTGTAATCAGAGACTGAGATTAAAATCAGTAGATTTTATGGTTTATATGTGCCCTGACAGCTTTGCATACAATTGTCAACTTCAACATTTGCCATTGATCCAATAGCTGTGACGCTGAGCCTTGCGCTCTGCACATGACTAGTTTTGTTGTCACCTCACTGGTTATTTTCATGCCATTATTTTTCTGATCATGACAAAATTATCTATTTCCTCGTCTCCTGCATCAGTATTACAGAGTTGTTCATTCTTCTTTAAAGCATTTAGATCACTTTGTCTGCCCTTCCTGCCCTGTTACTCTTTACACATTTCATGGCATTTCCACCATGGCTGGGGCACACATCTTTCAGCCACACATGAAACCATCTAAGCTGCAGTTTTACTGATGCTAGCATTATCATTATCTGCCCTGATATGCTGACAGTCTTGATATAAGATGGTTCACAACAGGTGAAGATCACAAAGATCTGCAGAACATCAGGTATCAATGAGCCAATGCTGGTCCACATGGTCAGACACAGTCACAACACATCTGCAGATGAAGCACTGCTGATGCTCTTGTAGCTACAGGTGCATATTTGCCACGGCAGTCTGTGCCAGTAATCACAGACGTGCATGAGGAGAGTGCAAGGGACCACTCTGCAGAGCTGGGCACACTTCCTGAGCCACAGTGAAGGCCAGACAGAGCATCCATGAGGGAAAGGACACTCTGCTGTGGGCATCTGCTTTGCACAAGAGAGTTCAGGTGTGAGAGCTGCAGAGTCCCTTTTCCAATCCCTTGGAAACTGTTAAGCAAACTTCATGGTTTCATGGGCTGTTTTCTGCCATATAATTTCAAGGTACTGATTGTCATGCTTGGTAGAATTTGCATTAAACTATGTGTTTATACAGGTTAGAGGCAGAAAAGGCAGATTTGATTTGTTTGTAGGTTTCAGAATTTCAGAATTCAGTGCTAAGGTAGAATTTCAGAGAAGAGGAAGTTTTTTTCCCAGCATAGACTTATTCTATGAATCCAAATTTGGAGCATTCATTCCCTACTAGCTCACTTCTACAGCACCTGAAGGATTTGGATCTCGAATATCTGTGATATTTCTGGCATGATGTTAGAGCCTGTGAAGCTGAGAACGAACTAGTTCAGCCAATAATCCTAATGCAATCAGCAGGTAGACCATCACTGAGCTGTCTAGTCATGGGGACTTGAGAGGAGCTGAGAAGCACAAGCCCCTCCACAGCACTCCCGTGCTACCCACTGCACTGATGTTTGATGTTAGCAGAGCTCTTGCGAACCGAAACAAAAAGGGAATCTCTCCCTCACTCTCCTGACTCGTCATCTGGCTTCAGCTGACTCAAAGGCTGGATTTCAGCCACACTGACACTGTGCCACAGGCACAGAGAGCTCCGTTTTACTTTCCATCCTCTTTTACTCAACAAGAGTTCTCGTTATTGCACATTGCATGTAAACACGATTATAAAGTGATGGCTGCAACCTAGGAAATACTTGCGCAGAGCTACTTCCAGGCTCCTCCCCTTCCCACTCCTTGACCTGAAGGCATTTTCTAGTTCCCTTGGTAGGAAGACACAAGTCTCAGCAGGAGAGCTTCAGCTAAGTTAAGGAGGAATCACGCTGTGTGTTTTCATCTCTGTCCCGGTTGTTTTGACCCAGTCACCTGTGGCTGCTCTCTGACAGGGCTAGTTCGTGCCTGCCTCTTGCCACTCGCTAAGTGGGAGAACTCATCTTGCTCAGACTGTGCTGTCACTTTTTTTCCCTTGAGAGCAGACTGGTTTGACATGGTTCTTGTCACTCAAGTGGTGTAAAGCATAGATCCCTTTAATCCATCTAACAAGAAGTTCTCTTGTCTTCTCTCAGCACCAAAACTAATTACAAAGCAAACCACAAGTGTGTGGTTTCATGTAGGAATATAAGGAAAGAAGAGACAGTGTTTGCATGAGGGTGTACAAAATAGCCAGACATAAAGTCTGCCATATTTTGCCTCCTTTCAGCCCATATCCCGCACCTGAGAAAAGACAGGGCACAGTTTAAATCAAGCTCAGTAGTTAGATCCTCAGCTGGGCTCACCTCTCCTGATGCCAAACCCTTGGCTCTCTGTGGCAGGCCAATGCTGTAACTCCTTCTGACACAGATTTTCTTCCACAGGCTTAGCGGTAAGCTGCAGCAGACTCTGCTTATTGGTTTTGTGTCCTCCTCATTCACAGAATGGTTCAAACTGTGCATCCCCTTTAGAGGACCAAAGATTTTCACCTCTAGGCACGTCCCATTGTAACCACTATGGCTGTGGCAAAATGAAGCTGAGGCCTTCAGTTCTCTGTGCCAGGGGTCCACTCTTATTTTTGAAGTTTCAATAGAAGAGAGATTCAATTTTTTCCAGATGAGAAAATAGGGATGCTATCCCCATATTAATTATTTTTACTCTTCTTTAGCATCATAACAAACCTGGAGCATTACACTTTAATTCACTTCTTTTTCCAGTTGCTGACTGATGGACAGAAAAACAAAGTTAAGCAAGACAAGAATTCGTCCAATGCCTGTGCTTGTTACTTGTCTTGGTAGTCGAGATCTGTGCAAAATAAATGGAAATAGAGTCATGTCTGCTTAGGCAGAAAGACAAAGAATGAGCAAGAGGTAAAATAAGAAGTCTAATCTTCCTAATAGTTCCCAGCCCAGGGAACAAAGGGTCACAGAGCCAGGAAGGAAGGAGCTGGTGGACCAGTACATTATTTATTCTCTCATGAAGAAATCTGACTTGGGCTGTGTGTTTTGGAAGGAGTGTGATGGACAGGCTTGAAATCAACATTTGACTTTGTGACTATACTGTTAGTATATTATATGAGCATAACTATAAGTAGATGCACAAGAGCACAGGATTTGAATCATGTCTCTGGCCTTTGTAGCAATCTACTGCAGAAAAAAATAACTCCTGTCTATAAGTTACAGAAAGGATGAAAGGATGTAAAAGAACAAGCTGTAAAATCCAAGGCATAGATCAAAACTCTATTTCAAAAAGCAGTAAGATCGTTCTGTCCTGCGTTATTCCTGTGTTAAGAATTCAGTCGGCGCTGTCCTGGTGCCAGCCATGCCCCTACCGAGGCTCCAGCGACCCATCTGCCCCGTTTGTGGGAAGGAGAGCCCTGTGGCTGGAGGGCTCTCAGGCCTGAGCATTCCTCCTGCAAACTGCCAACACACCTGTTTCTAAACTGTGCCCAAGCCCCACCTTTCACCAGCACACCCTTTCACCCTGTTTCTTAGGAAAAGTGGTGGGGATGGTTTAATCAGTGGAGAAGGGGGATGCTGATAGCTCTGGGCCTGCCCCAGCTGTGGGATGGAGATGGCGTTGCAGGGGAGAGGATGGCTGATGAATTTTGCATCTTGAATCTCCATGGGCTTAGTGTTTCCGTGGGGAAGGCTGTTTCAGATCTGAGAGACATCTCAGCCCAGGCTGGCCAGGTAGTGCTGTGCCTGCAGAATGCCCCTTATTTGGTTCATTTGATGGGACATAACACAGTCAGGAATCCTTCAGAATTCTCCCCTGATGTGCTTTCTGCATGAATGTGAACAAAATTGATGGAATCCCAAGTAAGATACTCTTTATTAAAAAAAGGCACAGCACATCAGAGCCAGCAGTGACATGGTATTTGTGGGCCTGTTTGGAAGCAGGGGCAGTTCTGAAGGCAGCAGAGAGGCGAAGTGTGTTTGTGCATATACTGAGAAAGAAGGAAGGGGTGTTCTGGGTAAATGGAAAGCACATGCAGCACATCATGACGTCTGCTGAGCGTCTGCTGGGGAATGGGCAGGTACAAACTAATTCTTATTTGTAGAAGCCAATAATTCTGCTTGTTCCTATATGAAACACAGGGAGTGACTTGGAATGTGATCCTGTTTCAAAATACACTTTAGCTGCAATAAAGCAACATTTCTGAAGTAATGTCTCGCCTGTCTGTCACTATGGCAACCTGTGCAGTGCGGTGCAGCAGAACCTGCACTGGGGCTGCATCCCATGGTTGCGTCTGAGGGGGATCCCATATGGCAAAGACGCAAACACTGGTTAAAATCTTCAAAAAGATGTTGAGCAGGTCTTTTCAGCAAACTCAGAAAGCAAACTGAGGATTGGCAAACAGCTGCCTGTAAAATTACCATTTGGAAATCCTTTCTGACCATATCACTCCCCCAGCCCCTTGCCAGGGGTGATGGCTGGCAGCTGGCCTTTGGAGCCAGTCCAAGAATTGCTGCTTGCATATTTGTCCATAAGACCACTAAGAACTTGTTAATATTGCATTATTTAATATTAGATAGCAAATTAAGCAAAAAAACTTTTCAAGACAGAACTTCTCAAATAAAAAGCTTTAGTGATACCAGAGGCTCAGAAATGAGAAATCACATTCTGCCTTTTTATTATATTTTTAAGGAAACATAGGAGAATGATTGCATAGTCTAAAGACAGATGTTGGTAAACATTTCTGCTGGCAGCCCAGACTTGTCAGCAAAGCACCAGTTTTGTTTTGTCACTTCTGACCAAAACATATTTTTCTTAGAACATCTGCATTGGAAAGTTTATTCCAGGTTGAGGAAGGGAAAGAAAAAAGGTCCTTTTCAAAAGAGGTCCTTTTTCTTGTGTGATGTCTGAGGATATTTACAGATTATTAAGTATTTTTGTTTTGTGTTACAGAAATTAAAATCCTTTAAGAAGTCAATTCAGGAGTTTTGCTGGAAACAAACATCCTGACCTGCAAGTTAATGCCAGTTCTGCAGGTAGAGTTCTCAAAGTGATAAATTTTTCTGGCATACTTATTGAGGCTGATCTGCCATTCAGCCAGCATCCGCTCCAAGTCCGATGAAGCAGACAACTTTCCCTAAAGCCCCATGAGGTAAGGTGTTGCCCATATGCAGACAGCCCTAACAATGGGTCCTGAGCTGCCAACATGTCTCCTAAAACTTTTATTCCCCCCCCTGGGCCAGAGGCAGAGCTGCCCCTCAGCATCCTGGAAGGCCCATCTGTGAGCAGAACACTCAGACTTCTTTTTTAAAGCACAGAGGCATAAAAAATGCTGCACAAATATATGAATAACTCAGTAAATGTGCCATAACTTATAAAAGGAGCAGAAATAAGTCCATGTCTCCCATAAATATGGGAGAAAAAGGCATTCTGTTTGTCTCATTCAAAAAAGAAACCTCTTCAGAAGTTAGAAAAGTAACATTAAATGTAGAAAATATATCTTATGTAAGATTAATAGCTACATGTTGTTTTAAGGTTGCGGTTACTTGGCTCCTAGCTTCAAGGAACTCATGAGCTGTGTGAATGCAAGGCTCTCAGTCTTGGTGGAAACAAAGGTTCAAATCCCTCCTCTTGAGTCTCAGATGACCAACCCCAGAGCCAGTTCTAAGCCGTGTTCTGGCCTTTTCCCACAAGTGAGGTCAAGCCTACCAGGTTTTATGCTCAGGAATGCTGTTACACAGCAAATGTTGAAGTATTCTTCACAGCATATTTGGAAATTCCATTTTAAATTTTTACTGGGACAATATCAGTGGTAAGGTTGCTTGGAAAGCTGATACCTGTTCTCTGCTATGAGAGCACCGTGCCCTACAGATGCAGTCAGTTGTGCTGAAGGAGAAGAGACTTGATCAATCACATATATAAAGTTTTTGAGTTGGTCAATTATGTTTGAAAATTTTTAAAGTTGATAGAGGAAAACAATAATATTGTTTCTAAAAAGTGGAATAAGGTCATAATTTGCTTGTGGGTATGCTACAAACAGGAAAGAGGACACATTTACTTAATAAATTATTCACCATGAATTAGACACCAAATATAGACAAAAATAAAGTTCGTTAACACAGCCATGACTCAGCCTTCATGGTTTCAGCTGTTGCTTTCTCTCTGAAGTGGCATTTTATTAACAAAAATCAATAAGAAGATATTAGGTGCTTTCTTATTATCTCTATGACCAGTGCAATATCATCTGCTGAGATTGAGGACCAAGAGGTAAGAAAGAAGAACCTCAAATGTAGGCTCCAGAATTTCAGGGCACAAAGGCAAGGCAGGGATGCAAATTAACTAACAATTATTCTTACACTGAAAAGACATCTAAGAACAATAGTGGACAAACACTGTCCTTTAGCCAATGCTACAGAAGGGGTAACAGGATTCCTAGAGAATTACTGGAACTGTGAATAGATCACTGTGTCTCTGAGATGCTCAATAGAAGCAATTATTAAAGATTATTGATGTTCCAGTTATAATAACTACGTCCTTTCCAAGCAGATTGCTCCAACCTCCCTTCACTGATCCCTCTTCAGGCCTAGTTGTGGAATAAACCAGGTTGTCACTGGGATGAATTTGTGGTGTGGATTACTTTGGAAAGAGCACTATGAAATAACTGAACTGGGGAGATATTTTTATCTTCAGACCCAGGGCTTGGGGCTGGCCCAGAATTCTTGTCCAACTGCTGGACATTATCTTGCACAATTATGGCTACAAGATTGGCTTTTGGTGCATTTCTATGCTCGGGATTTATAGAGGATGCATTTTCATTTAAAATGGCTGAGTGGTAAGATGAGGACAAAGACAGTGAAGGTGAACAAAAAGACCTGTATATTTATCAAAAGGTTTGGCATAAATATGGTGTTGGTAGAAGGTTTCAGCTGTTTTATATCTCATCAACAGTTTAGACAATAACATTCATATCATAGAATGGTGTAGATAATATCTGCAATAAAACCGGGTCTTTTATGTTCACGAGCAGACAAAGCCGGGAAGCACATTGATAAATGAAACTGAGCCTTTGCATTTCGTTGTGGTGGAGCTCCCTCTAGCTTATAGCCTTAACCCCGTGTCTGTAAATCACATCTGCTCAAACTCCTACCTCCATTTTCAGGGTGGAAAAGGCTTCTGATTCTGTATTCTTAGAAGCATTTATGACATTTATAATTTGTCTGGGAAAAAAAAAAAAAAACCCCAAAAGCCCAGCTGCTGGCTCAATGGCATTAACAACAATGATGACAGTAAATTCCAGGCTTTTTAAAAGAGCAGTATAGAGAAAAAATTTGTGACATCAGGGGACGTGACTGTCATAAGCACCTTTCTGCCTCTTCCAACTTTATTCTCTTTTATTTTCTCACATAGAAATATATATATATATCTTCACCCACTTGGCTGAGACAACTAGCCGTTTCAAAATGGCCATTTCAAAAAGCTAGGGACGTTTTGCAAGGTAAATTTATTTGTTAAATGAATAATACTCCATTAAATAACAAATTAGTCTGAGGAATCCCAATTTATGAAAAAATATTCTATTCACCTTTATTTATTGATAAGAACAAATCATAAAAAGTAATTAAGAAGTATCTTAGTCTGATTAAGGTTAGGAAAGTGATCAGCATCACATCTTTGGTGCAGAATAGTTTCTTTTAGTCACAGAATCCACACATGTTCCCCCTTTAGGATTCATCTGTTTTTCAAGGCTGAATTAATGGGTGTAAACACTAGCTACACCTTTAAAAAAAGTGTAATGAATGGTCCATTATGGAAACATTGTTTTGCTGAAATGCTAATTTGTGTAGAATAAGAAGACATTTCTGAAGAATAATATCCAAAATCTGATATGAAGCTTAAATAACTGCTGAAATGATAAGCAGGCAGAGCTACAGGAGAAGAGTTAATTAAAAATCTCCAAGGCAACTTATATTCCTTTGTCACAAAAGAAAGGCTATGCTGCTGATACTGTACCTGGAAACTGAAAAATCACCAGCTGCTGTAGCCAAGCAGAGAATAGAAAAGGATTTACTGGCTAGCAAAGTCACAAATATTCTGCATTTTAAATGCATTTGGCCACATTACTTCATAAATATTGCTCCCTGGGTTTTCTATTTAACTTCAAAACTACTTATCCTAAGCTCCTTTGCACACTGAAAAATTAAGCTCACTCATGTTAAAATTAACAACGAAGAATTGACTTATTACAGACTTTGAAGAATCTGATTCAATAAGAATAAATATTAAATTCTGATTGAATACTGAGACAAAAATAGATGCTTTACATACCTTGTTTGGGATTCAAAAGCCTAATGAAAAACAAAGCTGTAAAAGTCTTTAGGGCTGAAGCTGTGTCTGTATTATTATTGCTGCTGCACCACCCCAATAAATTAATATATGAGATTCATTTTATTTTTTTTAAATTAAATATGCTCTTTAGATGTGTTAGTATGCTGAGATTTAGAAACTGAATGCTTTGAAAACTCTCTAAGCAGAATGCCAATTTATCTACTAAACTACAGCATTGGTAAGAGATAAATTAAAAGAATATTTTATTTGCTGCAGTTTACTCTTTATTAGCTAATGGGAAGTAATCCTCCACAGAAACTGCTGTAATTCAAGTTACATTTGAATGTATCCTAAAGAGATGAGTGACAAGAGAAAAATACTGTTTTAAAGGGAAGAATATCACACTTAGTTCCATCATTTCTCCTTTTAAATGTCATTGATCTTCTCAAAGTGTTTTTGGTTTGTATCATAATTTAGAAAACACTAATTTAGTCAAATTCATCTTCTCAGGGATTAAAATATTCTCCAATAAATACAGTGTTGTTTGGGGTGAGTTTTACAGGTAGAAATCCACAATCACAGCTTATTAGTGATGGAAAGTTAAAAGAAAGAAGTCTTTTGAAAAAATATTTTTTCTGTACCAGGCAATGTGGGTGCTCCTGTTTGAAGTATCAGCACGACAAGGAACTGTGACAAAATCCCTTGATTTACTGCCCTCATGTTATATAAAGAATTCTTGCTCTTGAACAACTTGGTGTCAAAATTGCACATCCAGTTTCGTGGGCTTTTTCAATTATTTTTCCCAGTTACATTCCTGTTGCGTGCCGAAATCTGTCTCTATCATCGAAGTTTGGAGGTGGTTAAGAGGGCAAGAGTCTGATGCCTGCCATCCCTCAGAATTTAGGGGAATTTTCTAATTTCAAAGCATTTAGTCCACATGTGATCTAACAAGATGCTTTTCACGTTCTTGTTTTAAAATACATCATACGAGTTAAACTTAAAAACAAGTCCAGTTTACTATGAAGGTCAGTAATCACAAATTCTATTGAAATGTGTATTACACTTGGAACCATGTCTTATCTTATCATCCTAAGTACAAATAGATTTGATAGTCATGCACAGGAAGAACCCAAAGGCTCTTTTTATTAAACATGCTATTAATAAATTTATGTTCCTTAAATCACACTCAATACAGAGTATTTGTAGCAGATATGTAACTGCTGGCCTTTCTTAATGATCTGTATCATAACAGAAATTGCTCTAATGATTTCAAGAACGAAAATTAGTTGTTTGAAGCTTTTCTTTTCATAAAAGATAACTATCATCATACACTAAAATACTTTAAAAGGTCAAAAGCAGAATACAGAAGTCCTACAAAATTGTGTGAAAGGACGCTATGGTAGTGCTGTAAGGTACAGTACTCTGCTTACGTGAAAAGACCCTATTTTTGAATGATCACTGCACTGAAAATGCTTTGCAGTTGATATGATTAGTCAAAAAGAATTTATTTATTTTGCAGTCCATGTAGAGGGACATGTTATGCACATGCTCACATCCAGCTTGGGTTTGCTGTGAGCTTATACTAATCAACACATCAGAAAATTAGAAGAAAAACATGAAAACAATAAATAAAATGCTGCAGCTTAGAATCAGTTGGCTTAGATTGGAACAATTTGGCACAAAGGAAGTGTGTTAATTTTTTAATATTTTTCACGAAACATTTTCAGACTACAAAAACCGATTTTTTTTATTTGAAGGCTTGACCTTTAGTTAAGCACTCAAGTAACTTTATGTACAAAATATAAGACATAGTTGTGAAAATCCTTCCAAATTTATATTTTAAAAGAAAATAGTTCTTACCCAATTTAATATTTTAATTTTATTCTGTGGGTTCCTTATAAGAATTTCTTTTTATTTTCAAAATTCTCTTAACACTTAACCTGCAACTTTCTGCTTCTTTTGGAGTATTATTTCATCACTAAAACTATGGTGCTCCCATGACTATAGAGAAATCTACAGAGAAATGCTCTTTTTTTCTACTTGCTAGATTTTCCCTACTTACGACAATAATTTTGAAGCTTCCAAAATGAATTTCTAAACTGTACACAACCCTGAAATATTTGCCCAGGAGATGACACAAATCAGGGCAAGACAGTACCTCTGAGGAGAGAGAACATGCACACATACATCCCATCAAGTGTATTATTCATACATGCAGAGACACAGGAAACCTCTGTATAAAAAAGAGTGTGGAGAATCAGGGAGATAAAAAATAAAAAACCAAAAGAGACTGCAAGAGCCAGCAGGAAAGGCAGAAAGTCAATGCCACTGCTTCCCAGGCAGGGCAGGGCAGGGCAGGGCTCCAGGATGGGCCATCACAAGCGTCTGTATATCACCTACTGCACAGAGATAGGGTACCTTGCAAATGAAGAAGACAACTAACATGAACTTAGCTCCACAAATAATTTGCCTTACTCTTGAGTTTTGAGCTGTTTGCCATAGGTAACTAAAAATGGCCAACTCAAGCAGGACCAATGGTGGCTCCTGTTCCTGGAGCTGGGGCGGCTCCACGCAGTCCCACAGCACAGCCCCAGAGAATGGCTGGTGGGGGGTCCCAGGGAGGGGGCTGTGCCTTCTCCTGTGTTCATCAACTGCATGAAAGTCATGAGTGCAACAGCAATAATTTTATTTCTTGGGCTTCTCTAACTGCAGTGTACACTGGGAGATAAATTGTTTGAACAATTTATTTTTGTTTTTTAAGTTGAATAATGCTACCAATTCTTCTTTAAAATATTTTTAAATACTTAAGAGATAGGAATGTCTATAGCAGAGAGTTGCAAGAAGCACAAGGGGTAAAGAGAGCCACAATGATACAGTGAGCAAAGTCCAGGGATACTGGGATATTTCACTGACTGATTTCTGGAAAGCACTCAGTTTCTGTGTGTTTTCCTTTTCTGTTCCACGGTGACTAATAGGGTTTCTTTTTCTCACTCTAAATTTTCTCTTTTGAATTAGACATTCAGCTCCTGCTTTTTAACATTCAACAGCTTTTTTCAAGTTGGAGTATTCAGAGAAGCACTCTTAAAAACAGGCATCAAAACTACATCCCATGCCTTAAATCAGAGACCCTGTTTTCTGCTCACAAACATTTACATCATCTTCCGTAGAAATGCATTTTTATGCCATATGCAGATAGCACATTCAGCAAAACTAGTACTGTCCCAGATTACATAACTCATATCACTCACAGGTAATGCCCCAGGAGAATCTTTGTTCTTGGCTGGGCTCTTGTCCCACTTCATTCTGAGCTGCTTTGCTCACTGAATTTTCCTCTACATCAGCACGAGTTAAATCCTGCTCCTTCCCATACTCAGCGGCTCACCCCTCAGTCTCTAAAAGCATTTGGTGCCAATTTGTCCAAGTCTGTTACTTGTTTATCCATGCAGTTCAGGACTGCCTGAGATGGCACCAGGTGAGCGGTGTGAGCTGCCAGTACACCTGGGCCAACACACATCAGATGCACCAGAGAGGAGCTGTCAGGTTGGGCAGGGAAGGCGGTCACAAGGCTCCTTGTTTGCACATGCACTTACATCCCAAGCTTAACAGATTGAAGCAGTAATAGGCAGGTCATAGATGAGCAATACATTTCTTTGCAAACATTCGCGTTAGGGAGAACAGACTGATTTTTCTTGCATCTTTAGAAACAGGATCTGTTGCCCCACAAAACTGCATGTGAGCTCATGAGAAAGAGGCTTAGTTCAAAATAGGATTATTAACAGGCAGATCCAACTTCGGAAAAATTGTTGTTTTACACAATTATTACAGGATGTAAGAAAAAGTAATACAAGGTGCACTAACCTGCAGTCCTACCTGGGCTGAAAATCCCAGCAGATGAAGGCCAGCTCCTGAAGGCAGCTAGTGTAAAATAACTTGCCTCGAATGTTCTTGATTAACTCCCATTTGAAGGCACAAAGGCATCTTTTTCCTAGTCAACTAACAGGCATTTAAAAAATGGAATAAACTAATGCAGAAACACGAAATAAAAGAAAAAGAAAGTGTCCTTAGAAGGAGCTCCTCTTATGTGGGGAATGTGAAGTGTGTTACTTTATGTGCATTAATTTTCCAGTGTAGTTTAGCAAAAGGAAGAGTTAAAAATTGTCCTCAAACTTAGTGTGGCAACTCTCCCAGGACATCAGCAGGCTGAGTAGGCTGTATTCCTTGGGCTGGTGCTGCCCCAAGCAGCAAGAAAACCCAGTAAGAACATTCACAGCTGCATCTCAGCCCTGTCTGTAGAGATGCAACCTCAAAAGCAGAGGTTTGCCTGTGACCTCTGAGGCTTATGACAAGCTTAGCACCTGTAATCTGCCTGCCAGCAGTGTGGCCCAGTGACACTCCGGATGGGCTAACAGGCTGCAGTGCATGAGCAAAGGAATCTTTCCTTTCGTTCCCTAAGTCCATCTGCAACCCTCAGTCTGAGGCACAGGTGTGATAATAGCTTCACTGAAAGATTTCTGCTGGGAGCAAGGTAAGGACTGTCATTTCCCTAATGCCACTGACTTTTAGAAGAGTTTATATGTAGCAAGTGTAGTATCATCTCTTTGGGGTTTTTTCCTTTTGTTATTAAATTGCACACAAGCTAACAACTGAAATGTAAATTAATTTGTGCTGCAAATTTAGCTTTGACTGTACGAGCCTGTTTTCTGCTCAGTGAGAGAGCAAGCAGTGAGTGAGTGAGCTCTCTGACAGGTCAGGTGTACTGACCAAAGGCCCTGCTCTGCTGTGACCAAGCCGCTGTCCTTGCTGTGTGCCAGCCTGAGGGACTGAGGAGCTGGAGCTCTGCTGTGCGACACGTCACACCTTTCACAGCACAAACAGCAGGGAAGGGTGGGCTTACGGAAAGTTTTTCCCACTGACATTTAGATTAGCCCAAAGATACTGTGAAACAGCATGATAGCGTGGCCAAGGGGAAAAGCAGGAAAGCTGCCCCTTTGGAGAATGGTGGATCTAACAAGGGACATAAGGGAGAGCACTCCAGTTTTCACACAGCTTTTCTTTTCCTTAGGGAAATAATCCCCATTCAGCTGTCTTCAGAGAAACACTTGGGATTTTTTGAGATGCTTTTATGCTCAGCCATCAGGATGCAAAGCAGGGGATGCCCCCTCCCGCATCCCAGGCACACCCGGCTGCCAGCTCCTGCTTAGGGGCAGGGTCTGCTCCTCTCTGCCAGTGTGGTGCCTACACAGTGCCAGCACAGTGCCCAGCGAGCGGCTGGGGCTGCAACAGTGCTGTGCCCACCACCAATCTAACCTGACTGATCAGCGCACTTTTCGGTTAAAAATATCCTTAAGTATAAAATTCAAAATGATTGTGTTGTTATTGTAAATAAGAGGGTGTTTATTAATGAGTGAATGACGATATTAATAAATTTTGATATATGATTACTAAATAATTTGCCAACACATTCTGAATGAAATTTCTTTAAAAAATGCAATTAATTGAGCTGGAAAGAGTAGAATATATATTTAATCTCATTTTTCCCTCGCAGTTCTGCTTAAGCAGAGTGATGAATCAGAAAAAGACATGATTTAAAGTGGCCTTGTCCGTGCCTTACACACCGTAAAGAACTGTTGACCGGCACTGGAAGGTGCTGCAGCTTTGCAGAAGGATGAGAATTCATTGATACAATCTTAAAGTCATACCTCAATGTTAATTTCTAAAGGATAAAGTCAAGAAGAACCAGTATAAATTCAGGGACAGTTTAGTGTGACTGAAGCCAAGAGAAACCGATGTGTGATTTAAAGAGCTCATAAAAGCAGACAACTAGCTTTAGAATCTATGGAAAGCAATAAAGCAGTTAAAAATTCTCCCAGTTGTAATGCCTATAGATTTCCTTATCTTAAATTCTTTGGCTAAACCCCTGGAGCAAATTGCAGGGCACGTGATGGGAGTTTTGTCTTTCAGCCCGGGGCTCCGGGGCAGCTTCCCGGCCCCTCTTCCTGACCCCCTCGGCACACAGTGGCTCCGCTATAGGGGAGCTTGTCTTGGCGGCAGTGTCTAGACATTCCCAGCTACTATCCTTCCTGACAGTCTCATGCCAGTGGTAATTTAAAAATTGTTTGGGATAGGCTGTGCCTCATAGACACAGGGAGCCAGTAATAACCCCCAGTTCAGTGACCCTGGTCAGATCATCAAACAGGCGGTATAGGCAAGCTCAGTTCAGCTTTGGGTCAGGAATCATGACCTCCCCTGACCTTTTCTGTAGATTTAAAATTGTTTTGAGAAAGAGAAGAATAAAAAAGATACAACTCCAGGCAGTTCTGGAAAGCAGTCCAGCTTCCTGTACTGTACACATGCATATAAGTAACATGTTTAAACAGATGCAGCTCTGGCAGGCCTGAAAAATTAGGATTTAGGTACTTTGTACATTTTTTTTCTAATAGAGTGCATATTGCTTCTATTTACTTTGAAAACTTTGAAGTTAAAAGACACTGTATGAAAATATTATCTTCACTAGATTTAACAGCAAAGACAAAAAAAGAAAAGCAAGTAAATTTATTTTTAGAAAATTAAGAATAAACTGAGGAAAAAAAAAATATCTCTGCGTGGAATTTTTCAGATGCGTTACAGAAGACTGTCTGGTGTATCAGCAGTGTGTACCAGATGAAAAAAATTAACGCTGAGATTACTAGACAAATTGCCTTGTAAGAGTAATATGCATACAAACATAGGCTGGTTGGTTTTCAAAGGTTTCCTTTGTGTGCGTAGTATTTGCAGTCACAACCAATAAAACAAAATATACTGGCACTCTCTTTGTGGTTTTGGTTTTAGAATTGCATAATGGTGACTAATATTTTCTCAAAACCTACTTTATAGTGTTTACTTAGCAGAATTTTCATGCACTGTACCTGGAAATTATGAAATGCACTTTGTGTGCTTCCAAAGGGTTGTGAAGGCTCAGGAAGAGGTTTACCAGTTTACGGAAAGAGAACAGAAAGTGTTTCTCCTCTCTAGGCTTTTATATGGGCTGGTACAGATCAGAAACACGTCAGCCAGGAGAGAGAAGGGAAGAGTAAAGTTACAGGAGCTCTCCAAGAAACATAAAAGTATAGAGTGGGAAAATGAACTGCCAGCTCCAAAACGGCATGAGGGCTTTACAGGGGCAAACTCAGTTTAACAACACAAAGACATCAATGCTTTTGGTGTTTTACAAAAGAAAAACATGTACATTTCTGTTACAGAAATGAGACTATCAGCAGAGCTCAGTACTGATGTGTCATGGTGGGGCCCTGGGAATCTGCACAATTCCCAGACACAGCAGCGTGTTCCCAGCAATCCCAGCAGCACGATCAGCTGGCTTCTGATCATGTCCAAGCCATCATCATTGTCCTCACTGGCTGTGCACAGCTCCATCCCAGAGGCACAGGTAACCTCCCGGAGCTCCTGGTCTTGAAGTAAACACCCACTGGAAATAGGCCAGGAGTTCTTACTGTGTCAAAGTTACCTCTTCAGACTCTTGTCAAACACAGGCAGTCCCTGTCCTTACGCACAACCGGTTATATTCCATGTACATTCTAAAGTTGTCTCCTTAAGTTTTAGAGACACACACCAATTACATTTTTTGTATTGAAAGGTTACAGCCTGATCTAATCATGGGAGCACAGGAAACAGGGGTCCTATAGGCGCATCTGTAATTTCCTAATCCAGTCCCGGCAAGACAAAACTTTTGCAGTATAAACCACTCTTAGAGGGCTATTTCTCACAGAATTCCCTTATTTTACTGGAGGTAAGCTTGCCGCTGTTCTCACGGTGAGTTTAAGCAAATTCTGTAAAAGCCACCTCCTAGGTAAAATTCTTAAAGACTTCCTATTCCCATAGACCAGGACAAGAAAGGGGTTGTAAGGTCTGATGTAATCTTCAAGTACACAGAGAAACAATCTTGCTTGCCAGAAGCTATTCATATTGCAAATACTTTATAATTTTTTTCTTCTCCAGCCTTCTCTGGCAGCAGCAGTCACTGGAGGAGAGCAACTGGGAGAAGCAGGTGATTCCACTAACTTGCCTTTCCTAGCGCACTACCTGCCATGGGCCTGATTCTGCTCAGTCTTTACGATGCAGAGCTCACTCAGCAGAAGCCTTTGCTATCTCGTTTTAATCAGTAATGGCAATTTACAACAATAGCTGTATGGTTTCTTTCCAGTCTGTTTAAAGTACCCCAGCTCCAGCCTTGCCCTTTGATGCCAGAGTATGTGCTCATTAGGATGTGTAATGACAGTAAACTGACCCAAGGTCACAACTCACATCGACTGAATACAACAAAACCTTCTGGTTCCCAGGGACTCCTGAAAGCTGCAAATTATTAAAGATTACCTGAAATTATTGTTCTCTATGCACCCAAAGATAAAGTCATGCTACCTGAGACAAGCACCACAGGAACAGCACACCCCAGAATTCATGCTACAAAGGTGCTTTCCTACCCTTGACACCTGAAGATATTGTCATGCTTAAATGGGAGTAAGAGGAGAAAGCAACAGAATTCTAGAGGCTAAAGTGGTCATGGAATCATGTCAGGAGATTCACACTGGGCCTGTGTCAAGCTGCAGCCCATGGCATAGCCAGCACTTTCCCATAAAACATACAGAAATCTGAAAACCATCAGTAAAAGAGGAAAATCAGTTCCGAGTGAGATATCTCTAAATATGAGGCCACAGTACTGTGCACTCAACAGGCTTTGCAGGGGACAGGGAAGCGCCTACGACTGCAGCCACAGAAACCTGATCCAGTGTAAGAGGACCAGCAGTGCTGCGGCAGGGACTGGCCGGGGTACACAGACCAGTGCAGGACCCACCAGCCTCACACAGGCCCAAACATCTCTCCCAGTCTCTCTGGGTTTACATCTCTCATGTTATGCTGGAAGTTTCCCTCTGTGGCTGCATCAGTAGCTGACTGAAACATGAACACTGTTAGTCTTTAGAGCACACATACAACAGGAGTTATGATGGCTCTGGAAACCACAGTGTTACTTGTGCTAATCATTAGTTGCTGTAATTTTAATAAAGTATTAGTAGCATAAGTAATTAAGTCTGCATGAAAACATCCATCCAGGAGACCCAGGCAACAAAAAGAAAATCACTTCTAAAACTTAACATCAAATTGATTACATTTTAAGGCCAGAATTTCTGCTTCCCATGGGGGCTGGTATGGGAGAGTGAGGTTAGAGCCAGCTAGATGCTATTGTGTTTCTATGGCAACAGGGGGGTTCAAGTAGCCTCTGCCATTCCCCATGATTGGTAAAATCACTACACAGTGTATAAAGTGGCCAAGAGAAGCAACAGCCAATAAATGCAGAAAATCCTTAAATCAAAGAGACACAGAAATAAGAGATGGAAACAACCTGTTAGACCATGTTGTTCATTCCCTGAGGCCCTGAGCAGTATTATTAACAGTCTCAAGAACCTTGAAAACCCCTAAAAATTCCATCCAAGACACAAGTAAAAACTTACTGAAAGGGAGAGCAATATCTCAGGAAGTTATAAAAAATCTTTCTAATCTGCTTTCAGTAGGTGTGTGCACACTGTACTGAGCATGCTGAGATATTGGGATCTCCAGCATTTGAGAAATGGGATGCAGGGGAGAGGTTTCATGGCATTACTCAGCCTAACATGAGTACTTTTTGCCTAACATAAAACATCCTATAAAAACATCCTGCCAGCTAGGTCCCTCCAAAGTCTTCCCTCCTTGCTGCAGAACAGATTTCTGTACCCTGCAAACAGAAGGATTATTTTGAAGAACCTGCCCGTCCATTTCAGATGGTAGTTCCAGGTGTCCCATTGAGAAGCTGCAGAATAAATTTGAAATAGAAAGAAGATATTTTTAGATAAGTATTTGTGTGCAAGTTATAGCTCCCCCTTTTTTCTTTTGTAGTGAGGGCAAAGAGAGGGATTAGACTGAGATAAAATTTGTGAGTCTCTGTCAGGAAGACAGATGGAATGCCCACACATGCCAAAGCATCCTAGGGTGTCAGACTCTGAAAAAGCACATACATTCCATGCTCAAAAAAAAAAAAAATTGTATTATTCAATGTATTATTCAGGTGGTACAAGACTGGAGAAATGTACCATGTCTTGTTCTCATTATTGCAAAGCACTTGAAGACAGGCTGGTGGAAGCCAGTGCCCTCCTACCTAGATGGATTTACGCCACCAAGCCAAATACTGGTCTTACACAAAACTGTGCTGCTCCAGAGTAATTTACTAAAGCCAGTAGCATAAATATAGGTGTGCTCAGGTTAAAGGAAGAAGTATCTTTTCCATAGGGATTATATGTTTTCTTCAGGCAGAGCTATGACTACAGGTATGATTTTAGCAGCAGCACAGATATATCCTAAAGGAATATAGATATATCTGGGAATATAGATATATCCTAAAGGACTGCTACCTTCACCTTGACACTGGGTTATTGCTGTGCTATGTAACACAGTGACCCAGGCAGCTGCAGTTTGTCTATAGCTGCATATCTACTGTAATAGGGCAGACGTCACCAAATGTTTGAGAAGAGGCTAAACATTGGAAAGACGAGGTAAGGGCCAGACTGTATCTCCCTGCCATGCTTACCTGCCAACCCCAGCCTCTCCTGAGCTGTTAGAGCTCAGTGACAAGCCAGAGCAGCACCAGGCTCGTGCTATTTTCCAGTGGCCTGTACCTCTCCAATCTTGCCTCAGATGCATCCCCTTCTTTGCCAGCCTGACAAGGGCTAGAGGGGCGGAAAAAGCTCATCTCCAGAGCAGGAGCTGCCAAGAGAGTTCTTCTGCAGCTGCTGATCCAAGCTATTTAATCTGTCAGCAACTGGGTGAGGAGGAGGACTAATGCTCAGCAGCTGACACAGAAGTGCTGGTATCTTTGCACATACTTTATTTTCTTGCAACCTTGGGCTCTCAAGAAAAGAAGACCTCTCATCTCATATTTTTATTTTCATATTTTATCCCATCTGCTGTTCTTTCTAAGTGTGGGACCCTGATTATGTTAATATTCAGGACAGTCTCATCTTTTGATAAAGAAATACAGACTTTGATGCTAGCACGGCCTGGGATCCCATTACCAGGCCAGTTGCATTCCCAGTGGAAATGGGTCTTATTTTGTTTACAGATAAAAAATTAAAAAGTGGTATCATCTATTATCCCAAGGGTGTTGTTTACATTAATTTATCAACTGCTTCCAAGGAGCTACTGAGTTCAAAAGCATTACTAAACAGTGAGAACCCATCCTGGATTGAGTGACACTAAGAACTGCTTAAAATGTCTTGATGGGAACTGCAGACAATGGGCTGTGTTATTTAGCAGAATAAAGGTGAAGATACAGGGGATGCTTGAGACCAAGAAGGCAGTGTCAGTGAGTCTACCACAAGCATCAGCTCTGGTTGTACTAGCAGGAATCCCAAATCAAGGAGAGGAGATATTAAACTCAAAGTAAGCAGGTTTGCTGAAACCTCAGCGATTTTTATTCTTTCTTCTCCAACATGTAGTCACATATTGGACAGTCAGATATACTCTCTGATTACTGTTTTATCAATACCTTCCTTATAGTCATTAGTGCAAAAGATGAAAAAGCATTTGAGTTAATAAATAACGTATTTTTGGTATTTCACAGGCAGAAAATTAGAATATTTGCTGGACATTATCCTCTAGAGTCCTAGCTAAAGAAATCAAGCATAAAATGCAAAAAAGAAATGAAAATGTTTAATTCAGGTTCTGATGTTCATTTACTGTGGAGATATTTTACAATTCTCCCATTCCAAATGGAGGCGGTGAAACTCCTTTCCAAGACAGATGCAATATTTTCTTGACAAGTATCAAGTGGAGGTAGCAGCACTCTGTTAGAAATAGAGCTGAATGAATCTCCTGTCTGTAATTAGCTAATAAAGCATGAAAGTCTAGAGCTCTGCTAGTGGGAGAGCTTTATTGCACTGTGGGTAGTGACAGTGGGCAAAGTTTTCCCATTTCACACATACTTGTAGCTCTTGGCTTGGTATTTCTGCACTTGGCCAGTTTGTGGAGCACTGTGTGAAATTTAGTCAGATGAGTTTCTTTTACTGCCACTGTATCAGGGTAGCCCTTAGCCTCTTGAGAAAATCTACAGAGAGCAATAAAGCCAGATTGTCCAACCAAGCTCAGTAATTGGGTTAAGCACTGTTAGGGTGTTCAAAATAGTTCTTTACTCAATGTTTTTTGTGAGTAGTTGCTCTCTACTTTAAAACCCTTCTCCTTCACACCATATATGCATTGTTACTGTTGTACCACGGCTTAAGACTTCTGAGCAGAAGACAAGGATTGCCTAAATTATAATTTTGTTGCTAACTTCAGCTGGGGCGTGAGGTACAATCGATTAGCAAGAGCTCACAACTTGCCAGAGGTGTGTGCATGTCCCACAGCTCCTCTCAGAAGAGTGAGCACAATAGTAGGCACTTTGATCCCATTACAAATTATTCCACTCTCTGCTTAACTGGCCTGATAAAGAAGCTGTAACAAAAAAGTCTCAAAATCACAATTTTTCTTTTGAATAAAAGAGCAAATGCAGAGATGGAGCTGAAGATTGAACACCTGTACTGTCAGAGTTGAGTGGGAGGCTGTCTGCCATGGTTGGATGACTCTGCAAACAGGCCAGTGTTTAAAAAGCTGTCTGCTCCTACAGCTTTTTACAGTAAACCACAAAAGAATAAATTTCTGCTAATAACCTTGAGGGTTCAGTTTCCACCCGCACGTCCTGACACTTACAGCTAACACTTCAGTTCCCAAATCTTCTACCTGTAAATCAGGCAAAACCCAGGCCAAACAGCAGGCTGAGAATAGATGGATGACATTAAAGTAACCTCCAAATCCATGCAGTCTGATCCAAGGCTGACTTTTCACCTCGCTGGAATGTCTCTATCAACAGCAATTTCCATATAGAAGTCTTAGCTGAACAGTGACCTTCCCATATTCGCATACACAATCTGCAGATGAGTATTTGCTGCTCTTCTGGACTGTGGCTTCAGCTACTGCAGCACTACCTCATCCTCATCCCAAGGACGAGCAGGTAACATGGCTTTCCACAAGAATTTGTGAATTTGCACTGAAATTCAGGGGCTGGACTCCACCCGATGAGCACTGGCAAATGCAAAATCTTCTATTTTTGAACCTAATTTCTGTGTGATTATTAATCAGAAACTCCCCAGTCCTGGTCCCCACAGTGTTCTGTACTGTGGTCCTTGTCCGTGTAACTGTTGCAAATATCACAGAACATGGTATTTTGCAAGTAAAAGTGTCTCTGTTCTAGGAGCCTTGTTGTCAAGTAACAGCTGTACTGCCATCAGATGCAGTGCCCAAGAGCAGCCCCTCTTAGTGGTGTTCTGCACTTCTGCTTCATACAACTGCTGGACCTTGGGCTGAGGCCCCTCCTGAGGCCCCTGAGGTCCATAGGGAACCATGCTTCTGGTAGCCTTTCACGGGAACCTCAGGTTGCATTTGATTGCTTCTTGAAGACCATGGAAAATGTGGGCCAATTTTCTTCTTTTCCTGCACAAAATACCTACTGGAGATAGCAATAGGAGTGTCTGCCCTGACAACACTTGACAGTGCCAGCTGGCATCTGAATTGGGCTGCAAACCTGCACCAGCTGCTATCAGTAATGCACACACGTGTGCATGGGCACAGTTGATGTGACTCCGCTGCCATCCCAACCTGCCTGGCTCTGGGCATGGGCAAACCTTGCACCTTCCAACACAGACACCAGGGTCTGAAAGGGCATTATTACCAGGACAGCAGGGAAGGAGGTGGGATATTGTCAGCACCAGCTAAATCCTTACCCTCTCAGCTGCTGCCAACATAGCCTTCCTTTCAGGAGCTGGGAGTGGGTGATTCCCTTCCTAAATGTTTCCTCTACAATTGCATGCCAGCAGCAACAGTGTTTCTTTTTGCAGATCACCATCGCTCTGTATGATTCCCCCGGCTTTTCCTCTTCTATCCTGCCTTTTCCTTCTCCACCTTCCCACAGCAGGACTCAGCCCTAACAGGACTCAGCCCTAACAGGACTCTGCAGGAAGGCAAGAAGGAATCTCTCCTTCCCTCCATGAGCAATGGGAGATCATTCTTCATGTATTTTATTCCATATTATTTTGACATTCTGAGGTTAAAACAAGATCACTTGGCACTGGGGCCAGAAGAATAGTGTCTAACTTTGATCACAGGTCACTGCACAGCCCCTGCTGGGCTGCTGCACAGTTTGTGTTTGGTAGCTGTGCTGGGAGGGACTGGGAACTGGCTTCAGGCAGTGAACCACCTAGATGTTCCTCTGCCAAAGTCACACATAGCAATGAAAATCGCAGAGAAACAATGATGAAAATATGTGAGCCACAGTGAGCCACACAGAGAAAAAAGCCACTGAGGCTGACTTTACGTTTCCGCAGCAGAAGGAAACATAAGCCCTGGCGTGTTTTGCCTTGCCCAAAACCATGGAATCTAATCGTGGCCCATCACAACACTCTCCATTTGTGACAGAGTGGATGGTGAAACAGCAGCCAGTGCAAACTCCTACATGTCATGCCTGACCTGCTGTTCCTTGCCTGAAGCTGCCACTGATGCCAAGGGGCAGCACCTGCCTCCCTGCACCTTTCCAGGGCTGGAGAATGCAGGCCCTTCCCCAGAAGCTGCTGGAGTACTTGTTTCCTGTGCAGCCCTACTAGCCTGTGCCAGTCCTGCTCTGGGAGAGCCATGGGGTTTTCAGAAAAGTGAGAAGATATTTTACTCCCCCTGCTTATTGACACACAATTATTTGACTGGGCCATCCTGCTGAGATCAATCTCTCTTGTACTGGGATGGTGTATGTATTCAATGCTCAGTTTCATGGAGGAGAGCTGGGCTGACTGCTCAGATCTGTGCCGCTATTGTGGCGCTGGCTACCCCCTGCCATACCGACAGAAACCCTTCCAGATTCAGTGCACATGTTCTGGCATGCCATCTGATCCAAATTAAAGCTGGCCCGCACTGGGTTCCTTGCTCAGCACTGAATTCCAGCTGCGGTAAGCCACTAACGCTGTTACACCTAGTCTCTAATTTGAATGCATTTTATATTTCAATATATTATGTCTGAGCGTTAAAAATTTCCACAAGAGGTGGACTTTTCCTGCTCCATCAAGTCAACCTGCAGGGCAGGCAGCCTACAGAAAGTCAGGATTTGGTGCAAATTGTCTTCTCTGCTGCCAAGGCTGAGGAAGCAGAATCCCAGCCAGAGGGTCGGGTGGTCACAGGCATGGGACCTGTCTGCCATCAGACACACAGCCCTCCAATGATGCTGCTGAGATTCACTGGGTTGGGTCCTGGGTTGGGCTCCACCTCCAGCCCACCAGGATGTGGTTGTTCATAAGTCAAAGACTCAGCAGCTTATGATGGCTCTTTGAATTTTGAAAACGTTGTATGCACTGAGGAAATACCTGGCTTGGCTGATTTACAGGTGCAAACTGATTGCCAATGTGGCTTTAGAAGCAGATTCCACACACCAGTACATGCACTTGATCTGACAGCTTCAGGTTAGATTTTAATAACCTAATAACTGTGCACTGCTCCGTGGGAAGCTCTAGACACCAAGTCTGGGTAAGATAAACTAACACACACGATCCCAGGTGTATCTGTGGGTGGTGTATCAGGAGTGGCCGCACAGCCTTCTCCAGTGCTGCCCTCTCCCCCCTGTCCAGAGCACACAGTTGGTAGTCTGTGGTGCAGTGCCAGATTAATTAGGATGGAAAGACAATCTGTACATGGACAGCTTTTCATTCAGGTCAAAAAAATATTAATGAGGAAGGAAGTTTGAAACCAAGGTCAAGAGGGACAAGAGAAACAAATGCTCATCTTCACAGAAACCAAGAGAAATTTTGGCTTACAAACTCTGAACTTGTCTTGGATTATAATTGGTTTTAGCAAAAGAAAACAACAAACTTAAAAGAACACAAGCTGGCTGTTAATTGCACCATGCTTATCTAAAAGTAGTTTGTTTTCCTTTCAGTTGTTCCCTGTGCCCTCATTTAGTAGAAACCTGGTATTCCAGGCAAGAAAAATACCTGTTGAGTTGAATTTCTCCCCATCTACAGTGAGGAACTGTACTCTGGCTCCAGTTATATCAGGGGCTGCACTGCTGAGAGTAATACTGACAGCAAATTCAGAGCCCTCATGTCCCCAGAACATTTCTTGTCTCACCTAGCATCAGGGTGGATTCACAGTGAACTTCCTGCAAGAAAAGGCGTGTTTGGATTTCCAGGAAACCCTGAAACAGAAGGAACCAGTGGCACACAGAACATGACATTTAGTTTTTCTAAGTTCAGAGTGGCTTGTTAAAAATATCCCTGTAGACTTAGAAGTCAGAGATAGTATCAGCAGCACGTGTATTTTAGAGAAAACAAATTAGAGTGGCAGGTGCCAAGAAGTAGCAAAGGCCAGCTGCTTGCAAGAGGTGGGGACAAAGTGTGACAGCATGACTGGCAGTAAAGGGACCTTTTTAGCTATGGCCTGTACTGGAGTACCTGAACAAGGTGGGCAGAGCAGGACAAGCCCAGGGATGGCAGCCAGTGTCAGCAAAGCCCAGATCATCTGGCAAGTCTGTGGCAGTGAGGCAGGTCCAGGGTCAAGACACAAAGTCAATCCACAGGTCAGGGTCAGGTCCAATGCAGATAACTAGCACCAGAGACATGCTTTCATCTGCATCTGCAAATTTCCTACTGCAAGATACTTTCCATATTAGTTACATTAATTTTAGGAAACTAAAAAAAGGGAAAAAAGAAATCACTCCCAAAATGAACAGGTTGTATTTTGAAAAATTAAACACAACATAAATAAATAATAAAGAATAAACAAAACATGTGCTGATCATCCTGCACTCAGGCTTCATGCCCCCCCTCCCCAGCCAGGGTGAAGGTTGGGAGAATGGCTGGCATAAACTGCATGTAAAATGCTGAGACAGTGGCCAGATCCTGCAAATCTTGGAGGGATGAGTACAGTGATGGCATCTCAGAGAGAATCCTTCTTCCCACTTCTCCTCACCTGTGGCCTGTAGGTACCAGCTTTTCCAGAGCTGACTCATTTCCAGCATGAGGACTTCACCGAGCACTGTAGTTCAGTGTAGTGCTAAGCCTGCTGTGCACATGGTTGACCAGCCCCAGCCAAACTCACGTCGTCCCAGTCTCTGGACTACCCTGACACAGACCATCTGCAGCAGTACTTGTGCAAAAACAGGAGGAGCAAGCACTCCCTCACTGTGCAGCCCCTCTGACAGAGCCCAGGCAAAATTCCTGGATCTGCTGACTGAAGAGGTGTGAGGTCAAGTACAGGAGCTGCCCATCCAGCCAGATACCTTCTCCAATAACCCGCTCAGTGGAGAAAGCACCCAGCTCCAATCCCAGCTCATTTGAGTTTGCAGGTGATTTGATTTCTATTTCAAGAAGAAAATGACAGCTGTTTTGTTCCTTCACTCCAGCTGAATACTGCACCTTTATGCTCAGCAGATGTGCAGGAGGGAAGACAACTTTCCATGACAGCAAGGCCAGAACTACAGAAACTCTCTCCTCCTAAGCAGCAGCTCACCATTAACACTGAACACAGTCTCCAGTAGAGGGAAGCCAGCACGGGGGGTAGGTAATTCACTGAGAGGGGCTGTACATGGCAGCAGCAGCTGCTGCTTCTGCTTGTCCCAGCCTGAGACTTGCAATGTTGATGCATATTTTAAAACAATAAAAAACCCAGGGATAGAGAGAGTGATGAACCCCTTAAGAAATAAGGGGTTAGGACAAGGTTTTGGTTTCTGTAATTGTAAGTAAGCAACTTATAAAAATAATAGTAATTTTGAATGTTTCAAGAGATGAAATCAAAAACATAATATTGAAATAATAAAAATGTAGTTGTTTAAATTTTACTTAAATACTATAATGAAATATCTGCAATGGGTAGCTTTTGTTGTATGTCTGCAAATTATTCACATTGATCTGCTAATAATAGGATATGGAATGCTTTTCATCACCAGAGAAGCTGTAGTTATTAGTCAACCTTAAGCCAACCTGAATATTAGTTGGTTCAGTTCATTATTCTCAACTATGCTAAAGGAAAAGCTGGTGTGGAGAAACGAGGCTGTTGATTTTCCTGCAACTGCTGGAACCCAGGAGCACTAGGTACCTCCCCAGGTCTTTGCTCTTACCAGCTGTTTTTGTCCAGCTGGTCAGAATGTCCTGGATCCATGGACAGGAAATAGGGATGCTTGTTTTCTCAAAAAGGTAAAATATGTTCTAAAGCAAGGCAGCCACAAACATCCTTAGCAGTACCCCCACCTCACCTGCTGTTCTTCTAAGCTATACTGTGGAGCTTATCTAGGAAGCAGCTGAATATCTAAGTCAGGGAACATTTATTTTCCTAAAATCTTCCCTGCAAAATTCTTTCAGTGGAACAAGATGTTCAGGTGCTGTTGTGGAGCCAGGAATAAATGAGCACTCAGGCAGGTAGTCAGCAACTCTGAGCTTCATTCACTGTTGGTCACTAGGAAAGGTTCAGGATTTGGCTCACCTACCTTGTGCCATGAGCTAAGCCTCAGAACACAGCAAACAGTGACAGTTGACTGTGCATGACATGCAAAAAGACATTGAATTCTGTGGGTCACTTGCAACTAGACAGATTACATAATGAGCTGGATTCAGTCTACTGAATAATAGCTGTGTCCTTTCACCACTGGGCAAGGGGCAGACAACAACATAATTAAAAGCAGGCAATAAAAAATACAGGCAAATAGGTAGTTTTATTGTGCTGCATTTTTATCGGAGGGCTACGAGGCAAGGTACTTCAGGATTTAAAATGGGTCAGAAAAAATGGCAAACCCAAAATAATGCAGAGAAATGCTTAAGTTTAGGTAGTGACACAGAAGAAAGCATGCTGTTCTGTGTAAAGTGTCTCTCTGCATGTCAGAGACACCTCTGGGATGTCGGCTCTCTACAACTGGCACAAACTGCAGTGAGAATGGTTAGGGGTGAGATGGCACCCATGGGACAAAGGCGGCAGTGAAGGTGGATGACAGACTCAGCTGAACTGAAAGAAACTGCTCTCCTCTACCAATGGTTTCAACAGCCAAAATCTCTTTCAGTAAAAGTATATTTGTGTGTGTATATATATATATATACACACATATATACGTGCATATATACACTTCATGTATTCCCACATTAGACCTTAATCTTGCCCTACAGTTTCCTTCTTAGAGCAGCTCCTGTTTGCATAACTAAAATGAGGACAGTAGAGTCTTTTATGTGCTTTTTTTTTTTACTCAAGGCAGGGGCACCACCTAACGGCCATAGGATCCCCGGCTTTGCTTCCCTGCAGCTGACGAGTTCTACCAACACCGAGACTACAGCTAGCAGAGAAAAAAATCCAATTGTTCAATTGAGTCTGAACTAACAATTACTAATCCTGAAAATTGGCAAGATTGATCAGGGCACCTTAGGTTCCACTTACCTGCACACCCCCACACTCTCAGCCCGTGTGCACAACTGATCTTCAGAATGAAAATAAAGCCTCCCTGAGTCACGAGTCCCTGATGGCATCTGGCACAAAGCAGGGACGGCTCTGGGTCTAAGGACTGGGCTAGCACAGCTACTTGAGAGCAGTAATCCTGTGACCAGCTAGCACTCTGTCCTAAACACTTTCAGCCCTTTTTCTTTTGTGCTTGGGCGCCTGTAACACCCTGAGCAGCGCAGGTCAAGAACTCCACAATCATGATGATTATTCACATTATCTGTGATGTCCCCCGCAGATACTGCATAGCAAGGACAGGGAAAGAAGAGCACTTCTTGTGGTGTGCTGAAATCCAAATACCTGTAGTTTATGTGTTTGGAGGAGTTGAATAACAATAACAATAACTTATTCAGGTAAGTATAATGCCGATCACGATATTTACCAGCAGAATCTGTTACAAACACAGGGGGAGTGTGAAGCTGGGAAAGACAGTCTAAAGAGCACATTCTCGTAACACATCTAGGAAGAAATTTATTCTATGCACTCTTACCTTCAGCTTTAGATAAACCACTGGTTTATGGCATGCTCCTGGGAAATTCAGAGATGACTCCATTTTCTATGGACATTGGCCAGGCACAATTCAACTCATGCAGCTTCGCCAGCTTGCTACACACACCTGTACAGAAAGTTTTCCCACCTTAAAGTGCCTTTTAGGAAGTACTTAAGTAGGGAAACTTATGCAACTAACATAATGATTACATTGGTAAAATCACATGAGAAAAAGGGCACCGTGAAAGACTTTGGGACACACATTAGGACTTGGGAAGGAACACGATTTCTTAATAATTTCTCACAATAACTTATCAAAGCTTAGAAAAAGTAATACCTCTTCTCCTTATACTAACAGGGCAAGTCTAACTCTGGGCAAAATTCGAACTTGTGTAAATGGCACCTATATGGCTGGAGGGAATTCTTCACCTGTACCAAAATACTTCTTACACAATAGTCTTTTACCATCCATATGCCTAGACCTGCTTTAGCTTGTCATCTTTGCACAGTCATTGTTCTCCAATTAACTTGGGTTGTGGACAGCTTCCTTCAGGATTGCCAGCTCCTGCATGAGTCTCTCTAAAAGTTTGATCATTTTCTAATAATTTCAGTGGCTCTCTAAAACGCAATCCCCCCATCAACCTCACTTATTTAGCTAGATATGCCAAGGAAGTGCTTTCATTTTAACATAGTCTGAAATTCACAACAAAACTTTCAATTTTCTTTTTCTTATAAATATGACAAAGACTATTTAATCTCTGAGTATTGCACAAAAGCAGCTGGGAAGTTTCTGTGGCTTTCTTCCTTGTTTTCAGAGATCTACCTGTCAACCAAGAGTAAAAAAAAAGAAAAGCCACAATTATTCCACCAAGCAAGGGGTTCTGGAGTACAGAGCTTGTGCCACAGATACTGCCACTAAGCATGTCCAAGCTGCTTGCTTTCTCACAAAACCTCCTAATTAGCCAGATTAAGATAATTACTGCCCAAGATGATGAAAGTACAGTGTACCTCTTCTACCTTTTGAAAAATGCCTGGCTTTGTTTGTTGGGTTTGGCAAACAGGGACCTAAACTGATTTCAGCCTTAATAAAGTAGAGGTGTGGGCAACTTGTTCTCTTTTTGGAAGAGGATATGAGGAACTTCGACTGATATGACCTTCACTATGGTGCTTTTTTTTTATAGCTTTATCTTACAAAATCAGTTTGGACAAAATTAATTGTTTTTACTGCCAACAGGGTGTAAAATCTGCATGTGTCCTACATGCACCACAGCAGCAGGCAATGCTCTGCATTGCTGCAGGAATCAGCTCAGGTTAGGTCACAGCAAGTCAGTAAATAGTCTCTAGAGCATTGAATAATTTAAAGGGTAATTTGGTGGTCAATGAATGTCAGACCTTTGTAATTCCATAAATCATCTCTCCAAATGATCAGTAACTTGCATTAAACAATTAATTTTACAGTTTCTTCATTGACTGTCTGTCCCACGTGAGTGTGGATTTGAGACAGGTAATTGTATATGCTCCAATAATTTTGATGATTTGCATGACAAGGAAGCCAAGCTGAGTATAGTTGCTTGCACTGAGAACAATGTGTAACAGTGTCCTACGAAAAGCTAGTGCAGTGTGACACCATCTCATGAACACAGAGGCTCACAGAGTTTGAGACTGCTGTGTCCTGAGGGCTCATTTGGAACACCTTGTTCTACATAAGCTTCATTTTTATTTCTTGTTTTGCTTTGAAAAAAAATGGAGAATTTTACAATCATTAACTGCCTGACTTCTATAGACTGTACAATGGGTTCTGTCAGCTACTTAATTGAGCTGAATCTGAATTTTGAAATTATTTTCATTTAAATATACTAAAATTATTTTGAATTGCTATGAAGATTTTACTGAGCATATGCAATGGTATGTAAAAGTATCTTTTAACTAATCTTTATATTGGTCCTTTAAACTTTTGAAGGGGTCATGTTCTTTTTCTGTGCTTTCCTCCAAGTAAATTTGTCTCCAACAAATAACTGCAAAGTCAGGGATATTGGCATGCAGACAAGGAATAGGCAAACCATGAAAAGAGAAGCTTAGTGACATCATTTCCACCTCAAGCAGAATGAGGGCGTCAGCCTCAGTGTCCCCTGTGGCCCAGAACAAAGCACAGGTCCATTCACTCCAAGAGTCAACAGCTCTGCTGGGCAGTTACACCTGGGCAAGGCAGCCCTAACATGCCTGTAGTAGAGTTTCCTCACCCCAGAAACACTGACTGTCCCCCTGGGCAGCACAGAGTCACTTCATGGGCAATAAAGATCCTTTTTTTCTGAGGCTTGTTAATAAAAAGCATAGCAGATAGTTCTGGATTCTTTTTTGTGGTGCTGATTTTATGTTCCCATTGCTATTATAAAACATTGAAATCTAGAGGAAACTAATATATCCATTTATTTAACCTAGAAAACTGATGAGCAGATTACCCTCGGTTACTGTACCTGATTCAAAGATTAAACATCATTTGGAAGTCAAAGGGCAACTATTTATCGGCTGCAATGTATTTAATTCAGAGCCTTGAGCTGGATTAAATTTCTCATGGGTATTTGTGCTAATTTCAAAGGCTAGACTGACAGACAGTGTCTGAAAACAAAATTATAAAGGCATGGATTTAAAGAGAATGTTTTTGTTTCCAGAATCCAAAGTGGCCTTATTTTTCAGTTGCTGGACTGGAAAATACTTCCACGTCCTTGGAGGATCAAGGGCTATCAAAACAGACAAAAGGAAGATCTGTGATTTAGTGGCATCACAGTTCACATGGTTTATATTTCTACTAAGCTCCCTGTGCTGTTTCACAGACCATGTGGCTTGGGATTGCTTTCAGACACAAAACTATGCACGGAAGTACAGATTTAGATACAACCTAAGATACATCCACAGATATTTGGTGCTTCTGAACAATCTGTATTGAATCAAACCTGCTTATATTAAAGTATTAAATACATGTTGTCTTTAGAAATTTTCAAAGGCATCTTTGGGAAGTTGTTATGTGGAAAATGTAAGTAATTGCTTTAGACCAAAAGGACAGTGTGCCATCTGAACAAACAGAGCCTGCACAGTATCTTTGAGAGTGAAGGACTATTTCACTTGTAATTACAACAGCAGCAGCACTGGATCTTATTACTCTAGCACATGCTGTCAACAAAACATATTTTTCAGTTTCTTCTTGATTAAAGCAACCATTTTTGCATTTATTCAGTTCTCCCAATGCAGTGTGAGAAAAAAACACGTGAAAGAAAGGCCTGAGATTACTCTGGGAGTAGGAGAAAGTGGAGAATATCTCTTGAATCCTGAGAAAGTGCTGCATTTTTTTACCTGAGAAATTATCTGGGGTGAGTCTCAGTTGCTGTGTCATGTAAAAGTTGTGGGCTCACCCTGGTAGCAGCTCAGCCCCACAAAGACATTGACTCACATCTCTCCCCTACATAAGAGAATTGGGATGGGGAACATAAGAGAATTGGGAGGGCAAAAGTAGGAAGACTTGTGAGTTGAGATAGAGACAGTTTAATAGCACAGCAAAAATTTTGGGCGCAAGCAAAGCCAAACAAGCAATTCAACACTCCTACGGGTAGGCAGGTGTTCAGCCACCGCCAGGACAGCAGGGCTCCAGCACATGTAACAGTGACTCCGGAAGACAAACACCATCACCCCGAACACGCCCTCCTTCCTCTCTCTTCCCCCAGCTTCTGTTGCTGCACATGATGTGATATGATGTGAGACACCCATCCCTGGCCAGCTGGGGTCAGCTGTCCCAGCTGTGTCCTCCCCCAGCTTCCGCTGTCCCCCAGCCCCTTGCTGCTGGGTTGGTATAAGCCCTGTTCACCAATAACTGGAACACCAGGTTGTTATTAAGACTGCTTTGGTCATACATCCAGATCACAGCACCATACCAGCTAGTTGGAAGAAAAGTAATGTTATCCCAGGCAAAACCAGTAAAATGAATTACTTATAAAATTTGTTGGCCGACCATATGTAGCCATAGTGAATGCTAGGGGAAAAAATGGATTTGTAAGAGAAAAGAACAAGCTTTTTGAAATTAATTAACCTCCTTAAGTACCTGCAGTGAACAAGAAGATCCAGCTTTCAGTCTTGCAATGGGCATCTGAGAGGGAAGCATTACAAAATCTTCGGCTGGATTTGAGTCATTCTTCTAGGGAACAATAATCAGTGGGCATAGGTTGTAAATTAATGACCAGCTAAAGGATTTGGCTTGGACATGAACTGTAGCAAGTTATTAATTCCATAAGCCCCTGAGCCAATGTCATGACTACCATGACCGTTTCAGGGTTTCCATTCTGTTCGGAGTCAGGCTTGCACAGTTCTATTTGCAGCATCAGTTGCCAGGAAAGGCAGAGCTCATGGATGTGCACATCACTGACACAGGCATCCTGCCCAGTGCATTCCTTCAGGTCATGCCACTTCTGCAAGTTCTTTGCACAACCTCTGACCTGATCCACTGCCAAAATCCTGATCAGAGGGAGCTTGTGTCATTTTTCCTTACAGTACTCATTACCTGCAGAGACATAACTCTACAGTAGTAGGTCAACCAGCATGTATAGCAAACAGTGCTCCACCATTGTGAGCCTTTTCCATGAGTCTTTGGTCTGGACTGTGAGCTCCTTGGAGCCCATATCCTCAGCAGAAGCAGAGGAGACAGGATTCAGACACTGGAGTTACTCAGGTTTAGTTCCATCACTAAAAAAATCTGCTTTGGTGCTTTTCAGTCCCTTGCAAATTTCAGAATTCCCAAATCTGGGACACAAACAGGTTAAAAGGCAGAAAACTGAGTCTGGACCCCTTTAGTTTTGCACAAGAGCTGCTAAAAATGAGTGACTAGTCAAAGCCAAAGAGCAGATCTGTGCTGATGCTGATTCCTCCTTCTGAACAGCTCTGATCACAGCTGCAGAATTTAACATGCCTTGTAGGATGCCAGACCACACTATTCACATTTGAATTCTGCCAGCACCCCTCATGATCTGCCCTCTGCTCTCTGCAGGGCACTGCTGGCTGTCACAAGGCTTTGTCATGCACAGCCACACACCTGCAACCTGCACAAAGCAACAGGGAATGAAATTTTCAGTGTAAAACAAGAAGTAGGACTCTTGGAGAAATAAGCAATTGCAGAGTTTCTTTACAGTACCTGCAGAGTCCCTGCTCCTCGTTCCCTGGCCATGGTGTCAGCCACCTCAAGAGAATCCTCTGCTATGCTCCATACTAGCACCTCTGAAATGATGTGTCTGGAGAACTGCACACTGGTTCAGATCACTCCAAAGCCCCCTTAGTGGTTAGTGCTGTGGGACATTAGTTCTGGATGACTAATAATTTGGTTTAAAAACAGGTCTTTTGTTTCTTGGGCTATAAAGACAACATGACCACTTTCTGTACTTTTGACCTCAGGGAAAGAAAAGCCACAGATAATAGAATTAAACCCTCATTTCACTTGAGATAATATTTGTATTAGCTCCCTTAGTAAAATGTCATGTACACTGCCAAGTCTGCAGGTTATCACTTCCACAGTTTGAGTGTTTGGAGACAGGGCTTGGAAATAGGGGGTATTTGGGGGAAAGCTCTGAGAATTATAAGACCTGTAACTGTAGAGCTTTTTTCCTACTCAGTCCAACATTTCTTTCAAGACTTGAGCTCAGACAGAATAACGGTTAGGATATTTTTTATTGGCCCAACACCGAAACATTATATAAGGTTTCAAGGCCACACAGATGATTTTCACCCTTTTTTTTTAAGGTTCTCTGTAGACATCGCGGGGAAAAGAATCAACACATTCAACTGTGATTCCAATTGTGCTCCTCTTCCAAGGGATTATTTTAAAATTCTAAGCACCATGAAGCAAAAGTGCAAGTTCTCCCCATCAGTAGTCAGAGCTTTTTCCTTATAATTCTGAAATCAGAGCAACAATAATAAAGCTTCTTTGGCCAAGTGTTAGTTTGAGACATTTCATTCCATTCCAGGGAAGAAATGAGCACTCCCTCCCTTTTCCTGCTGCAGTCCTGTTGTGTTTGGATGCCCAAATGCTTTCAGGTAACCAAGATTAGATTTTTCCATAAGATGGGAGCTAATTCTTCTATTGCCTTCTCCTTTCCCCAACATGTTATCTTTTTCACTTTGTAAATGGCAGTACATGTTCTGCAAAAAAAAAATTGGTAAAGAGAGAATTTCAAACTCTGATATTGGGAGTACTCTGAGCGAGTTGGGTGATCAGGTAACACAGAGGTTTTTAGAGTGGCTTGTCTTCCCAATGAGGAAATGAAGAATTTAGCTTCAGAAAGTACAAGTAAATATTCATCGTATCATCAGCACTTCTTAGCTGCAGACCACTCCAGCTTTTCCCATGGAGGAATCAAAACTATCCCTTCTCTACACTTTTTAGGGTGCACACATTCATTCAGTCAATATATCACAGTGTAATGTTTTCCTTAATTCACAGCTCGTGACTGTTTCTCCTTTAATTTTGTCTCCATGCTGGAGTTGTAGAGGCAAAGCACCGGCCTGGTGTGTCTTTACATACAAAGCTGGCTTTTGTGGGCAGGGCAGGGAGAACTGCTAGAGCCAGTAGAAGGAAAATAAGAGAGAAAGAAAATATTTTATCTGCTTTGTGCCATATGCTTTGGTGTATGGTTACAGAATAGTCAGTCTACAGTGACAGTTCCATTCCCCATGCAATGCCACAACTGAGACCTGACGCAGTGTGCAGGTGGTGTTTAACCAGGGCATATGCATATACTGATCCTCTTTAATTCTGCATCCCCTTCACAAGTCAGTGTCTGCAGTGAGCAGCTCCAGAATGTCTGTTTGAAGCACTTGTCCAAAAACACTGAGAAAGCTGACCTGTAAGTAAGCTCTGGGAATGAAACAGCCAAGGGTGTGAAGGAGAACATTTGCAGAAAGCAATTAAAGCAACCTATACTGTTATGACTTAGCTGCAGAATTCTGGGATTGGAACAACATGAAAAATACTGGAAATGGACAGATCCTGAAGTAATTCTTCTTAGGCCCTCTTTATACTTCTGGCAATGGCCAGTCCAGTAATACCTGCCAAAAAGAAACATGACCTTGCACATAGGATACTGGCCTCGTTGCTTATGGTCACGATCAGAAGCACACCCCAAACATGGAACTACTCTACAGTCATCTCCACAGGATACAGGCGCTTGTCAGTCAGGACAGGAACAGCCCCAGCTCTCAGGCAGCGGCAGCTGCAGCCTTTACTCATCTCTGCTCCAGAATGCTTGTGCTTCCAATGGTCCCATGGACTGTGTCCCCAAAATATTTTTTGCACTGATTTGATGCGTGTGTGTGTGTGTGTGTGCGTGTGTGTAGGTGAACAGACACACACATAGATTTGTCTGGCATTATCTCAGGAATTTGGATAGATGTTTACCAGAATAATAGGCTGTGCACCACTTCAAATCTGGCACACAGCCCAGCTCTGCACCCCAAAAACAGGCACTAGATAGACCAGTCTGTGGTCTGGAAGGACAGCTATACAATATACTGTTTTTAAGGACATAAGAAGACTTCTGTGGTTAGTTAGTATACACTATGCTATAACAACAACAAATACAACAGTCTCTTACTTAAAGGAAAACTATAAGGATCATTTGAACAGAAGTCTTAAAAAAACCCCTTAAAAATCTATAAAACTTTCTACAACAGTTTAAACAGATTATTTAAAAAATAATACTATTACTAAAGCCTTTAAAATTCCATATGAGAAGGATTATTCAGCCAAAATCCCAGAGAGCAGTTGTAGATAATTTCTAGTTGTCTTACTGCTCTGAGTTTTTCCCAAGAATTTCTACTACTCATCCTCTGCTTCCAAGAGAAAAATGAATGAATGATGGGTCTTCAGGGTTTTTTTGTATTCCAAATACTTAATATTGAGCAATACACAGGATCCAGAAAAAAAGAAATCTTTCATGTCTCCTTTTTCAGCTTTAAAAATGCTACAGAGGATACAAACACTATTTCTTCTCTTTAGCAGGTCACTTGTAATAGACAAGCTGCTTGTGATGCATTCCATGCTGAGACCAGCTATAAGCCATGCATCTGCTGAATTTAGGAATAAAGAGCTGGTCCATAAAATGTGGAATCAGAGGAGTGGCCTCAGGGGCATAATGGTGCATTACTGCTGTGAGATCAGAGTGTTTCACTGAAAGATATATATTGTTACAGGAAAAGGGGTTCCATGCTTTCTGATTCTGTCATTATTTATTGTTGCCATTGCTCATTTTCTGCAATGCTGGATCACATGGCAGAGAGAACTGTGGAGAGTGCTCTGCAGCTTGCGCTGGAGCTCACGTTATTAGCCATGGCAAAGGAAATTTTTCTCATTAGAGCAAGTTGTGTGCAAGAACTTTAAAGTTACTGCTCATCTAAGTATGAAAAACATTAAGTCTAGGAATAACTAGACTCCTTTACTTCCTGGGAAGGTCACAGACAGGCATTGTTCCTTGCTACCTCTCTACTGAACAGTTTGATGAAGACAATCAGGATGAAGAGAGAGGAAGGATGAGCAGGACTGTGACTGACCTTCCAACACAGACAACCTCATTAACATTAATCTCAGACACAGTTCCAGCTCTCACCACTTTTTGATATCAACAAAGGGCAAATATCCATTCTATTCTGCTCAGACCTTAATTAATAGTGGTCCCAAGGCTCTGGGAGGAACTTCTTACCAGGTGACCATTATCAGCCTTAATTATTTAGTAGATACACCTGACAACTGTGACATTTATGAAGCAAAAGCCAGTGACTAACTGTGTATACATTTCCTATGCTTTTTCTTCTGTAAGCTGTTCTCAGTGGTATAACTCATAAGTGTATCATTCCTTAGGTTTGATGGATTAAAAAAATATGGGTTAAAAGTTGCTTGGATTAATTATTAATTGAACTAGGCTCATGAGTCATAGGATTTATGTCCAAACCCAGAAATGTGTCTCTTTAGAATCAGGTGTCTGTATACATTCCTGAAGATGGATGTGCAGATTTCTGAGTGCCATTTGGTAGTTCCCAGGCTCTTGGAACTGCTGTGGTACCTGCCTGCTCTGAGGCTGCTCTGATAGGCTGTTTCTGCTTAATAACTTCATACATACAAGCAGCCTTGTATGAGCAGGGCTGAGTGACAAGCAGGGATCGGTTCCACATGTTGGGAGCTGTCACTTTTACTAGGTAAATCAATACCATGCTTGCCTTCTTATCTTGAAAGCTGTGGGAGGACAGAGTATGTTAGCATGGAACTCTGCCTTGGCTCCTGCCACGCTGCAGCTTCACAAACCTCTGCCCTGCGGTGCTGTCACTCATCTGAAGGAAAGGCTGTGGCTGGCTTGAACATGCTCATCTAGAAGATGTTTGGGTATTTTTTTCTGGATAAAACACAGAGGCAGTGGCTGCATGCACACTGGAGAGTCAAGGGTGGACCTTACTGCTGGTAAGTGGTCCCTGTTGGTTTCAGTTGGCTGGTGACAGATAAGAGCAGGTTCACCTGAAGCTGATATGACTAGAAGCACCATGAACTTTGCTCTACCTCTGCTATTTTTTGGCTTCTCAGAAGGTCCACTGATGGGTCAAGGGGGGATTTCTGAGTGTGAACTCACAGTTTGTGTCACTGCCCAGACGTGATTTTGTGAGTTACAAACTATGCCAGAAAAAAACCTGGCAGGAAATATACAGAGTAGGGTTATTAGACAATAGCTAAATCTAAGACACTGGTTTCTTTAGTCCTTTTTCAAGACTCGCTGAATACTCCCAATTTAAATGTTTCTATCAGGAGAGAAACCCTGCCACTCCTACCCTGTATCCCAAGCCCTTAGAATATAGAGGTGTCAGTTTGTTCTCAGAATTTTACATAGATTCAATTGCATTCGGTTATGTCTCCTAAACCCCAGCAAAGCTAGGACTGTCACTGCAGAAAAAAGTGCCTGACCAGGATGGTGTTTCTGGAGGCACTGAGCCTGCAAATCGGGCTGCGGTTGGCAGTACAGTCACCTACTGTCATCACTGCACACCTGCACTGGTGCCCCACAAGTGGGCAGGGAGTGTAGCCCTACACCCTCTGCAGGCATGGCACCGAGTGTTGCCAGAAATAACAGCAGACAGGCAGGTGGATCTGCAGACTGAGTGAAATGCCCAGTACAGTGCATACAGGGTGGTTCTGTGCTACACATCTGGTTTGTAAAGATGATACTTTCCTTGTAGAAAGCCTTGTCACTATCACACAAGGCATTCTTTATTTCTTCTGAGCAGTTCTTGGCATCTACAAATGGAGTTTCTATGTAAAATGCCAAAAGGAGCTTCTCTGTAATCCCAGATCAAGTAAGGGCATCCAGAAGATTGATTTAGGAATTTTATCTACAGGGCTGCTCCTGGAGAGTTCCAAAACAGAGATTCTAGTTTGCTCTGATTGTTTAGGTCTCATGTTTTTATTTTGGGCCAGGCTGTTAGGAACAAGTGTTTAAAACAGCTTGAATGTGGCATGCACCGACTCTTTCCATCCCTTGTCATTTTTACCCATGTAAAAAGGGGACTCAGCATCATCCTCCCACAGAGGACAGAGGTTTCAGACTGAAAATTATTGTTGGAGACTGTGTGAAGTGTTAGAGGCTAAATGGGAATTTGTGTTTTATAAAACAGTTTCTCCTGCACTATTTGTCAAATGTTGACCTCAGGGTCCTATATTTCCCATATGAGATTGATGATCTCACATATTCTGCTAAAGGTGGTATCTATTCTTCTAGATATGGCATCTTAATATTTCTTTTGAGTTGCATTTACCTTACATACCTGCTGGAGAAACAACAGCTGAGATTTTCGTATTGCACTGGAATTTGTTCTGTGGTTTTTGGTAACAGTTTGTGAACCTCATTTGAAGATATTGGGGTTTTTTTTTCCAAAACAAATATGGATGCCGGAATATACTGCAAGATACTTCACTGAGGCCATGCATTAATATTCTGAGAAGGTAGCAGGTTGGTCAATGCCTTCTTTAATACAAATGCCATACAAGAGGATATAAAACAATTAAAATGGCATACATATACCTGATATTAAGCCAGAGTCTCAGAAAACTGGTCAGAAAATGTAAGTACAGCAGGGTGTAATTCAGAGAAGTCATCTGTACAGCAACACACTCACCCATGGGCACATACCAGACCAACCAGCCCTAATCAGCTCCAAAAATCTGTGCTGAAATGGCCAAGTCCCTTCCGGACTTTAAACAAAGAAACTAGTTGCAGAAAGAGAACTACATCCGTTTTGCAAGGATGAGTACTAGGTTATGGGTATTTATATTTTTTGTAAAACACTTTCTTGAGATGGTTATTCTCCTGAACAGCCAAAACAGACATCCTTCAGACAATGGAATCTGAAACTCCAGAAACATAGTTCAGTATCAATCCCCTGTTCATATACAGCCTTTATTTACTTTAAATCTGGATTGGGGGGAATTGGTTTTGATTTGGGTTTGGGTTTTGTTGGGGTTTTTTTTCTTAGCTTGAATTTTACAGCACTACAAGGAAAAACCCTCAGTATTGATCCTTTAAGGTTAAGAACTTGCTGCACTTAAATTATTCTAACCCAGAAAGTTTTAAATTTATAGTCCCTCTTGAACCTTTCTGCCTCACCAGCTTCCTTGGGAGGACCCTACTACAGGCTGCACGCCAACTGCAGTAAAATTTAAAGAGGTGAGAGAGAAACTTCCCAGAAAATATAAACATTTCATGGAAATGAAATAAGTCTTCCCTTATAGGAACTCACCTCAGCAAGCTTTAGATAAATGAAAAGGTATTCAGAATTTTAAGTGGGTATAAAGTGTGGTGGTTTAGATAAGTTTGTTTATGAGCAAAGCAGAAATGCATATTGTCCTGGAAGGGTCTGGGGGCCATCAGTCCCCCTGTCCTGGGGCCAGTGGCGACTGGGGCGGTGGGTTGGTTTGTACTTCCCTCCAGGGTGATGGCAGCCCCACTCCCCTCTGCTCCCCAGGGACAACCCCTGCCCCCACTCGCTTGAACCCATGACATCCACACACCTTGTGCAAGAGGGAAACGTGCCCGAGTTCAGAGATGGGAATCTTGGAAAAACAGCAGCAAGCAAGGCACAGGAACGCACTCTGCTCTCGTGTTCGAGATCTCTGCTGACACAACACAGAAGACTCGCACGGCTGTGGGGAGAAATAAAGTATGAGCACTATGAGGGCTGTAAATTCCTCAGCCCCACTTGCTGGGCACTGGCTTCAGAGGCCTACTCCTCCTGCAGCTTACCGTGACCCACGTTTCCTCAGAAACCTCAACACATCCCTGGAGGGTCTCAGATGCTCCTGGGAAAATGACATGATGCAGGCAGGAAGGGGTTTTTCAGAGGGAAACTTTTTTAGCTGGGAAGATGTTGGAAAATTCAGATCCGGTGGTGGCTTGGAAACACCAAGGGGTTGATGCCCACCTGGTGCTGCTCTCTGTGAAGGTCCTTGTCATGACCTCAGGAGAGACCTGTCAGGCAGATCTAATTGTGGCTTTTCCAGCCATTGCTCTCACATGGCCATGCATTGAACCAACCGTGACTTCAGCAAAGACCATGGGTGAACACAGCAGAGATGTGAACTGGCCCATGGCCCCACATGGGTGTTTGCTCATGCTGATCCCATGTTAATGACATAAAATAAAAACAGGCGAAAAGTCACAAAGCCTGCATTTCCACATGTTGTCACTGATTGGAATGGTTCTGACATCAGGCTTTCCTTTCCCAGTTGTTTCTCCAAAATGTATAAACTCAATTCATTTAGAAACTTAAACCCATGCAATATTTGTCCATAAGAAATACTTCTGTGAGTATTTGGCTCAATTTTTTTCTCAAGGTTCCTTCTTTTTTCTTTTTACATGCCAGTCAACCTCAAACCCTTGCTAAGCAACTGAAAGCTGGCTTCACGTTAACTGACGTTACCAAGGGTTTTCAGAAAGTTCTTTTTAAATGAGTTTTAAGAAACGATAAGAAGCCAGCTTTAAGAAAGTTGTCAAAACATATATATGGTAGGGGGACAGTGTCAGCCTGCTACTTCTGTGTGACAGTTTGGGAAAGGATCCTAGGGAGAATCATCACAGGCCATAAATCTGCATTTTAGTCTCTTAGCCAAAAGCCCTATCATTCTAGTCAGCTAATGGCATGTTGACAGGGTGTGCAGCTGAATTTCTGTAGAAATGAAGTCAGGGAGACTGCAGGAAAATTCAGTAGTTTAGAGGCAAAGTTTTTCACACCAGTGCCTTTGAAATGGGAGCACTGGTGGTGTATGTCTGCTCTCTCAGAAAAGTTTTATTGTCCAAAATTTATTTTAGATATTTTATGAGTGAAGATGAAGCTCGAGCAAGGATGTTACTGCTTTAGCCAAAAGCGGACAGGATATGGACAGAGGGGTTTGCAATGCCCCCATGCCCTCTCTGTTCTTACTTTAAAATGTAAGCCCTCTTGAAGTCACAGTGCTGCCCCAGCCCCATTAGGGCTCTCCCACTGCCCTGCGTGTGAGCATTGCAAGCGAGCAGAGAGAAGCCAGGGCTCGCTGCTCCTGTTTAATGTATCTGCAGTGTCCTGGAGGTATGCTTGGAGGAGGCAGAAGGATGGCAGCAATGTTGCAGCTTCACTCTCCTCTGTGACATATTACATCCAGAAGAGAAAGAATTGCCTTGTAGGGAACGTAAATCAGGGGCTGCTTTCAGATTTTAAAATGATGTAAAGTTTGTATGAATATAATTATAGCCTCTGATGCAAATAAAACAAGATGTGACAGATACAGAAGGCTGCCACTACTAAGCTAATGCTATAAAACTTCAGTAAGTGACTAGCAGTTGGCAGGATGTTCAAAGAAGATTTTACTCTCCCTGACATTAATGTCATGACTGAGATATCTCTTTTTTAAAGCGTTTTGTTGAATTTTATATGCTTTTTAAAACAATGATTAGTTAAGATTGCCTTGAGCTGCATCCTTTAAGCCAAATTTATTGATTCCAAAGTACCAAATAATTTTCTTCAGTCATCGAAAACAAAGGTGTGCTCTTTGTGGTACTTGTTTCTTGGCAGTGATGTTGCATTTTCATCCAGTAAACATATACTCTATTTTCCAATTCAGACTAATTGAGGTTATTACCTAATGGCTCTCTAAAGCCAATCTTACCTTATCTCTCTGAAAGGCTGTATCACTCCACATGTGCCACAGACTGACACATATACACAGACGTGTGTGTTCACCCAGCAGCAATGAAGAGTTCAGCTCCTCCACACCCAAAACAGCTCCCTACAGGGACTCTAAGACAAGAGAAGCTTTCCTGATTTGCATTTGCTTTTGTATTTTTTTTAATAGATTGCTTTCCTTATGTGTGTAGCGAAGCAGTGCTTAAATACTTGGGCAATGTTCTCTATAAGGTGTGCAGGTGTACATGACATAAGAGCTGGTCATAATAGACCCTGTCATTCTCCTTTCTCTCACTATTGCAAGGCATTTAGTCTTCACCTTCAGCAGTTCTGAGAGTCTTCTGAATCACAGCTGCATTCTCTCTGAGCAATATGACTTTCACTAAGTCATTTGCTGTTCTGAGAATTAATAGAGTTTTGCAAAATGCCCTATTTTCAACTGCACTGAATGAGACTATCCAGTAACCTAATATTGGTCAGTGCCAAAGAGCAGGTAATCTTCAGCCCTGCCAGCTCCACATTGCTCCCCATGCCTCAGCACCAATTCTACTCAGAGAAGTTATCACAGATTTCCTGGAGGAATTAGAGTCAAGGAGTGTCAATGGCAGCGGATCCCAGCCTTGGGCAAAGTAAAACAAGGAGATCCAACAGCTGTAGCACAACAGCTGGCAGCAATTCGCCCCATTGGTGCTGCCACGGCAGAAGCTCTGGGCCAGTGCTGGGAGGGCTGTTCAGTGAAACAATTAATACAATCAATTACTTTCCAAGAATGTCTAATTAATCACTGGGCTATTAACCTGAACAATCATAATGTATATTCCCAACATCAGTATTGCTTGAATAATCCCCAAGGGAATAATCAGAAGTGCATCACTTGGAAGAATGCATGGTATGCAATGAATTACTGGATCCTAATAAATACAATGACTCCTCAGCATACTGTCAGGGACCTAGAAAGAAGTCAATGGATGGAAGACAAAAAGGTCAAGAGAGAGGCATGATGTAAATACCTTGCTATGAATTTAGAGAACTTGTGTGTCTCTTTTTTTGGCATCAAGATTAAAGATGTGAAGCAGAGAAGGAAGGAAGTTACTTAAATTCAATGGTCGGATTGTTTCTTGATATGGGATTTAGTCCTCCCTGTGGCTAACCTACCAGTCTAACTTGCTCCTTATTTAATGTAGACGCCTGTGTCTGCATAATCCATACTCCAGTTACAATACTTACATTCCTTTCTACTTATAGTTAATTCCATCCTTGAAGCAACCTAAGCAGAGCTAGCTGAGTAATTGATTAACCCAATTAACAAGGGTTAATCCAGGAAGAAATTATGCATGAGAAGAGGCAAATTACTCTGCCTCTGTCCAGGACAGGCACTTAACACTACCTCAAAAGCCTCCAATCCACCTTTGTGCCATGCCACAAGGCACAGAACATTCATCCTCTATGCAATGTTTTAAAAATCATCTAGCCCCCTGCACCTTTCACTACCACAGAAATTATATGGCCAGCTTCTGTAGATATGGATAGACATGCTCTTACCCAAAGGATGCTAGCCTTGAACAACACAGACATGACCTATAGACAGAGCAGAATTGTGTCTTTGTCTGCCTCATTTTCCCATCCTCATAAGTTACTATTGGTATTAATATTTGTTTAGGTCAATATTAAGGTCCAAGCTGAGCACTGCTACAGCCTGTGTCCCTACACAATAAGAGCTGGTAGGCACAGTAGGGTAGAGATATGACTCTAGGAGCCAGTTATTGCAAAATTAAGCTAAGCTGGCTTCTCAAAAAATCCCTTGGGTAAAAAAGCTCCCTTTACGCTCCTAAGACTATGAGAGGACATAAATAATTCACTCTCCTGTATCTTTCTTACTGCAGAAAAGATTTCAGGTAATACAAGTATAAAAACATAGATATACATCCACCATCCGCATTTTTTTCCTCATAAGGATGAAGAGTATATTAAGTGACCTTCCTCTCCAATAGGATAAGAAATCTAATGCCAGCTTAGGAAACTTAAAGTTATTAGCAGTTACATATTACTGGCAACATATTTTACACCAGACAGCTATGAAAAAAAAGAGTCATAAAAATGCAATTAAATGTCTGAACTGTTGCTATTTTGGAAATTAAAACAACACACGGTATCCTTGCTGCAGCTTATATTACTTACTTATGACTTCTGCAGTTATTTTCACCAGTTTAACCATGCTTCTTTTCCATAAATGTCTGCTGTAAATAGGTCTTTTGGGAACCCTGAAAATAACAAGATCTCTAATAAAAAAATTAATAACACTGAGAGAAAACTCAAGTTGGAAAGGCGTTTTTAGAGCCCTTTAAAGGGTCTATTAAAAAAAAACCACTTGCAGAGAAGCACCCCACTGCTCTGTAGCAGGTAGATCTGAACTGTCACTGCTGAGACGTAAAGAAGGGACACTGAGTTTTCAAGAGATTGGACTTTATGGTTGCTGGGAATACTATTAGACTCTCCAAAGCTGCATTAAAGAATCTTGTTCTCTTGATAAAATCATACAAAATACCATTGCCAGTGAACAGCATCAACAGTCATGTTTACATTATTTCTACATATCAATTCTTCCTGTGCATGAAAAGTTCTAAGGCAGCACTCTCCCATTCAAAAGAAGAAGGTAGAATACAGATTCATTTACAGTTATGAATATTCCAATTGGAAAGTATAAGCTAAGGGAGAAAAGAAAAGAAATGAGAATTATATTGACAAAACACATCACAGCACATTGTCAACCAGTAGCATGCTGAATCCTGAACTTCTGTGGTTTCAAAAGATAATGGTTTGGTCTTTCTTGTTGCACAAAATTTGACACATCTTTGTCTAATTGGGACATTGGTGTTGTATGTAGTAAGACTACAAAGAGTTTTAAAGATCTTGCTGCTTCAAACAAAAATGGTACACTGTCTAATAAGGCAGAAGAAGATGGTGTTCAGGATATTATTTCTATCCCAAATATGAGAAAAAAATGACCAAGAATGGTTATTTTGATGGAAGGTGATGAAACAAATATGGTCAGAGTAAGTCTGATTGTTACTAAAGAGCAATAATTAGTTAGATATTTTTAAGTCAGCAAAACCAAATCATTTGCATCCAAGCATTCAAAAAGAAATCAGTAAAGACTGACTTGAACTTTGATACTAATTCTTTCTAGAGGGCTTTGAACATTTGGCAGTTCGGAAGAAAATTAATTTTTACTTAGAAGGCATATATGAAGTAGTCCAAGGGTTTAAAGCCAGTAAAACCAGTCTTCAGTTTTACCTAAGGCCAGCCACATCCTGGGCTGCATCAAAAGAGAAGTGGGCAGCATGATGATGCTCTACTCTGCCCTCGTGAGATGCCACCTGGAACTCTGTATCCAGCTCTGGGGTCCTCAGCATAAGAAAGACGTGGAGCTGTTGGAGCAGGTCCAGAGGAGACCACAAAGATGATCAAGGGCTGAAACCCCTCTGCTGTGCAGACAGGCTAAGAGATTTGGGGGTGTTCAGCCTGGAGAAAAGAAACCCCTCCCAGTATTTAAAGAGGGCTCCAAGACAATGATCTTAATCCATTCTTGAGGGGTCTTCTAGTGTCAGACTTCACGGCTGCTTCTGTTCCACAGATTCCGTTGCTGCCTTTCTCAGGATTGAGAATCTGAACAGATACGAGACAGGAGCAAAGCTGGGAAGTATCAGTCAGTAGGTCTCTCAGTAAGCCCAAAGGAACGAGGGAGGGAATAAGATACACTTAGAGAAGTGCTGGAAGCAAAAAACACTTCAGGAATAAATCAGAGGCCATTACAAAACACGTAATAGTCTAACTACTTTCCCACCTCTCAACTGTTGTGGGAAACATGAGGCAGCTGTGGATTCTTCTTGTGCTTGAAGAGTGTGAGGATTTGTTCCCACATCCTCCATGAGTCACTGAAGCTAAACATGCTAAAAGAGGACAGGGAAACACAGGCTTTAGATGGGGCCATGAAGGTGCAGCATCATAAAAACTCTCCTGTCCCCAATGAGGGTGTGCAAGCTCTCTTTGTCCAGCTGTCCGAGGGAAAGAGATTCTTGGAAAAACGTGAAAAACCCACTGCAGAAAAGATGGGGTAACCTGTTTGGAGACAGGTGACTTTCAGTGGCTGGGTGTTGAGAGAAGGGCTTCAGGACATGTGTCTTCTCCTCTTTTCCAAAATGCCAATCCTGTCCTTTTTTTGTTTTTGTTTTTGCTTTTTGAGGGCAGAAGCCAGAAACAAACTGAGGAAATATCGCACTTATGCTGGGCCCTTCAGCTGCAGTCTGTGATCAGGGTTTTGAATCTTAGACAGACTCTATGCACTATTATTCAATTTCATATATTTATTGATTTTCAGTCCTAGCCCTTCTTTTTAATACAACATAACTGCTCAAATTATTAAAAATAATTGCAAGAATTGATCACACCCAGAGGAGGTCATCATCTTAGTTTATTCTTATGATATCCAGGCTTTGTAATATAAAACAGTAATAGAAGAGCACTTTTGTAAAAGCACATGCAAACCCCTTGATTTGATGGAAACAACTCTGAAGACAAGTTGTAGAAGACCAGATATGTGAGAACTCTTACTCTGCGGACTTTTAAACTGCAGACTTTGGTGAGAGATATATTTTAACAACTAAAACATCCTCTGCAAAGATGAACAAAGATTAATGGACTGTGGCATACTAAATTGCCATTAGAGTTGCCAGTTTTATTATATATTATCCCAGCACACAAAATGTGTCACACAGCAAAGAAATGTAAAAGAAAGACTTAACATACAGGTTCTCTGAGGGAGAAGATTTAAGATTTGCCATACTAATCCTGTAACACAAGAAAATTCGTATGATTAGAATTATATGACAGCAGGCAATCAGAACTCCTCACTAAATACTAATTGTACATGAGGTGGTAAAAATCTCAATTTTTAGTTTTATAACCAAACATTGCTGGCAATGCTTATATAGTACTGCAGCAGTGGCATCCAAGAGCTATGTCTCTAACAGCTGCTATGGGCTCAGATCAAAACTCTGGCCCCCCAAAAATTAAAAGATTAAATGATTATGCCTTGTTGAAACTTTCTCCTGCTTGCTCTCTTTCAAGAACGCTGCATGTGGCTGAGAGCTGCCTTGCTACACTGAGAAGCCAAATGGTTAATAGTAAACTGACATCTGGTACTCTGAAAGAGCCAAGAATGTTACTGCAGAGGTCACAAGGTGAGTGGCACAGTCGCCAAATAAAATTAACTCAGAGATTTCATGTAGGGTATCACATTTCTGAGCATATTCTTGACATATTGTCATATACACATCACCATTGTTACAAATGGGACATAATAGCAGTTCCCTTTGAACGCGGTGCTTAAACAGCCAATATTCTTCCAACAAATTCCCTGGTTTTGAAGAGAATTGAAAACTATACATTTTTAAAGCAATATTCTCAATATGAATGAATAACAAGTCCCTGCAAGGTGTAGACAATGACTAACCAATGGAGACAAAGACTTTTACACAATTTCTGTCATCTTTTTATTTAGTTCTTCTATTCATCTACATGCACCTTGAAAGACTGCTGTGAGAGAAACATTATCTACAGAAAAACTGTTTTTGAAATTATGAGGATGTAAAATGTTCTCTGAGCTTAGTGGTTTAGTGTGACGACATCAGCTGAAACATGTGCCTGGCAGTGGTACCTGCTCTGTCCCTCCACGTGCTCCCTGGCTGTCCCAGTCCAGCTGACAGCAGCGGCCATGCCCCCATTGGTACCCAGGTACTGAAGCAAACTAGGCACAAACACGAGGTAAAACACATTAGTGTTTTCTCATGGGAAAAACGTAAAGCAAACTATTTTGGTTTGCACTTGCAATGCACTGAGTGCAGAGAGGGAGAGGTGCTGGTTCTGCTGATATACAGTAATTACATAAACTGTGATAAAGTGTCTAAGCATTTTGTCTTATTTAATCTGAGTATATAAATGCTGGTCTGTTTATAACCTAATTGCTGGAGACAGCCCTCAAATACCATCTCATTTTACCTTTCCTTCTGTGCCACACTGCTGTGCAGTCACAGCTGTAATACATGAGGAAATGCCAAAGGAAAAGCCCTTTCCACTCTGCCAATGGGATGGCTGAAAAAATGTCCATTGGGTGGTAAGAAGGGCGAGAACATTCTTCTCTGGACAGAACAGTGGAAGCAAACCCAAGACTTACAGAGTAATATATGTATCTTTTATTATATCAGCTAACACAATAGTGTCAGACAAGCTTCTGGGTATACAGGCACTCCTCATGTCTGAAATAGCAGCATATGAGAGAGAACTGAAGAGAGAAATTCTAGTTGGAGAGGAGAGGCAAGGTGAGGCCAAATCTTCTCCAGAAGATTCTGGCAGTGGGACATTCCATGTATCTCATCTGACTTCCCTTTGCAGGGCCAGTTTCTTCCTCAACAAACAATTAATGCTTGTCTCACCAGAAACAACAGTTTTTAATCTTTCTAAAGATGAAAGGAACCATGGATGTTATTTCTTTTGCGGTTTAAAATCTGCTAAGCACCTGCTAGAGCATCCTGTGCATTCCACAGGATGACCAAGTAGAAGAGCCTTTCCCATCCTCAGCTGCATTTGCTCTTACATGATGAGCAAGGATAAATGTGAGAGTGTGATTTTCTGTGGACTTTTTTGATTTCTCATTATTATATTCTCTCTTTTTCATCTCTTCTCTCAACAAAACCAAGTTATTCACAGTAAAATTGAACACTTTTTGTTGCCTGTCTATGGACTCACTGATATTTGCATTGTATCATTTTAAGAATGAGAGAAGTGGAGTGGACAGAGTAGCCCTAGAGCACGGATCTCAGTAATGTAATTCTAACAGTTTGTAGTAAGTTTGTCCAATTTTATGAACTACTTTTCTTTGACTAAAGGCTGCACTTTGCAGAATTTGCTCTCCCAAACCATCTGTTCTCCTTGCTAAAATATGTTCTCACTCCTCTCTAAGGCTGAGGGCACCCAGACATCCTACATCCACAGTGTCTGCACTTCCATAGATTTTACTTTGCATTGACTCCACATATGAACGCCAGCAGCTCCTGGTGAGCACTGCAAGAGTGCAATCCCAGTCTGAACACCACTAGCCTTTGCTGTGCTTTTGCATCTCTTTCCTTCACTGTAAGTCTTCTGTCACCAGCAGCACCAATGCCAAAGGCACTTTATCACCAAAGTAATCTTTTCTCAAAACATATGTCAGTAGAGTACTTCAAAGCTACACCTACTGTAAAAATCATATTTGATCCCAGATATACTTCGAAGCTACCTTTATTTTACAATTCATGCTTGATCCTAGATAATGTCTCTTAGTATATTCACATGTGTTTGTTCCAAATTGTCTTTTTAGGTCAGTTGCTCTTTCATGTTTTCTCTGGCAATCTGACAATGTCCACTGACCAGCAGCAACACAGCAAATCCAAGAAGTCATTAATGGTTTTATGACTTGCAGCTAAGAGACATCAATTCACCTAAGATGTAAATAGCCTTATAAAGTCACCTCTAGCATCTGCTCTGCCCAGTGCAAACAGCTGAAGGAAACATCACATTTCAAGCCACTGTCACAGCACAGGACTACGGTACCAGCTGGTGATGACTGCAGTGTGACAGATATCATGTACCCATGACAACAACTACCCTGAGTGCTGAACAAATGCTGGACGACACAACAGGGCCATTTCAGTAGAATGCCAGGGATCAGCTACAAATGGTAACATGACCACTCTTCAGGCTTATGATGTCAGGCTAGCTAGAATTGTATTCTGCGAAACACGTCTTTCTTCCCTGTGACACCAGCAATGAGCCTCCAAAGGTAAACTACACAAGGCAGTCTCCTCACAACAGGCAACGGTGACAACAGTGACCAAACTCCATGTTCTTTGAGAAAGCAAGGAGAGTTACAGATCTGATTCTTTTGTTGCCTCCATTCACCATCCATAACCAAGATTTAACAAAGACTTTTTTTTTTTATCTTACTGGCTGTTTCATTCTTGTAAAAACATTTCCAATTCAGTAACAGTCTATACAGAAAAATAAATCTGCTGTATGGCTGAAACAAGAGACAGACAGTAAAAGCTATTTTTCTAGCTACAGTGTGGCAGAAGTGGCAGAAGTCCTATTGGTCATCTCTGTAGTTTCACCCTAGGTGAATGACTTGTTAAGGGGACTACATGACTGCCTTTTCTACCACAGTCCTGTCCATCGCCTGTGCACTCTGTGCTGAGATCTGAGGGTACAGGTCCTCCCAGTGCTTTGGGATTGTACTGGGCACTGGTTCTTCATCACCACTTCTTTTTGAATATACCTATTGTCAGTGCTGACAAATGTGTAAGTCTGCCTTCAAACAATAACTGAAAATATTACTGGGATTAGCTTGCATGTCAGTGTCACTATCCAGTCACTTAACAATCACTCAAAGAAATGATATAAAATATCACTTTTTTACATAGATGAATAATAGAGTGTTTGTCAGTCACTTCTAGGCTGACTGAGCCCCTTTGACTTGCTGAAACTAGAGTCCTTTTTTTTTCTAAACCTCACGAGAAAATGTTGACAAAACAGGCAATTTTCTGTAATTTCTCTGCAAGCTTCTGTCAGCACAAGAGGCAGCCAGAGCCCACTCATTTCAGATAACACCACGGGGTAACCTTTGACATCCACCCCCTTGCTGCCATTGGAGGCTCCTCTAAGTGCAACAGTTGTGTCTTTCAGGTTGCAGGATGCAGACCCACAATTTGGGCTCTTGTTCGCTGAAGGCAGCCTTTGTTTCCCAGCTGACTAAGAAGCTCTTATAAAAGGGATAAGAAATGTACTTAATAGCTTGAGAGTGGCCTAATCATCGGCTGCTATTACCCCTCCAATATTAGGGAGGATGACAGACCTATCAGTAACAGAGCCCCAGGTGAGGTACAGCAGCTGATAAGGTGAACTTTGGCTTGATCTTTGCTCTGCAGAGAACAGCACTTATTTGAAAGAGAAGCCAGCACCTATTTTTTTTTCTTCATATTGTGCCAAAAATCATTCAGCTGAGCAGCTTCTGCTGTGTTTTTCTATCTTAAACCACAGTGATTTGACCAATTTAATTTATAAGCAGAGATGAAAACTTAAGAACTCTCCTACCAGATCATAGAAACTAGAGATATGCACCTGTGTGATGTGTCTACTCCCGTGAAAGTAAAAAGAGGTGAAATGAGAAAGCAGGTTTCCATGTGCTACTCATCTTTACATACATGTGATGCAGCCACATGCATGCACAGATTTGCACATGCATACATCACATGCATACCGGTTTCCAAGCAGTTAACTTTTCCTTGAGTAAACAACATGCAAAAGCTAAACACACAGCAAACGCATCATAACATCATCTTATGGTCACAACAAGTTAAATCACAAGCAGAAACTACAGACTAGGGCAACTGGATACACTCTTGCTTGGAAACAAGACTACCGATTTTCTTTTAGTACCACACAATCTCAGAAGTTATCAGCACTTCCCTAAGAGAGGCAGGACTGGGAGTTATGGGAGAAGCGAGATGAAGATCCAGAGTTGATGAGAGGACAAGGAAGACAGGGCAGAGAGTGGACATGATGATTCACTGACCTCTCTCCTGGTTGCTTTCTCTGCCTCCAGTCTGGAAAGGAAATGAGAACAGGCCCTCACCACCATAGGCTTAGTTCCACCTCTGTGGAAACGGGTGGGAGTCCTTCCACCAGCTGCAGTGTGCTAGGGTCTGAGGCTGTAAGCAACTGGTGCTCAAGCAGCTGGTGCTGGGACTAACTCACCTTCCATCATGACATTGAGAAAGTTAGGATGCAAACCACAGAGTCCTCAGCAGGCAGCTGCAGGTTCCCATTATGTTGCACTGAATGGAGATTAGTATTCAAAAGAGATCACAGCTAAGCAGGTTTTCTTCATTGTCAAAATATGTTTAGTTTGGGGCGGGGGGGGAGGGAGGGGTTAATCTGTTTAATCCTTTTCTTCTGAAATAAGGGAACTTTTAATATAGCCAAAGTGGATACTGCTTTTAAACAGATCCAGTTTTTTGAGAATGGGGTTTTTTTTCATTAAGTATTTAACTGGAGTTTTGTTACTAATGCTGAACTTATAGTAGCTAAAGCCAATATAATACTTTCCTGAAATATTGCTCAGAACTACTTAAACTAATATTTCCAAAGCCAGAATTCTTTAAAAAGCTATGGACACAATCTCAAATGGCTCAGAGCCACGTACCACAGAGGCTGACATGAAAATGTTTTTTATTCTAGGCAAGTTCTGTGTTCTTAAACTCTTGTGGCAATTCTTGCATGAACTTCTCTAAAAGCAGCCTTCTCCTGAGCATAGTGCTGGCACTCTGAAAAGCATTAGAATTTATAATCTTAACACTGATGAGAGGATGCAGTGAACAGATTGGGATCTAAACCCAAGGAAACACGAGCCCAGAAGAAATAATCCCTGTGAATTCTAGCAGCATGCAAAGGTGAAGGAACCTCCCTGGCTGTGCTCAGGGGCCCTCCATGATCTCCTGGCTCAGAGGATTAGGCAGATCCTTGCACAGAGATTGCTTCACCCTGCAAACACTAACTTGGTCTGGGAGCACAGAGGGGAGCAGCTTTGGTCTGAATCTCACTGTGGTTCGGGAGGTTCAGCCGGGTCACAGCTGGGGCCTGGAGCAGACCAGCATGATGTTCACAACACCTGCAGTCCCCCTTTTGACAGAGCCAGCTTCCACCATGGGCCTGCTCACCAGCACTGTGGCAGAGCCCAGCACTGGCCACCGCTCAGCTCCACTGGGCTGAGACCCTGACACGCCAGGCTGGTTCTGTCCCTCTGCCTGCAGCAGCACCTGCCGCTTTGCTGGATGTCATTGTGCCTTGAGAACCTCATGCCGACAGCCTTGCCATGGCCATGGGCTGGCAGAACACAAACAAGGCCCAGGGACAGGTGCTGGTTTTCTAGAACAAGCGAGATCCTGGCTGATCTGGCTCTGCTTTTCCCATGCACTTCCACCAGCATGCATCTGGGTAGCTGCCATGTCTTGTAAAGCCCAGGACGTGCACTTGGAACATCTTTCTTTGCCTGCTAAACTCTGTCTGTTCTCTGTAAGTGAGTCAGGGTCAATGTCTCCATGGTGCCACAGCAATGCCATTAGTTGTATTAACCACACTCCACCCAGAAATGACAACTCAGCACATCTCCAAATTAGCCTTTTTATTGAAATCAATAAAGGAGAGAACACATGGCACTAAACTATTTTGGTGGCAGCTTTGTTATAAACTCATTACTGGAAAAGCCTTTTAACAGACCTTTAACCATAGCCATTGATTCCATCACAGCAAGGGTGATCTATGGAGTTAATCAGCTGCGTCACTGCAGACAGCCCTGGCTGTGTGCTGCCCTGACTGAGACTCGGCCACATGTCAACAGAATCTCTCCATGTGCAGTAGAGTTGTAGCCTCACAAAAGCAAGACTGACACCACCACCAGTCCCCAAACAGACTGATTTTAAAGGCAGTAGTTCACATTCCAGAAAAAATAATAATAATTTTTAAAAAATGCAAGTCCAGTGCTAAACTGGCTGGCAGCACTCACTTTGGCCTCTGCCACAGGGGGATGACCTGCTTTCCCCAGCTCTGAGGTTGTTGCAGGTGTGGGACCCGCACAGCCTTTGCTGGGGTGCCCAGATGGCTCCTTGGCCCTGCTCATGAGCTCACTCACACAGCCACACAGATCCAGCCCTGCATGAGCAGATCCCAGCACACTCCCAGTTTGAGCAGTTCTCCAGAGATATGCTTTTAGGAATCAAGCAGAAGTTTCAGAGGATCCATGCACAGAGTTAATTTTTCCTCAAATGGCTGACCCTTTCTGACCCTTTTTGACCCTCTACCACTGATATGCTCAAAGTTTTAGTCCTTCATACATGGGTAACTCTCATGACTGTACATCTGAGGAAAGGTTAATGTGGCTATTTTTTCTCAGTAACTACACGTTTAAGCTCCATTTGAGTACCTTTTTCACTGAGGTTGCTGAAAGAATAGACAGCATCAGTACATACACAGTGCTCTATGGCTCATTCCTGGCCTTGTGACAGAATTTAGACAGTAAAAGACTTAGAATCAGATCGTTTCACAAGAAAGAATTAATTGAATTTTTGCAGGTATCCTATATCTAAGAGCTTTAAAGAGACAGCATCTGATAACAAATGATTCTTGCAGGAGCCTGGTATCAGTTTATTCCAAAAATACATATCTACTTGCAGTCTTTGGCATCAAGCTGCTTCTTGAAAATACCAGGATACAGCATGTGATGTTAAATAATTTTTTACCCTTTTCTTTTGTCCATGGTGCTTCCAGAGAGGTATCCCCTCATAAGTGCCTGTGCAGTTCCAAAAAAAAAAACAAGACCAAAAGAAATTCAGATAGAACGCAAACACATTGTGTAAAGAAATGTCTGAGAATAAGACACATTTTTTGAGGCACATGACACACAATTTTCTTTTTTCCCCCTCAGAAAACTTCTATAACAACCACCACAATTTAGAAGTAAATTTTGAAGTGCTTCCAGCCACATCTGCACTTTCCATGCAGCACCTCGAACAGGGTGGGACAGGACAGCCCACCTCCCTCAGCCCCTCAATGTGCCCATTGGCATCCCATGGGGTCACTCAATGGCTGGATCTGCTGCCTGCCTTAAACGGGCTCCGTCCATCACCAGCGATGGGCAGGGCAACCATGCACTGGCCAAAGCTACCACCTCAACATCAGAGAGGCATCCTCCCCCTAGCTGCTATATTAAAGCTGAGCTAAAATGTTTTTCTGCTTTACAGATTTTTCTTAATGAGTTTTCCCATACAGGCACAAACTTCTTTTTACAGAATTTTGTGACAATACTCAAATTCATCCTAAGGAGAATTTATTCTATTTACTCAAATGAAGCCCAACTGTTTCCCCTGGGAACTTTCTGCAGGTTTCTCCCTGGGATGAAATTCACTATTTTTACATGAAAACATAGCTAATTCAAACTTTAATAGCCTTTACAAACAAAATTCAGATTAAAAGGTGAGTAAGGATTTTCAACACTCTGGATAGCAACAAGTTTATGACTTACAGGCAGGTGTTATTATGACTGAGGGGCTTTTCAGCTGGCATTTCAAGAAAATCCTCCTTCCAGGCCATTCCGTACTTCACTGTGACTGAGGTGCTGTAGTCTTCTGGTAGCAACAGAATGAGTCTCTTACTCATAGGTCCTGTGCTGAGAAGATGATTTTTTTGTCTCAGTCATCTGGGTGCAATACTGCTCCTTCTTTAAATTTTCTCCTCTCATATCCCCTTGCATTCAAAACTTTCAGTAGGATTATTATTTCTTCTTGACTGTCTGTCCCGAAATGTTATTAATTTAACAGTTTGATTCTGTACATCTTCAGTTCCCATTGATCAAAGTTTCAAAGACTTTGGTCAAAGCTGCATCAGAACTTTAAACTGTGAAGTGCTTTGGAACCCTCCAGAATAAGAGCAGACGGGCCATGCTTGGTAATAGCAGCTCCTTCATGTCCTTCCTTCATGTAAAACTACAAAACTTATAATAGAAAAGTACTTTTTTCTTCCTACTTTTTCCTTGAACTGTTAAACTGACCTTGTTGCTCAACATCAACACTTGGCAAATAGGAGGTCAAATAATTTTTTGAGAGTTTTATTTCACCCCTGAAAGTATGTGACAAACAACTAGGCATGTATTGGTCCAGTATTCTCGCGGATATCTGGGAAATTTGGGAAAGACTCAGTGGATCCCAAGGCTGGAAACACAGCCAACAGAAGCATACTGTGAATCTTGTTGAGAAATTTCTAAACTACACATTTTACTTTAAAATGATATCCCAATTTTCAAGTTCCAGGATAGTGGCTTCTCTGGAGACAGTCTGGGTATGTCATGCTTTGATCCTTCATTAAGTTCAGAGGAAAGGCAATAAAAGGCAAGGAAAGTATTTTGTTCAATAGTCAAGTCCACCTTATTCCCATCATATTGCAGAGTTCACTCCACCCCATTTCAAAGTGAAAGAAAGGAGATACTGCTGTAAAGGGCACAGACTCAAACCCTGATTTAATACTGGAACAGACTCATGCACCTATCATGGGAAATACATAAATGCGAAGCTTACAATAGTGCACACATTGCAGTGTGATGTGGTATGTGTTCAGATATAAATATAATAGAAATTGTTTCGAAAATACAAATGAGGAGAAACATAAAGATACTCTGTTTTCCAAAATTCTAAATTTTGGTCATTGCATGTTTTTTTATGATTGAGCCCATATCCAGCAAAATTAGATTAAGTGTCCTTGCTTCTTATGAAATTACACAGAGGCTGCTGCTTTATTCCTCTCCAGGACAGTAAAAAGCAATAAAATTCTTGCAGATTTTGACAGCAGGCAATTCAATAAAAGGCTATGTATATTTTATAAGTACAATAAACACAAGTCTATAGCTGGATCATAAATGGGGTTTTGTTTGGTTGGTTTGTTTTCTGCATGCATCAGTGTTGGAGTCTATTTTCAACACAGGATGGTCTTCTCAGCACACAGCCTTCCCTTTTTGGGGAGAAGCAGAATGAAATTTATATTTTTATAATGTATTATTTAAGCTTTGCTCAAGGGATTTTGCAATGTGTGTCTGTTTAAAATTTAAGGGTGCTGTGGAACTGAATACTTTCCTGTTCTTGATGAGTGCTATAAAATTTTACTTTTTTTTTGTGTTACATTGTAAAGTGTATCTGTCTTATCATTGTGGCATTCCCTTTTCTATGAGCAAACAATAAATATTTGATATATACATAATTATTTCCTAGACTTCCATCAATGCTCACTGGTTTTTTAATTCTTCAATAATATAATGGGGAGCTTAATGGATTGCTGTATTTCTGAGCAAAAGTGCTACAGTGCATTTAGTGACAGTGTCTGTCTGCTGAAATGTAAAATTTTATACAAATGTAAAACCAAAACTGACAACATAAAAATGACCTGCCCTACATAATTACAGCTGTATCAATTTTTTCTTCTCACTTAAAGAAAGAAATTTTAAAAATATGAAGAAGCTGATTAAAGAAAAAATACCCTCCCTATTTGTCCCTGGGACAAGCTCTCCAGCACTGAAAATCAGCAAGAGGTTTATCTGAGCAGGGTCTGTGGCATCGAACCTCAAGTTTCTTGGAGAAGGAAACTTTTCTGTGTAACTACACAGAATCCACAAGTACCAGTTTGCCCTTCTCAGTAGTTTCGTAGTTAAAGTCTGACTCATACAGCAAAGTATAACCAGTGTCATCTTACTAGATTTACCAAGAATACAAACTTTCAGAATATATGAACACTATGGGACAGACCTAAGGACATTTTTTTCACCATCAGAGTGAAGCTAAAGCTGCAGTTGTCCTCATAGAACTGTAGAATCTTTTCATGCAAGAATTATAGAGACCTTTTGTTTACCAACACAAGGTGATGCAGACTATCTCCATCTCAAAATCCAAGCAAGTATTCTTTGGAAAGACATATATGTCAGTCTATCAAATGTCAAGAAAAAAATTCCCTTTCAGCTCACTTATTCGAACATTGTATTTCTTGTTATAATGAAAAAGGTATGAAAACCACTGCCCGAAAAATAAATTATTTAAATGAATCACAGCAGGGAGTACAGAGGAGTTAAAAAAACATACTGTAATAAAAAAAGCATTCAAGGGAGAAAAATTATGGTCTTTAAGCTTAGATGAATGATCATTCATTAATTTGACCCAAACTTCCATAACCTCAGGAAAAAGTAAAACATACAAACATTAGTTAATGCTGTTTCCATTCGCTTCCTTTGTAAAATATGAATTTTGATTTAATAAACTAGCTTTGACCCTGCAGCCCTGCCCCTGCAGTCAGTGTTATCACATGAAGACTGCAGAACTGATCACAGGGAGGCAATCCAAAATGCTTTTCAGGCCACAGTCATGATTAATCATAACTGGCACTGTAGCAGATTTTACCTTTAAAAACATGATTTTTTTTTTCCTGAAGAAAATGCTGGAGCAGGAAAGCAGAAAATGGTAGCAAAAGTAGCGGTTAATTCCCCAAACCCTGAAAAGTAAATCTTTAAAGGAGCTCACAGCACAGCAGTTTCCATGCTAATTTAAGTTCTCTCTGTTTCTTTACCATATAGAATGATTTTTTCTGTATTTCAAATAATAATCATATATGACTCACGCCACAATGCTCTTCTCCCACTTATTCCATCCACTAAATGTGCTGCAGCCAGCTGCCATGTATTGCATCCCTTTTTCAACAAACATTTGTGCAGGAACATCCTTTGTTTATTCATTACTCAGCCCTGTGTTATCCTTTCTCTTAACTGGGACTGCCAGTGCTAATTCAGTGTAAACGCTGAGCCAATATAATATTCCACATCTTTCACTGACAATGTTATGAAAAAGAGCAAGGTTGTATGTATTCTTTAAACTTGAAGAAAATTCAAGACTTCATGACTGGCAAAGAATCAGGTGGGACAGAGGACAATGCTTTATTATTAATCCTGTTTAAGATGCTCTATCACATAAATGTAGAAATCCATCTTAGCAAAGAATTTAGTAGCTTCCAAAATCATGAGAGAGAAAATGAGGGTTTGGTTTGTAATTCTTCACCATGATCTCAGAATTCTACTCCATAGTTCAGAGGTGTACCAGACAATTCCCATCCCAGTTGGCTTCTATTAGACATGGCAGAGACAGAGGCCATTTCAAAGCAAGGAGGGCAGAGGAGTCTGGCAGGTGAAGAACCATCAGCACCATTTTAGCAGAGAAGGTAGCAGGAGCTTTTAAGACTCTCACTGAGATCTCAGTTTGCAGTATGAACTTGACATGAGTTGGGATATCTTCAAAACTGAGATACGCTGTTGTGGGCTTCCTGCTGGGGAATCGTGGTGCTGTCATAGCCAGAGGATGAAGCTCGTTGAGTCAGGTATCAATTGTGTGTGTGTTTTGACTCTTTACAGAAATCTCTTACTTAAAAAGTGGAGTACATGGTTGCTTTCCTATCCAAATGCTTAGGAAAGCTACCTGGCAGACCAAGCAAGGTGCAGAGTTAATAGTATGGTAATCTGGAGAGAAAATCCACAATACCTCCCTACAGAAGTGGCTTGTGCAATCAGTTGTGGTGGAAGTTAGATGACCCTTGTGAGGCTATACATGAACAACTTGCCTACCACTAGGGAGTACTTGCCTCCCCACACCTGGAGCAACTGAGCCCTTACTCCTCTTGTCTCCTGAAAGTGCAACAAGGGCTGCCAGAGCAGCCCCTGCTGCTGTTTATGTTACTGAAGGTTGAGCTGAGTTCTCTTCTGTTGTGAGTTGATTTCACATCTACTCTATAAATCATCATTCACTTTTTGCAACACTTTGCACTTCTTACTGTGGGATCACGTTGTTCTCCACACAGGCCGAAACATGTGCTTCGGTTAGCTGTGTGCTATTTCATCTCTCAGAACTTCCTTGCCCTACTGTTTAACATTCTTATGTAGTGCTTTATTTGGTCATGTACTCTCATAATGCCTATAAGAGACAACTACATAATTGTGTCGTGTTAAACATTGTCTCTTTTCTCATTTTTGTATTAAAGTTTTTATTAGGATTCCCATTAATGTAGGAAGGATATGTACTTAATATATGAATGTGCATTACCAGACTTGAAAATATAGGCAATAGACCAAATTCTGTTCAGATACAGTACTTGCTAAAACGGGGATGGCTTCTGTCTAAGACAACTTCTTTAGCTCTCGTGGAACTGCTTGCTCTCCCCCCTACCCCAGGGTTTTAGCAGGTTGCCTTGTTCCAGTTCAGCCACAGAAAACTTTCACGGCTTTCGGTCAGGTGAGGCTTGCAGGTGACACGAGCGGAGAGCCGGGACCACTCTGCCTCACAGAACCTCGTGCTCCGGTTCAGTTTTGCCGAGGCCGCTGCGCGGCGGAACCAGCCTGGGCCAGCTGGGAGGGCCGGCCCGGCTGAACTCTTTGTGATCAATTTAAAAACTGAGATATTGTCGTCCGTTGTCTTTAAAAAAATATTAAGACTAAGCATAATTAATATTACATTCTTATAAGTCATTTGGGAAGTTTTCCCGCAGAAAGGGGCGGATTTCGGGTCGGGCCAGCGAAGCCGGCCCAGGCGGGGAGCGGCGCCCCCTGCGGGCCTCGGCGGGGCGGGCCCGTGGCTGAGCTGTGCCAAAGCTCCAGCACGGCTGTGCCGGGGCGGCTGGAACGGTTTGGCTGTGGGACAATTCCTGTGCTCCCGCACATCAGTCATCTGTGCGGAACACGCGGGCCGAGCCAGCGCCCGCCGAGGACAGCGGCCTTCAGTTGTACTGTCTGGCGGTCCCCTCCTAGCAGCGCCCACAGCAGCGCTGAGAATATTGCCCTGGGTAGCAGCTGCGGCGCAAAGGGGGAAGAGAGGGGAGGGGATCTCGACCCAGGGGGTTTGGCGATGCGAATCGCTCGTACTGAGCGCTCCTGTCAAAGCCATCCGCTCGCAAGCGGAAGCAGCAGGGAGCGCCGCGGCCGCCGCGGGTAACAGCCGCCCGCCGGCAGGAAACGGCCTCGCCCGGCCCCACGTGACCGGGACGCGGAAGTGCCCGCAGGAAGGGGGGTAGCTGCTTCCGGTGTGGGCCGGGCTGGGCGCGGGTAGGGCTGGGGCCGGGGCCGCACCCGCACCGGCAGCGTCCCGCTATGAGAGAGACCTCGCGACCCGCAGGTGAGACGCTGCCGCTCGTGGCCCCCGGGAGGCCGTGCTGCCGTCGAGCCCGGTCCGCGGGTCCGTGCTGGGGCGGCGCGGCGCGACGCGCGAGGCCTTCCCACGCCCCGCGTCCGCCGGTGCCGCGCTCTGTGGGGCCGGGTCCGTGTCCCCGGCGGGAACGGGCGGCGGGGGCCGCTCCGGCCGGAGCCTTCGGGCGGTCCGCGCCGCTGCGGGAAGCGCTGGGGCCTGTCCGGTGCCGTGGGCTGGAGCGGCTCCCGGCCGGGCCTTGCCCGTGCGGCCGCGGCAGTACCGCGGGGGCGCTGGGAGGGTGAGAGATCAGTATCTGCAGGCCTGCGCGGGGAGAAGGGAAGTAACTCCTTGCTAGCACTTATTAGAAGTAATGTTATTTTAAAGCAACTTACATCTGCCTTTTATGTTCTACTCAGTGCTCTAGTATGGAGATTATTTTTTTATTAACTGAAGTAGAAGGACTTTGTTCTTTATGAGTTTGGAGTAAAGGAAGTGCAAAACAACACAGTGCAGAAGGAGGAAGTGAAATCCCTTTGGAAAACCGGTTTGCTTGACTGGTATGGCTTTGATAATTGAAAATACTTCACTTACATTTTGTCTTCATGAGAACTTAAAATATAAAAAAGTCTGCTATCATCTGGAAATGTTTTTGTGGTGACATACTGACTCCCTGCTTAAAGATGGCAGTTTAGATTACCAGTAATTGTATATAAGTTCTATAGGCATCTGTCTTTAAATTTCAGTTGAATGTCTCCTGAAGGTTTTGTTTTTTTTTTTTTTGTAGGCAGGTATTGAAAAATAGAATCTTAAATCTGAGAATATTCTAAAGGGAGGTAAGGAACTGCATCTGTATAAAAAAAATCTGATAGTTTCAAAAAACAGACATAATATACACAAGGTATAAAATAACTTGAAATACTTAAATAATTATTTCAAATTGTTTTAAGCAAAGTGGTAAGAAAAATTAATAATTGAACTGGCAGGTGCAGTATTCTGTTGCTCACTGGAAAATTACTGGTAGCTGATTCTGTTCTGAAGAGGGCTAGTGCTTTGAGGAAAAGAACCTGAGGAGTGCTGAAGACAGTAAATTTAAAGGTGGTCTTTTGTGATTATGTGGCTGGCAACGTCATGGAACTTGACAGAGGAAACCACTTGCTGCTCCACGGCTCTTCAGCAATCCCATTGCACTCAATTTACACATTTTCAAATAGAAGAATTGCACAAGTTTAACTTACTCAGACAGTTAATGTTGGTCTTTCATAGTTGCATTTAAACTTCTGTCATTTCTAATTACAATAACATGCAAATTTATCTCAAATTCAATTTAAAATTTCAAGTATGCATTTTAAAAAGTTGTATTACTGCTTAAAGGGCTGTTAACTTTGTAGTAAGACATCTGGATGATGTGGGAATACAGGTGTGAAAATCTGGGAGCTCTTAGCTGAGGTTCTGGCATGTAATTGTTATGTTGTTACAAATACACAAGGTACAGGCAGGAAAAGTTCTGTGTAGCAAAGATATCAGTTTCTTGATTGACATTTTAAATTCTGTATGATTTCCCTAAAAGGAGTGTTATAATAATATCTCAATAAGCTTGGAATTAAAAACTGTACAAGCTGCTGCTGTTCCATCTTTCAATTAATAAAACAATAGGGAAATGCATGAGAAGGGTCATAAGCCTCATTCTTAATGGGGTTCTGCCTGTGCTTCCAGTGTCATCCTGTGAGTTGATACAGTTGCTTTTGAAAACTTGATCTTAAGTGAAATATTTCATGAGTAAAGTCAGTGTTTATTGGGAGATCAATGAGATTATTTAGTGGGCATTTGAAATACAGAATCTTTCACGTGCTGGTACAAACTTTGGGACATCCTGGAGTTAGAACTCTACTGTATAATTTCATGAAATAACAGTTTCATTAGCCTAAACTCATGTTTGAAATGCTTCATCTATCTCAACTGAGTAACTTGCTGTTTGTAGTTCCTGCTGTAGTTGATGAGTCCTCTTGGAGAGAAGAAACACAACAAAATATGCTGGCATAGCAATTTATGGCCTTAGTACGGCTTTCAGAAGAGAGAAATGAGGTGGCTTGAGAGAAATACAACAGTGGCAAAAGGTTCCAGAAAATGTTGTGTTGAGTTCCATGTGAGTGTGTTAAGAAAAAAAGAAAATGGAAAGGTCAGTACTTGATTAAGCAGAATTTCTAATTTTTTTTTTTTTTTTTCTTGCAGCACAACACTAAATTTGTAATGAAATGGAGTCTGGGTCAAGCTCCTTTCGAGTGGAATTTCCAGATTTTTCTAGCACCATTTTGCAGAAGTTAAACCAACAGCGCCAGCAAGGACAATTATGTGATGTGTCCATTGTGGTTCAGGGCCATCTCTTCAGAGCCCATAAAGCTGTTCTTGCAGCTAGTTCACCTTACTTCTGTGATCAGGTTCTTCTGAAAAACAGCAGGCGAATAGTCCTGCCTGATGTGATGAATCCCAGAGTATTTGAAAACATTCTTCTGTCTACCTATACAGGCCGGCTGGTAATGCCTGCGCCAGAAATTGTTAGTTATCTGACAGCAGCAAGTTTCCTTCAGATGTGGCATGTAGTGGATAAGTGCACTGAAGTGCTTGAGGGGAACCCAACAGTTCTGTGTCAGAAGATGAATCATGGCAGTGACCATCAGTCCCCAAGCAGTAGTAGCTACAATGGCCTTGTTGAAACCTTTGAACTTGGCTCTGGAGGACAGACAGAATTCCACAAAGTGCAGGAACTAAGGGACGGTGAAAATGAAGAAGAGAGCTCTAAAGATGAACTGTCATGTCAGCTGACAGAACACGAGTACCTTCCCAGTAATTCTTCAACAGAACACGATAGACTTAGCACTGGAATGACCAGTCAGGATGGCGAAGAAGGAACTAGTGATAGTGCAGAGTACCAGTATACCAGACCAATGTATAGCAAACCCAGCATCATGTCTCACAAGCGGTGGATCCATGTGAAACCAGAAAGGTTTGAACAAGACTGCGAAGGCGTTGATAATCCTTATGATGAACACCAAGTTTCTGAATCCATGAATGCCATCCAGGCAGATCACTCAATCCAGTCTTCGGGTGTTGAAGATTTTCACATAGGTGACAAAAAGATGGAAGCAGAATTTGATGAACAGGCAGATGAAAGTAATTATGATGAACAAGTTGACTTCTATGGCTCGTCTATGGAAGAATTTTCCGGTGAAAGGGCAGATGGAAATTTAAGTGCTCACAGACAGGATCTTATGATGGCAGCAGGCTATGGTGAAAGCATTGATATGGCTGCCGGGATTAAAGAAGAAACGTCTCTCACTGGATTCTCCCATGCCGATAAGCTCTATCCTTGTCAGTGTGGAAAAAGCTTTACACACAAAAGTCAGAGAGATCGGCATATGAGTATGCACCTTGGTCTTCGACCTTATGGCTGTGGTGTCTGTGGTAAGAAATTCAAAATGAAACACCATCTTGTAGGCCATATGAAAATTCATACAGGCATAAAACCATATGAGTGTAACATCTGTGGGAAAAGATTTATGTGGCGGGACAGTTTTCATCGGCATGTGACCTCTTGTACCAAGTCCTATCAGGCTTCTAAAGCTGAGCAGAGTACTACTGAGATGAACTAAGACATGAGTGCTTACATTTGTTTAGTAGAGTAAGAAAAATAAACTCATTATGCAAATAATGTCTGGTACTTGCTATTGTACGTTCTCAAAAAAACAAGTTTTAATGAGTATGCTGGTATAAACAGAAAAACATATTTTGCTTTCTGCAGTATTACTTCAGGTGTTCAGTGTGTGAAGTGCATGTGGTTAATCTGAAAGGTGCCTGCAAAATGAGGTCTGACATTGTAATCACAGCAGTATTTAGAAGCCGTCTTGTATTTCTAAGTCATCTAAATTCACAGTAAAACTCAGCTCTAAATTGACAAAAATCCTGAAAATACTTAGATGAACCAGGAATTCAGGTAGAACGACTTAATGGAAAAGAAAATGAAGATGACCAAATCGCGTTATATGATTCACATTTTAATGAAGAAAAAAAAATTAGAATTCCACCTCAAGGTGAAGACTGCCAACATACTTAACATGCATCCTTAGGTAGTGTGCATCATTCAGTAGCCTTTGCTGTATTGCTTAATGAAAGGCAGTGGTAAAGGTGGTTTGGCTTTCCTTTATCTGTCTTCTGTTTTTTTAATATATCTTCAGTAAAACAAATGTCTAATTTTGTGCTGATTTCTATTTAGAGTCTGTAATGCACTTACATATAAGCTTCAGTATATGTTAAGTATACTTTATCCTTGCTCCTCTAGGGTCTAATGCTGTACGACTCTTGACTTCATTAGATTTTAATTACTACGTTGTGAGAGCTTCTAGAAGTATGTGTAATAAGTATGTCTTGTTAAAAAAAAAAAGAAACCAACAAAAAGATGTAACATTTGGAACTTAGTCAAAATAATCGAATATTTAAACTGTAAATTTCTGTTCAAATTTTTGTGGCTTACTACAGTAGCAAGTACCAAACTCTGGATTCATGAACTGACTTGTTATTGGTACAAAAACTTCTCTGAGAACTTCTATCTAGTTTTAGAAACCTGCTTTAGGAAAATTATGTAGTCATTGATACGTATTTATACTTCTAATTCTTTACTGTTTGAATAGTAAGAACTGTAATACAGATTCTTGGTACTGAACTACTGTGACTGGTGATCACAAGCAGAGTTGTTTACTTGCTCAAATGAAGTTGCTTGTGGAAAAAAGTAGGAAGTATGTCATTTGGATCTTCTAATGGTACTGCAGAACATGGTACCATGCTTACGTCTGAAGTTGGGATTTTTGCTGGGAAAGTGACACTTGTTCTTTGTCAGGATGAGGATCTGTGTGTGGGGCTCTCATTCGTGGAGACAGATGGAGGAGTGTGTATAGTTCTAAGAGATGCTGCCAGCTCTGCAGATAGAGTAAAAGCATCCGTTTTAAAGGGGACAACAGGATTTTGGGGTTTAAAGCTTAATGCAGTCCAATGCAAAAGCAATTGCTTCTTAGTAAGCAAAAGCTTCTTAGTAGCTTACTGAAATATGAAAAGGAAAGAGCCTTTAGAATATACATAGAATATAATAGAAAGAGGTGACATCCAAGTATAGTGCTGTTCACATGGGGAAAATGTTAACCAGCATTAAAGACCTAAGCCTGTCTGGCCCCAATTTCTGTCTTAGGCACTGCTGTGTGCAGGATAATGTACTGAAACAGATGACCCTGTATGGTGAAGCAAAACCACACAAAGATTATTACACTTCAGATTCTTTTTTGAACTCCCAGTTACAAATTGTCTTAAGATACAACTCAACTGTATCCTGAAAATGAATGTCTGCTGCAAGCTGAGGGTTTTCTACTCAGTGAGCTGTAATTACTGTAATTTCTTTACTGGCATTCTACTTTAAAACCATTTTTTTTTTTTAAGATGCTCTTAATTATTGATCTTCTAATGCTTCAAATATTTTTTCATATGGAATTTTGTTAAAATAGATGTTCCCAAGTACAATGAACCCATTGCTGGCAATGGGCATGAATGATCAGCACCACAAGAGTTCCTATTCTTAGCACTTAATTGAACTCTACAGATACCATGGTGGCCATGTTTAACCTTTGTGATCAAGGTACAAAACAGGGATTTTGCTCACTAACACTGTAACCTGCTTAATGTATAGAAGCACTTTGTATTTAAACAAAAAAAAAATAAAACAAAAAAACCAACAAAAAAAACCAACAAAAAACCAAACAAACCATAAAACTTTATAAGTACGTTTTTTAAACTTAGAAATTATATTCCCTCTATGGTTTGTTTACACACTGCTAACACTGTCTTTTTTAATACTAAAAAATACTTTAATGCTTGCCTGTTTACATGAGGGTAGAGGAAAGGGTTCTTGCACTCAGTGGCCCCATTTTTCCATTCTCCAAGGCGTTACCACATGCATGGCGTCATTTCTGCAAGTACCATCATCCCATCTGAAGGAAGGCATTAGAATCATAGAATGGTGTGGGTTGGAAGGAGACTTTGAAGGTCATCTACTTCCACCCCCCCTGCCATAGGCATGGACACCTTCAACTAGGCCATGTTGCTCAGAGCCCCATCCAGCCTGGCCTTGAACATGTGCAGGGTGTTTATTCTCATACTCATTTCAAGAATGATCTTGTGTATTACATCAGTTCTCAGCCCCTTTCCAATTGTCACTTTAGTTTTGCATAAAAAGGTTAAGGGTGCCTCTTCCCATTTAACCATAAAAAAGGCTGGACAGAAACACCAGTCTGAAAAATACGGTGAAAAAAATCAATAAATATGTCGAACCCAGACCATCCTACAGAGCTGCCAGCAAAACTGTTTCTTTTACCAGCTTGGAATGACTTTTATATGGGATATTTCTAGGTTTAACATTACTTCTATTTGCAGTAAGATTACTTTGAAATAAAGCTTTAAAATCAAATGTACTGCGAGAGACACTTTAAAGGTTTTATAACAGGTTCAGTAGATCATATTATAGAACCAAGTCCTTTTTTAATGACTTAGCATGAATAGTAACTTTTTTTAGTATTTGCCTATTGCTGTTTTACCCCATATTATGGCATTGTCTTGAAAGTCCAACAAATGTTGCTCCACTGATTTTGTAGCATTTGGCTTTCTGCTGTTAATCTACATGAATCCAATTGATTGCAGGAAAATACTGATCTGATTGTCATGAGATCAGATTGAGAGGACTGATGATTTAAGGGCAGCTTGCGATACATGTCTAAAATCCTTACTTTTGCATGTCACAGGTGAAACAGCTGTCTTGTGGTGTTTCTCTTGAATTCAGTTTATTGCCCTTTGTCAAACTTCTAGTCACCATTTCAGGTATTGGGGGGGAAAGATAAAAAATTACTTAAACCATCTTCCTCGGGCTCAGCTGAAGTCTAACACCTCTTCTCCCTGCCTTTGTAGTCTCAGTTTCCCTTGCTTTCACCAAGAGCTGTATTCAGCTCCTGCCATTTCCTTTTGTAAGGTGACAGGTAACACAGGAGTTGGGCTCATATGCACACTTCCTTTCTGATGCTCTTCATTTCTTAGTGGGTGTCCTCTGGTGCTCTGGTCTGGTCAGTGTCACTGTTCATGGTGACACTGTCCCTTCAGGGATGTGTCTGTTCCAGCTTGGTTCTCCTGTGGAATTCAGTTATTTCAGAGGTGTACCTGCTCTGGCAGGGCTTAGCTGTAGGCCAAAGTCCTCTTAGAAGTGAATCTCCTCAGGTGGAGAGTGTGTCCTTCTGTGAGTATGTCTGTACATGTTCTCAGTGACTTCTTCAGGTGTTTTCCCAAGAGCAGCTCTTCAGTTTCTCCACATATACCCAGGAGCATTTTCTCCATGTGTCTCCCTGCACCTCTTGCTAGTAGCTGCCATTCTTCCTTAAGTATGTTTAAGCAGACGCATTATGTGCACCTCTGGTTGAGATTTTGGCTTGGATTGTTCACTTTCATTTTTTGTGCAGGCTGAACTTCTTTTCACTAGCACAGGGCAGTTCGCAACCTCTGGCCGCGCGTCAGCCCGTGCAGTCCCTGCCACTGGTGGCTAGTGCAGTTGAACATAGCAAGCCAAGATATACAGACGCAGCTTCTGTCAAGCTTCTGATCTTTGCTAATGGAGTGGTCTTGTTGAAGGTACGAAAAATTACTTCCTGTTTGTGGGGAGGAGGGAAGCAATCCATATATATATATAATATGAATGCATATGTATATGATGACTTTCATTAATCTTCCTATGTGCTTCATTACCTTCAATGATGTGGCTGTTGGCTGTAGTAAAGTGAGTGTCTTCTTATAGCCAGCAATATTGTACACCCAGGCGGCTTTCAGACTTTCCTGCTGCTTTGAAGCCATTCATTGTCCTAGCAGTGGTAAGAAGACTTAATGATACTGCAGCTAAGTTCCTTTTCATTCCGTTTTGTAACTAAGATGTTAATTACCATGGAATCTGTGCAACTACCATTCTGAAAAATTCAACTCTTAGCAGGGTTAAAATCTGCTTAGGTGTATAGCAGACCCTTTTGAGGGAGAAGGTTCCTATTTCACATACCAGTGTTGGTTTGCGGGGTGCTTTTTTGTTGTTTCATTTTTTAAACTTTCCTTGTTTGTTTTATGGTGAGCAGATAGACCCCAGAAGGTATTGTCAGTACAGTGTTTGGTCACAGCTTTTTTCATCTGAGGTGTGGCTGAGGTTGAGAAACCATCCTGTATCATAAGCAAGGCAGATGATCAAAGGCTGATGTAATGAGTGTTCCAGTATTACTGACCCTGAAAGAATGGAGGCACATCAGGGTTTGTAATCTTAATACTTTTGCCTGGGTGCCAGCAAGGTGACCTGTCTCAGAATTATGAGAGCCTACAGCAGTATATTGAGTGTTTTGCTGTAACAGAATTAGGACCTTTCTCTAAGCAACAAAGGAAGTTGGTTTTTTGTCTTTTAAATGCTTCATTGGATAGCTTGGCTTCTTTAGCTATTAGCTGTAAACTGTCAGTGGCCTAGGGGAAGATGCTGGAAAAGAAAATCGTATATTTTTAATGTGATTAAATTGCAAGTTCTGATTTTTGCTTGAAGCCTGTGTCAGTTGATTGCTGCTCCTTTTTTTTTTAATTCATGGGATTCCATATTTCTTTCAGAAATGTAACTGTTTATGCAAGTCAAGTGAATCTTCCTTAATGAGCTATAAGTTTTTATTCTAAACAAGTCATTTATAATAGTAAATTTGCATATCTTGATATTTTGTGAGATGTTATGCCTGTATTGCAGAGGTTGGATAGTTTCGTCTATAAATATTGCTGTCCTAATTGTACAGCATGGTTTTAATTTAATGTTACTGTTCAATATTTTCTTCTTATAGAAGAGTCCCACGCCCCTTTTTTTGTATAACATGTTTTAATAAATGTTATCTGTCAACTTTGTAAATGTTTTCTTAAGCTTGAATGAAAGGAATGCATGTCCAGTACTAGTATTTAATATTTCACTTTGCCAAAATAAGTGCTTAAACAAAAGTACAAATCCAAAAGTTGTTGATATATAACTTTATTAAATATATAAAAAAGTGTATCTAGTAATGTGTCTTCTTGAAATAATGATAACATGCCAGCCTAGTCTAAGAAAACACTAAACTAAAACCTGATTTTTAAGACACAGTAAGTTTGATGAATTTGTGGCATTGAGCCCATTTCTTTGACCCCATTTCTTTGCTGCTTTAGGTAATTAGCTTCCATGCTAGTTCAAATTTATCAAACAGGCTTTGTTGTAACTGGTTTTTGCAGAATGGTGATCTCTGAAGTTATAATACAGAATGTACATGCTGTTAGGAAAATTCCAGAACACTCACTCCATAGTAGCAGCAACTGCATGTCCCAAAGACCTCTTGGTACATTTGAAGTAGGTACAGGTAACATAGATTTTTTTCTTGTCTAAGTATAAAAGAAATTTCATGCTGTGGAAAGTATTAAAGATTAAGTTTCCCTTACCTTCCTGTGAGGATTCCTTCTCTCCCTGACTAAATTTAGGTACTCATACTGAACACTTGATTTTGTCCAAGCTCCATCTGCTCAGTCCTCGAGGAACCATACCAGCTGCTGCTTGCTACCTAAGCAAAAAATGAGCTCGCTCTCATTGAAAGCATGTTCAGTTAATACCTGGAGAAGTCAGTATTTGTGTAACAGTCTTCAGCAAATTCAAATGGAATATGGTACAAGAAAATTAATTTTCTATTTTGGCTACATTTACTGAACACGGAAGAATAAGCCTAAAGTTTTCTGCCTGTTCAGAATTAGTTGCTTGAGTTTTTTTTATCTGAGTGAACAAATACAGTTTGTCTGTGTGTTTGTTAACTCTGTTATTTGTGCCCTGGCCAGGATGCTTCCCAGGCTGCTGCTTTATCTGATCAGCATTCAATACCTAAGGTATGAAGACTCTGTTCTGTGTCTTAAAGGGAGAGAAAGACATACCTCCAGAAGACAGAATGTGGTGTCCAGTTAGACCAGGTGGATATCCCAGCCGGCCCTACTGGCACCAGTCGCTCTGACTCTTCCCAAGTAGTACATGAACTGTCTGGTTCATAAACTGAATCGTTGCACTACCTGACCTACAAGCATATGCAAGGTAACTCAAAAAAAAGGTCAGCGCGTGCTTGCTGAAGCGATTTCTGTGAGTTGCAAGGCCAGTGTAACACAGGTGAACTTTTTAATTCTTTGCTCAGTGAAAGTGGCAGCTCACAGCTGGAGTGGGGGATGTCCTCCCCCAAAAGCTCCCTCGCTGCATCTGTGAGTGCCTAACGGGGTATGGCTCTGAGTGCGCGTTCTCTTCTGGAGCTGCACACCGTGAGAGTTGTCGAAGGAGCTCTACCCGCGTACGTACCGGCTTCAGCTAATGCTCAAATCCTTCTGCCTTCGTGCGGAGTCGCGCAGCGAGGGCGGTTCCGCCCTACCCGGCGGCGGGCAGCGCCCGGGCTCCGCGCCGGGAGCGGGGCGGGTTCCCGGGCGGCCCGGGGGCACCGCCCGCTGCCGCGGCGTCACCAGGAAGCGGAACGGCCGCCAGCGGAATCAGTTCCGGGTGCGAGTGGCTGTGGGAGCGGGCGGGAAGCGGCGGTGGGAGCGGGCCGGGCCGGCCGGGATCCGCCATGTGAGAGCCCCAGACAGCCCCAGGTGAGCGGCCGCGCGAAGGGCGCTTGGCCCTCGGGCCGGCGCGGCGCTCCCAGCTGGGACGGGGCCGTGCTCGGGAAGGGGTCCCGGCGCCTGACAGGCCCTGCGGGGGTGGCGACCGCGGCCCGGCGGGCCGTGGCTCGGTTCGGCTGCCTGGAGCGGCGGCAGCGGCTTCGTCGAGGCTGCTCTGGCCCGGCCGTGCCTCGGCGGGAGTTGTCGCGTAACCCGAGCCGGTGGCTCTGGTGCAGCTTCGGCGTGTGGGGAGGGAGGGCGGACGCGCCTGTGTCGGGGTCTGCTGTTAACCCGAGCGAGGCGTAAAATCCTCGGCACGGCGGATTGGGGCGGAACAAACCTGGCCCCATTCAGGGAGGTGTTTATTGCCCGGAGTCGGGGACTTTTCAGCTGCTGCTGTTCCGTCAGAGAAGGTGGAAGTTCTAGTGAAACCCCAGTCTCTCTAATGCAAGGGTCTTTCCAAATCCCGGCAGGTGTGCACAGCACGCAGAGGTGGATTTGGCTTAGAGTAAATCAGAGTTGAGAGTTAATTTGGAACAAGGCAGAACAGTCTCGGAAACATTAATGTGGGTGAGCCTGGTTTTCAAAGGAAAACAAAGTGATGTAGGATTAGCTGCACTGCAGTTGTTACATGTTACGGAATCCTCAACATCTGGATCAGAATGTGCCTGAGCTTCGTTGCCTGTCCAGGGACAGCTCCGAACAGTTCCATCTATCCCAAGGAGCGAGCTGGGAAAATACCATGAAAATGTGCTCTTCGCAGCTATTGTAAATCTGCTGCAAAAAATATTGCTGATCTCTAGAGAACATAGTCACTTCATTGCTTAAAAGAAACATCAGAACCAAAAAGTCAACAATTTGATGAAGAGTGGCTACTATTTAAAAAAAAAAAAAAAAGTGGGCAGATTAAAATGGACAGTGGTGATGAAGTATTACCTTGGTAGTAAATAGTATTGTAATATCAGAAGGTTCAAGAGCCCTCTTCCCACTTGGTGGAAATTATGGCTATATATATATCATCAGTCTCAAAATATAGGCTGAAGTTTTTTTATGATGATAGTGACATCTCAAAGTTGTCAGATGTTCAGCGAATGTGGCTATTTAGCATTATATAATGGGGATGTTGTGAAATTTGTGCACAAAATAAAAGTTTCTGATCATTACTTGTAAGATCTTGTTGGTTTGGTATCACCAAGAGGCCCCTTTGTTTTATTTATCTCGCATAATATTTTTGTTGATATTGAAATCATAGACACATAGAATAGTTTGATTTGGAAGGTACCTTTTGATCTTGGCTTATCTCCAGTTTGCCTCCTGGTAACTTTTTTTTTTTTTTTTTTTTTTGCATTCAGAAATGGATACATACCTGTAACTACTGTTGTGGTAATTTGATTTCAAGGGTCAAGATTTAGAGATTATTTCTATTGAGGTTTCTAAGGGTTAGGTGAAACTATTTTTATGCATTGATAGTTGTTTCATTTTGCCCCAGTCACTCCCACACAGGCAAACATTTGTGAAGAAGACAGTTAAGAGAATAAGGGACAAATGTGTCACTTGGACTTCAGTTTCATATCTGCTTTCTTTGGATATTTGCTCAAATAAGAGGCTCCTTTTTCTTTCTATAAAATGCTAAATATGCAGTTCCAATAATATCTCTGCTGCACCGTGCTGACCACTGAGAATGAGTTTGTAGTGTTCCTGGTATTGACATGTGTGTCCATATATGTACATACATCTAAATAAATTGATTTTATTTTTATGCTAAAATCATCCACTCTTTGAAGTGATTTTCTGTTCATCATGTTGTGAATCTCGGTGAGATAAAAATAAATCCTTTTGAACTTTTGTTGGACAAAAGTTTGAATTAGTAAAGCTTTACTGAGCTGAGTGTCAGGGGTTACTGCTTTGCTCCCCAGGCAGTTGGTGATGTTGTGTCCCGTAGCACTGCCGGAGCTCTCACCTGCCCAGCAGGAGCTTTGTGTATGGTTTCTCTGTAGCTGTACTTTGGGTAGAACGTGGCCTGTCTGGCTGCAGAGAAGGAATGATGACCTTCACTGGGGCTTTCTGGTATCTACCAACACAAAAGTGCAAGAGCTAAGTTTTCTAGTAACTACAGTTCAGCCTGCATTTACTGCCTTCTGTTTCTGAGGAAACGGGGCATTTCCAGCATTTTTTGAGGTAAAGTAATGAAGTTTTAAATTGTTGTGTAGTCTTCACCTAACTGATTTTGTATTGTAGCCTAAACCAGACATGAAGCAGACTGACTTTCAAGGCTGTTTTTCAATTAATAATAGGCCACGTGCACCTCTTGTTGTGTGCTTTCCTACAGATAATTTGGGCAAACTGCCTGTATCTTCTTTGATTCCAGTGGGCACTTTGGAGGAAGTGAAGAATTAATGCAAAAACCAATTCTACGTATTTGCATAGTGCTGCTTGTATTATTATAAGTTTGTTGTACTTAAAAATTATCTCAGTTGTTGGGAGATAATTATTGAGAGAGGGTTTTTTACCCTCTTTTCCTTTTGGGATTTTTTAATGGCTGCAAAATTGAACTCTTGTTTTTTAGCAGTGGGGTAGCTTACCCTGCTTTGGGGATTGGAGTACAGCAGATTTCAGTACAGTAGCAGTGCTGTGTGGCGCGTCGTTTAAGGCCATCCAAGGGCACTATGTGTTGACTTTTAAAGGATAATTAATATTTTACTGTTATGAGAGATATAAGCTGATAAAATGTTCTATGATCACTCTCTTCCCTATTTTCAAAGATTATTTCAAGAGTGTCTTAGAGACCCCTCTAGCCTGTGACATAATTGATGGCAGTTTTTCTTTGATACAACTAGTGTTAATTAGCGTGGCTTCTGTACATATGAAGAGTGATGCAAATGCAGTCTGAAAGGAGTAAGAGTGATGAAGATGGTTGCCCAAAAACTTCCACAATCACAGCTGATGAGGTTACATTCCTAGGTTAAAATTCTCTTGAATGATGATATGTATGTGCGATGATGTCTTGAGTTCTCACAGAGATGGTGCAGATACTAACCCCTACAAAATGCAGGGGAGGAGTGCACAGATTTATACAAATACCTGTTTATTGTCTTGCCTTTTCTCTGTATTCTGAGTAGTGCATAGTGTATGGAGAGAGTGTGACAGAATCATTAAAGTTGAAAAAGACCTCTAAGATCATCGAGTCAAATCTTTAACTGATCACCACCTTTTCAACCAGACCAGAGCACTGAGCGCCACATCCAGTCATTTAACACCTCCAGAGATGGTGATTCCACCACCTCCCGGGGCAGCCTGTTCCAATGCTTAACAACCCTTTCAGTGAAGAAATTCTTCCTGATTTCCTACCGGAACCTCCCTTACCTCAGGGTGAGGCCATTTCCTCTTGTCCTGTCGCTTGTTGCCTGGTAGAGGCATTTTTGGTGTCATGGAGTACTTTGTTTTGTTTTTGTCTTAATTTTTGCTATGACCCTCCTAGATTTTCTGTGTATTCTGTTTTCAGACGTGCTACAACAGTAATGGTTTGTAATGTGGCTTTTTTCCCAAGGATTCCTTGTTGCTGCGCTAATTTAAGAAAATGCAAGGGATCTTTTCTCACACCTTAGTGTGAGTTAAAATGAGTATAATTTTTGTCATTCATCTGGCTATGAGAATGGTGAATCATACTTCAGTGAGTGAAGGAAATTAAACAGGTGCAGACTTAGAAGCAGAAACTAATACTATGTTGGCAGACACACAGTTTCGTGTTATAGTTATACGATGCTTCTCCCCTGCTACTGTATGATGTCAGTAAAATTAAATACCTAACGTGGTTTGTCAACATCTATTCTTGTTTTTTAAATTAAATAAGAGTTTTCATAGAACATAATTTTTTAAGGAAGTTTCTTTTGAAATCTAGTAAATGTTAAATGCCTATTACTCTGATGTTCACAGGTTACTTCAATAAACACTTTTGTTTGAGGACATAGGGCAGTGATCCACTGCTACTAAAGCCATTTTGTGGGCTGCATTTGTTGTATAAAACCCTGATAAATAAATGTAATGCAGGTGCAAAGAGAATTTATATGATTCTTTTGAGTGTGACTGGATCATCTCCTACAGAAATAGACAGGAGGCTCAATACATAGCCCTTCTAGGACTTAGTGAACTTGGTATCCAGTTTTGGCCTGTGCCTTCAGCCAGTTTCTTGGATACGTAATAGCTATGAAAACCTTAAATACTTTGATCTACTTTTGAGGAAAGGTTAAGAGAGGACCTATTCATAGACAGGTGTCCAGACTGAAATTTTACAGGACTTTGCCCTAACTTTACACTAACTCCCAGGCAGGGGTGAAAGCTAAAGCAAGATGAAGTGCATTACTTCTTAACAATGAGTGTACCTGACACCGCTGTGAGTTTACAGAATCACAGAATATTCTGAGTTGGAAGGCACCCAAGAGGATCGAGTCCAGCTGAAGTTGTCTTAGTTCTCACTACCCCCCAAATGCTTGAGTTTGTATATTGCAAATAAAACTGTCGTAATTCTGAGCTATTGCTCTATATGACTATCCTGAGCCTAAATAACACAGGTTCCCTCTGCATGTGCTGAGATACCACGGAAGGTACCGAATGGGACTTCTGACTGAGCAATTTTTTTTTTTCTTCTTCACCTGTGCTAATTTTGTAAAGAATTATTATGTGTATAATTTTCATTATGACTGTCTGGTTAACTGCAGAGAAAATTTTTTTTCTTTAGAGCATACAGTGGATGTGTCCAAAGTTAATTTGTGCTTTAGAGTACCTTTTTGCTTCAGTTTAATGCTATATGCCTGACCCCAAAAAAGAAGAGGTTAGGGAGATGTTTCAACTTGGAGGAAGCTGTTAAAAAAACTGAGGGGTTCTTACTAGCCTTTTCAAATTGTAGTGATCTTCCAGGACTGTTTCAGAAATGTTTCAACCATAAATACTATTGTCTTGAAAGTGCTACTGCTCTGCCAGCACTGATGAATAATTTGAGTATTGTTACAGTACAGTACCCTGCTGAACATTATTTTGGTTAATGTTACTAGAATTTTATTATGGAGCTGCTAACTTGATCCTATATACAAATAAAATAAAACCTTCTTGTGTATGGTAATATAATCTATGGATTACTTTCATTTTCTAGATAGTGACATTTGGGACTTTTGGGAATAAATAAGATCATTTTTCTTCTGGCTGTTATTCACCAACAAAACATAGCGAGTGGTGCCTGCTTCTCTGATCCATGTAATGCCCAGGTTTTCCCCCAGGTCTTGCTCTCCCAAGTTGATACAAGGTAGTTGGGGTGCTCTGGTACTAACCCTGGCAAAATTACTGCAGCCTCAGTGCTGTTCCTGCTACCGTCCTGCCTGCTCCTGAATGGGGTGTCCATTGGTAACCTGGTCAGTTCTCCTCTAGCTGGAGTTTTAAGGTTGTGGCTGAAAGTGGAAGAAGGATTCCCTTCTGCCCACTGCTGCTGTATTTCAAAATAATTGTCATTTAACCCCAGCTTTCCACAGATGTTTTCACGGTCCCAGGAAGCATGTGTCTGCAAAGGAAGAAACTAAGGTGGAAAAGTAGTCACAAGTGTGCGCTGTAGCTTGTTCACTTTGTTTTTTAGGAGCAGATGGGTATAGAATTTTGTTGTGCGCTGCCTTTTAGGCAGTGTGTACTTGACCTGTTTGCTTGCTTTAAAAGCAGCACTGTGTTCGCTTGATCCCTGTTGGAGGTTTTTACTGCTTTTCTGCTACCCTGACGAACAGACTTACAGACCTTTAACTCCATCATCCTCTCCACTCACTGCCAGGATGTGCTGTTTAATCCTAGCATCCTAAGCAAAATAAGCTTCTTTGTTTCCCTAAAGAAAGATGAAACAACTGAAAACAAGGATGTAGAGTTACTTACAGATATGTATATGCATATGGAGATAATGGGATGTTCTAACAGTCATGATGGGCAAGGATCACTGTGGATTCCTGTCTCCTTGGTGTCCTTCTCACCCTTTCTCCGGTACGTGTTTACAGTCCATTTTCAGTGTGTGGCCATGTCCCAGGAACTGTGAGTTCATCTAGAGATGCCATGATGAAAAGAACATAATTTTTTTTTCCTCCATTGTACGGCATAAAATGTCCATCTTCTTTCTTGTCAGGTGCCTATCCTTAATTCATTCCTTCTGTCTGGACCAGTGCTAGTGGTGACAATTTATATTTTAATATTTTCTCCAGGAGTAAGTTATTCTCCATTTCGCTGGGTAGGAGCCCTTAGGGAAATATGGGACAAGGAGGAAGGCCACTGTCCATGCGTGACAAACTTTCTGTACATCCTTGACTGGAATGCCAAATTATTGCTGCTGGGGACTGGTCTTTTGGTTTGTACACAGTCGCTGACCCAGGTAACTTGTCCATTCATGTCACTTCAGGTCAACAAAAGCTCTTTTTCCATTTAGCAAAGAGAAATTTAATCAGGAATGGCTGATGTTGCATCTGTGCATAGCTAATAAGTCCCACAAATTAAAAGTTTCCTGTGTTGGGTTTCTAAGAAGCTTGCTGCCCTGTAAGACACAAGTGAAGATGACAGATTGTGGTGGTGCATTCCCTCCTCCCTGGTGATTCTTTAAGTGACCTTAAAACACTCATTTGTGACACAAACATGCATCCAACTGCTGGAACTCCTGTCTTCCCCATGGGACTGGGATAGTGGTTCTCAGCACAACAGGCAGGGATGCTCAGAAAAGCAAAGTTAATCTTGCCGTGTAACTACCCCACCACTGGGATAGGTTGTGTGTTGTACTGTTGGTTTTTGACTTGTATCAGCTCACAACTCTGAACCGTTCTGTAGCTTTGTTCGCTGAATAAAAGAACTGTCCTGCCAAAGCCATCTCTGAATGGATTGCTGCAGTCATATCACTTCTGTTGGCCATCTTGCAGTCCTTATTTCCCACCTCAGATATAAGAGCCTGTAAAATGTCTTTTTCCTCGCTGTTACATCTCAGCCAAAAAATCTCAAATGAAGTCCCGTTTACCCATTTTAATGGATAATGGCACTGGTAGCTTAGAGAACATGTTTAGCAAGTCTGATAACTTGATTTTGAATGTTCTGTGAGAGTTTTTGCCAGTTTTCTAAGTCAGACAATGTTCAGTCAGGAAGCTGGCTTTCTTGTGTCTGCTGAAAAGAAGTTCCATTTGCTAAGGTTGCAAATGTTAGTTTTAAGTGAGAGTCAGCTGATAGAGCTCCAGTTCTTCCTTTTGAACTTTTAATCCTATTTCTACCTGTTGATTTTCTTTTTAGAACACCTGAATTTTCATAATTTGATTTAAATTGTCCATATGTCCCATTACAGCATGTAACATAATAGAAAAAAAAATCCGCTAGTATATTTTGATACACTGGACATGCTTCCTGCATCTGAAGTCAATGGATGATGTTGAGATCTGTTTGTTCAATTGGAAAAGCAGGTATGGTGGCAATATTATGTCTTTAGACTTCTGCATTAATAAGAACAAGAATAGCAATAAAAGTCTGAAGGTTCTTGGGCACTTGATTAGTGCCCAGTCTTGGAAATGTAAGGTAATGCTGCAGATCGACGTTCTCAGGCTGAAAGTGTGTGTATGCTTTTTACAATAGTAATCTGTGGAAAGTGCTTTTCTTTAGCTTTTGTTTGGAACTCATATATAACTTTAAAGGCTCTTTGAGTGCCCTTTCCTCATGTTTGAGTACCTATGGCTTTTAAGTTAGGTTAGAATTTAAATGTCAAATTATTCTAGCTAGGAAATCACTGCTGTGTCAGATGAGCTTCAAAGTTCACATCGTGGTTTATTAAAAAAAAAATTAAAATCACAAAAGAATTTTTTTTTTAAAAAATTGGAAGTCCATGGGTGGCTCAAACACTTTTCTTTCAAATGCACACACATACACACATGCCTGTGACTTTTCCTTAGGAGATTTTTCAAACTTCATGAACTACCTTCCAACAATCATTCTTGGGAAATTTAACAATGCAGTTCCCTGCAAGTGGCACTGTAGTACCTGGCTTGAACACCTACTCAGGGTGTTTACCTTGCCTAATGGCTATAAAATTGGTATTCTTTTGGGTGGGTGGATTGTTCTGCACTTCTTGCCAGGTAATGAAATCGCAAAGTTTCTTTGAGGACAGACTGTCCCAGAGAGTCTGTGATGTATTCTGAGCAACTGCGTTGTGAATGTTGCAGAGGGATAATTCAAATTATCGAAATGCAAGAAATGTAGATTAAGACTCTACTTTTTTTATTATGCCAAGTATTTATGCTAAATGTTTTCTTGTAATGCACCTTTAACAGATCAATGTGGTTATTAAACATTTGCAAGCATTTATTTTTGAAATGGAAAACTCCATATTCATTCTCTGTTGTAAATCTTCTAATTTTTCTTTCAGATTACTCTTTACATCTGTAGAAATGGACAGCAGCAGTTTCATTCAGTTTGATGTGCCCGAGTACAGCAACACTGTTCTGAGCCAGTTAAATGAACTCCGCTTGCAAGGGAAGCTCTGTGACATAATCGTGCACATCCAGGGTCAGCCGTTCCGTGCCCATAAAGCTGTCTTAGCTGCCAGTTCTCCGTATTTTCGTGACCATTCAGCATTAAGCACTATGAGTGGCCTATCTATATCAGTTATTAAAAACCCCAATGTTTTTGAACAGTTGCTTTCTTTTTGTTACACTGGAAGGATGTCCTTGCAGCTGAAGGACGTTGTCAGTTTTCTGACTGCAGCTAGCTTCCTACAGATGCAGTGCGTCATTGACAAGTGCACGCAGATACTGGAGAGTATCCATTCAAAGATCAGTGTTGGTGATGTTGATTCTGTCACTGTTGGTGCCGAAGAAAATTCAGAGAATCGCAATGGCGTTAAAGACAGCAGCTACTTTGCCAACCCTATTGAGATATCTCCTCCCTATTGCTCTCAGGTGCGACAGTCAACAGCAGGCAGCGATCTTCGGATGGAAACTACTCCAGGCAAAGCTCTTCGTAGTCGTCTGCAAGAAGAAGGGCATTCAGACCGAGGGAGCAGCGGGAGTATCTCTGAATATGAGATTCAGATTGAAGGTGATCATGAGCAAGGAGACCTGATAGTAAGGGAAAGTCAGATTGCAGAGGTGAAAGTTAAAATGGAAAAGTCTGACAGGCCAAGCTGCTCTGATAGCTCTTCCCTTGGTGATGATGGATACCACACTGAAATGGTGGATGGAGAGCAGGTGGTGGCAGTAAATGTTGGTTCCTATGGGTCTGTCTTACAACATGTTTATTCATTTACCCATGCCTCATCACAGGCTACAGGTGTGTCAGAAACCTTTGGAAGCCTGAGCAATACAAGTCCTTCAAGGTCCATGCTGAGCTGTTTCAGAGGAGGTCGTGCACGCCAAAAACGAGTACCTACAGGTCACTTGCATAGTGATGTCCAGGGCTTGGTGCAAGGGGCTGACAGTGAGTCCATGGTGAGTAATCCCGGATATGAAAATAGTCCACGGGAAAGAAATGCAAGAGGTCATTGGTATCCATACAATGAGAGGCTAATTTGTATTTACTGTGGGAAATCTTTCAACCAGAAAGGGAGCCTTGATCGACACATGCGATTGCACATGGGAATAACTCCTTTTGTGTGCAAGTTTTGTGGAAAGAAATACACCCGTAAGGACCAACTTGAGTATCATATTCGTGGTCACACAGATGACAAACCCTTTCGCTGTGAGATCTGTGGAAAATGCTTTCCTTTCCAGGGTACACTAAACCAGCACTTGCGAAAAAATCACCCAGGGGTTACAGAAGTAAGAAACAGGGTTGAGTCTCCAGACAGAACAGAAGCGTTTGTGGAACAGAAAGTAGATAATGATGCTTCAGCTTCTGAAGCCATGGATTCTAGTATGGAAATTCATGCAATGTCTAATGCATCTGATTAAAATATTACATCTAAGTGCAACACAGACAAGCATATTACTAATGTATTTTTAAAGTATTTTATTATTTTAGTAATCATCAGTACAAGTGTAACAGCCTTTTAGTTTTCCTGACCTTCTGGAAATCAGTTAGAAATGGTTTCTGGAGAAGACTACAAAAGTATTCTTTGTTTTTGAAGGAGGCTGAGTTCTTTGGGTTTTTTTTTTTATTTGAAGATGCTCAGAGTATAAAGACAGTATACTGGGGAAAGGAAAGGAAGAGTCTGCTGAAGTTCCCCTGCTGATTGATCTGGCGAGACAAAAATGCCAGTGGGGACAGGTATTAGAATAAAGTTGGCAGCTCTGCTGAATGCTCAGAGAAGCTGTAATTTCCTTTATTTCTTAAATCCTGTTGCTGGTAATGAGTTACACAGCAGTGGGGAGAGAGAATATTACAGCTTTGACTCCTCTCGCGTCACAATGAAATCTGTTCGCTCTTACTAACTGGTTTTGGTAGTGAGTCTGTTTATATATATAAATTTGCTTTATATATATAAAATGCTTTCACTTTCCCTATTCTGGTTGAGGTGAGTGTAAAAGTATGTCAAGACTGATACCATATGCCACTCTATCAACTGTTAGTACTCCTCTCTGCATAGGGTTTAGAACTTCGTACTTTGGGAGGATGGTTTTGGTTTTAAATGAATGTTGTTTGGTTTTCATTTTATTAAACTATTACTTTGTGTGCAAAAGTGAGCAAAGTGAATTACCTTGTTTTAATAGCTTTGCTTTATAACATATGTAAACCAAATGCCATAAATCTATTAAACTATGGTTAAATTGTTGAAGGGTTTTGTTAGTTGTCTAGAATGCAAGCTGGACAACCTGTGGTGCTGACCTTTTTATATATATAGAGATAGATATATCTATATATCTATAGATATACACATATATATATATATATATTAAAAAAAAAAAAAAAGAAAAAAATATTAGCAAACCTAAAAGTAGCATTGTGGTCTAAAGTGTGTTTTTACTGGCCTCAGAATCTACCTTCATTTCGTACTGTAGAACCATACCAGGTAATTAAACTTAACTTCATCACTCTTCATGGTTGGTTAAAACATGAGAGAGATGTAGTTTAAACCACAGTATTTCCAAGCAGTATTTTAATAGGTCTCTTCACAGAGAGCTGTTTTCAGGTGCACGTTGACTTCCTACTTAAATCTCCGAGTGATATGCCAGCACTTGGAATTTGTACTTTTTTTGTATAGAAAAACAAATACTCTATGGGAATTTTGAGCAATATGTTATTTCATGTGTGAGTATTACAGAGTTGATATGGCTTCTCTGTTTTCTCAGTGTTTTTTTTCCTCCCTAAAGGAGCTACCAACAACTTTAAAAATACTCTAATCTTTTTTGTTTCACCAAATACGTGTTTTTAATATGGTGCTAACTTCATAATTTAGGTCAGTATAATATATAAAATGTGAAACATAATCATAATGGCTAAGAAGAAAGAATCCCCAACAATAGACAAACAAAAGCCCCCCCTACACAAACCAACCCCCCCCCCCCCCCCAAACCCCCAACCAAACAACAAAACAAAACAAAAAAAACCCTCGAACAAGAAAAACCCCATACCACAAAAAACACAATGGCTTAAGAGACCTCAAAAGCATGGACTGGCAAACACTACTGTTTAACATTCTACCTGAATTCTACCTGATGAACAGAATTAATTATTAAATTAATCACATTCTTCCTTAGAATACAGATTTTATATTATTTGGTCTTATGTTTGTTTAGCTGATACTGAAAATACCTTTGTGACTGTGCTGTCTAACTCCCAAAAATTAGAAAATAAAAGCTCATTTCTAAATTATTGGAGAGAAAATGGTAGGTTTGCTGTCTATTAAAACATTTTGGCCCCTGTGAAGCTGGGGCATATTTGTGCAGTAGCTTTATTAAATACACTAGTTCTTATTATTGTGACAGTCTGCAATAAGAATTAATCTCTCAAACATGGATTTACGGTATAACCCCCCCATGTCCATTGGAGCAGTTTCAGTTAAATTGAGTCCATCATTTGCCTCTTTGTCCTAAAACTGCCTAAATAAAGAGGCAGGGGGTGGAGAGATGTTTCTGTCCTAGAATCAACAACAGAAATTTTGTTTCCAGTAAGGGAAGGGATAGTCTGTGTCTAGGGCAGGTAGTCTGTATGTTTACCCACCTAAAAACATGGTGTTTCTGATACAGTTTTTCCTTGCGTGTTTGTTTTAAGTAATTAATGCAAAAAGTGTGTTTTGGTAATTTAAGTTTGAGACATGCAAAATCCAAGAAATGTACAGTTGTTATTAACCCTTTATCTTGAACCTGTGCTGTGGTGCCTTTGGTGTGACTTTTTCCCTGGAAGGATGAGTTGAGGATAGCAGGATATGGGTACAAATTTTATATTTCTTGAATTTCTCTGTGTCACAATCTTAGCATTATTTAAATCTAGTTCTTTGTATTTGTAAATGTATTAAAATGGTTTGAGTTTACCAAAGAGTGACTTATCCAAAATTGTCTCAGACAAAAGCAAACAAAAAACCATCACGTTGATTGTACAGGTTCAGGTTCAGAACATTGTAACAGACTGTTAAGGGGCAGGAAATGATCCATTTTTCTACAAACCCACGATTCAGCAGTGTGCAAGTCCTGTGTGCCCCGGCTGGCGCCGGGCGCGCCGTTCCCTCCCCGCCCGGGCAGCGTTCCTGATTGCCAAGCCATAGCTCCGGCCGCCCTGGGCTCGGGCAGCGCCCGGTGCGCAGCTCTTCTGAGCACCACCGTCACCCCTGGCAGCAGCAATTCCACTGTGCCTTGTCACATAACGGGGTGCCAGGATCAGCACGGTCACAGACACGAGGCATGGCCTGATGAAGTTTATGTCACCAGGCCACCCAGAAGGAGGCCATTACTTTAGCAAATGATGGAAATACTGTACAATGTCTCGTGTCTGTGCAGTTCTCAGCACAGAGCTGTTACACATTTCATTTACAATAAATGCAGAAGTCAATAAAATGTGTGAAGAAATATTTGACAGCAAAATAAGTAATGAAATTATACAGGCTGGTTCATAATTGAGTCTCTTCTTAATCTACCTTTTTAAATCTAGACAAATGTGAAAACAGTGACAGTGTCCTTTCCTCTAGATGCTTAACCTATTCTGACAAACTGTGAAAATAAAGGATTTTATACCTTTGCTAATGTTTCTGGTTTTAAAGTATTTTACTGGTTTTAAACTATTTTAGTTTTCTTTATCAGTTATCTTCCCTATTATTTCTTTTAAACTTGTAAATACATTTAGAAAATAGCTTTGTAAATACTTACAGTATATTGAAGGTTCAGTTTGGTCACTAAGGCCTCAAGATTGGCTCTGCTTTCTGAGTGTGAAATCTTTCTGTAGCATAAAGGATACTGTCCGTTCACTGTCAGCAGGGTAGACTGTCGGCCTAAATTTAGAGTTTTAATGTAGTCTTCCCCAGCATAAATTCATGTTTTATGCTGAAGCCTTTGGTTTACTTTTAGACAAAATGATGAGGCCTCTTAATATGTTTAGGCTGAATTATGGGAAGAACAACAGGAATAAAATCAAGGGCTGGGAAAATATTGAATAAGCTTTACCTTTAAATATATATATATTATTTGAATTTTTGTATTAGTTTACTGTGATTCTTTTATTGTCATTTTTCTAAACGGGTTTCACATGAAACCATTGAAAGGGACTCAAATATGCAACACCTAATCTATTTTCCAAGGGAATTTTACCCTTGAATGGTGCTTTTTGACTGGTCAGGGTTATTTATTAAATTTTATATTTGAAAGTATTTGGGGAATTATGTAAATTCTTTATATGAATCTCTTTATTTCATGAATTGTAAATTTCATAATAGTGATCAAATTGGAAGTTTAGTAAAGTCATTCAAAATGTTCAAACTTTATAATCTGTGTGCATTTTACATATATTTTATCAAGTGCCAGAATAGTTGTATTTAATATTGTAGGTTTAATACTACTTGCACATCCCTGTGGCAGCATTAACTTAAGTTGCGCAAGTTTACATTAAAAAAAAAAAAAAAAGCTAAACAAATAAGTAAGCCTGGGACGTGTTCCTGTATTTCTTCAGGGGATGTGAAGCCACGTATCACTGACTGAGCAGGTTCGCTTCTTGCTCCTGTAGCTCACTCCTGCCATGGCAGATACAGAACTGCTGACCCTCCCATTCCCACAGGCCAGGGATTCAGCCTTTGGACTCAAACCGAGCCTCTGGTTGTAGATCTGGTTAGAGGTAGAGCTCTTGCACGATTTTAACAGTGTTTGTTTCTGACTGAAAAGTTGTATTTTTAAATAACTTTTGTTTGTATGGTTATTTTTCAAGATAAATAATTGAACAGTTTGAATGACTTGACTTGGTGTCATTATCTTGCAATATAAACCGGGAACCTCACACCTCTGCACTTCATTGCCACGTGAAGTAAATGAAGCTAGCTAAGCTGATGCTGTAACAATTAGTAACTTGCCATTAAGGATTATTTTATAGCATGAACTTTAAAATATTTATTCAAATGATATTTTACTCTTGTATTCACTTTGTTTTTAGATTTGTGACATGAATATTTCTGTGCTGCTTTATTTTGTTCTGATGAATTTGTTTCTTGCTTGTAAATTGCTTTTTTTATGGTATAAAGTCAATCGGAATTGCTGTTTGTAAATTAAAACGCTTCTAGAGCAAATCTGTGGTGTCAGTGTCTACATTTAGATATTTAATTACTAAGGGGCTTGCATTTTAGATGCTATTACTGAAGTACTACAAGAAGCATTTTAATACTCATCTACCAACTAGAAATCAAGAGTCTTTAGAGACAACTACTTGCCAGCATTAATTGCTTAGTTCTGAACAGATGATCATTTGAGTTTTGTGCTCCAAAACCTCATCCAGCTTTCAAAGCAAAACCAAAAACCCAGCCAGGTGGTGGCAATCCATCCGTGCCGCTCCAAGGCAGGTCTCTTGGGGAGAGACACCCTGCTTCATTTCCCACAGCAGCATTTATGTTTTGTGTTCTGCCACATGTATCAGTAGGGCTGATGCTGCTCCTAGCAAGTGTAGGTACACTCCTCCTCGCCCACAACCTTGAATTTAACAGGAGCATCCCCAGTGGAGCTGTAGGCCATGGTTATCTTGACCGACCATGGGATTTGGAGGGGCTGGAGTTGAGTGGGTTAGTCCCTGAGTCCCTGTTGGTGTCAGAGTAGCTATTCCAGCAAAATCTCCCTTCAGATCTCCTTCTTACAAGGTCTGAAACTGCCAGTAATGCAGAATGGGGTAAACAAGACCTGACTGTTAGGAGAGGGATAAACACTGTTGCCTTTACCTGGAGAACAGAGAGAACACGGCGTGCTGCTAGTATTCCATACCTCTGTTGGTTTGGTTTTGTTGAGTTGGGAAAATTGCTTCAGCTGGTCAGGCAGCTATCAGGGTCAGAAATAAGATGCAGCAAGGTTAGTCTGTGGAACTTGATGAAGTTTACTTTTAGAGCCATGGTGCTCTGCAGGTCCTACAGAAAATATTTGCTGGTTTTCCTTCATTTATAAATTTCCATTCAGAGACCAGTTACAGCAGCAGACTTGCGAGTTTGGGAAGAGCGTGAGCTGACATGGTCCTCGACATCTGCCCTGTAAGCATCCTGAATGTGTTTGCAGCAGACAGCCTGTGCACTGGGTGGCAGCACGGGTGTCACACAACACTGGACACCTTGTGGAAATTCCGTGGAGTGTGCAGGTGCAACAGCACTCCCAGGCCCTGGTACCTCAGTAATTGCTGTTTGATGGCAAGTGGGAAGCATCCTCATTACAGCTGGATGCTTTTTACGTCCTTTAGTCCATCAAAAAATGTGCTGTGTTTTCTGTATACTGCTCTCCAAGTACAATCTAAGTTAAAGGATTCTAGATAAATTTACCCTTTACTTCCCCTAAGGGCACCAAACGTTTTGGGACTGATGGGGGAAGGGAACTAGGTAGTTTCATTCCCATAGAAGTGTATGTTTCTAGTGCTTCTGGAAATGTGGTTTTCAATAATAATGGGATGTATGTCTGCAGCACTGGAGCAACAGGCATGCATGGTGTGTGCAATAGTGTCTAGATAGCATGCCCTATAACACGAGTGGTATTGAAATTATAAAAGTCACTTAAAAATCTTAATGAAATAAAACATTTTTTCCTTTAAATTGCCTTTTTTTTTTTTTCTCCCATTTAAAAATTGTATAATTTTGAAAAGCACAAAATTCTAGCACTAGCAAAAGGTAAATATGCCACTATGGGTAGTGGTAAACTACCAGTCCTGGTCACCTGTCCCTGAATGTAGTGGAGTTTGGTCAAGGACGGAGAAAAGTTGTGCTTTCATGAAGGCTCATACTTCTATGTCCACTATCAAACAGCTTTTTTTTTTTGGACTCTTGTTGAAGACAGACATGTTCTGATACAACTTCCCCAAAAATCTTGTACTCTAAACCAAAAGACAACAGATGTTGCCAGAAGAGGAAAAGATTGAAGAGTTTTGATCAGAGCACCCAGAGTGAACTCTCCTGTCATTAAAACAAAGGAGGGCTCTGAAGATGACATTTTGAGGCAGTTTTGTAAGGTTCATCAGTATGAGGCAGTATCAGAGAAATTACAAAGGTGTTTGTTTGAAAACGCAGTAAGTAGACAAAGGACAGTGATCCTGGCTAGGTGTAAAGGAAATGCGATGGTAAGAAAATAGACTTGTTGAGGATTAATGGAAAAACACATAAAAGTGAAGAACCACAGTTGCTTTTGGAAGAGAAAACGTGGGAAAACAATGAAGGGATATCACCAAAGCAACAAGATTAGAAAACTGGGTAGGTTTTATGAGTTGAAATTTGCCAAGCTAGTCAGAGAAAGCTTAAATGGTGTTACAATGAAATTTTCACACAATGTAACACAGTGTCTGTCACTTCAAGAGCCATTCATAACACATGAGAAGACTTCACAGTATCTGACCAGTCTTTCGAAATATTGGTTTCTCTCCTTTTATAGAGAGGAAAATATTTGGATGTGAAGACACAGAGTTCCACTGTGCTCAGGTGGGAGATGACATAGGTCATTTGCCCATGTAATCTGGCTGATAACTTCAAAGGACCCCTTTTCTGCCAGTTTTGTCCCCATGAAAATATGGAAAGAAGGGAAATTATAGTTGTGTGTGTAAGATTTTAAAATTTTAAAAATGTCTAGCTAGTAGAATAATTCTGATATCCTTTGCACTTTAAAATTATTCAATTTTTACTCTAATTCAGCTTTTTTTTCTAGCATTGGATTTCAACTTTATCTAGTTCTACCTAAGGGTACATCATTGACATTGGGTAGGTCATGTTTGTTTAAAGTTGCAATCCGTGGCAATAATTACAGTGTCATAGTACAGTATGTGTTGTTAAACTTTAACTTACCTGCTTGTTTAGAGTTTGTCTCTAATAAGTGGAAAGTACTTCAGGTTATTTCAGCGAAGATATTCAATGAAAGTACTTTATTCCATGAACTAAATTAACTCCCATGAGACCCACCACTGGGAGCACTGTATCCAGGCCACAAGGATGATCAGGTCCCTGGAGCATCTCTGCTATGGGAGACAGGCAGAGAAAGCTGGGGACCAGTTCACCTGGAGAAGAGAAGGCTCTGGGGAGACCTTAAAGCCCCTTCCAGTGCCTAAAGGGGCTCCAGGAGAGCTGGAGAGGGACTTAGGACAAGGGCCTGGAGTGACATGACAAGGGGGAATGGCTTCCCACTGCCAGAGGGCAAGGATAGATGAGATACTGGGAAGGAATTCTTCCTTGTGAGGGAGGTGAGGCCCTGGCACAGGGTGCCCAGAGCAGCTGTGGCTGCCCCTGGATCCCTGGAAGTGCCCAAGGCCAGGTTGGACGGGGCTTGGAGCAACCTGGGCTAGTGGGAGGTGTCCCTGCCCATGGCAGGGAGGTGGAATGAGATGAGCTCTTAAGTCTCTTTCAACCCAAACCATTCCGATTCTATGAATGTTCTGAAATACCCGAATTTTTCTCATCCTAGCTGGCATCTCTGAATTCAGCATCAAGGGAAAAACAGACTGAGAGATTGGATACTTGTTTGAAAAGTGCTATAAAATACCACTTTCAGCAAAGCAGGAAATAGAAGACAAAGATTTTGTGAAGAAGTTTTGTTAAGAAGGCTAAGGGAAAAAATTGGTTCCAGTTAAAAAGAACTGGTTCTGTTCACCTGATCTTTGTGTACATGCAGACACAGGCCCCATTGCTTTTCATAATGCAAACTTATTGAAAACAGGTTGAGGAGAAGGTAGACTAGCCAGTGAACATGACATATGGAATTTATACTCTTCCAGCAATAATCACGCAGAGAAAATGAAGCCCAATCTCATGGATGCTACATTTCATGAACTATATGAAACAGCATAGTACAATTGTATTGTGCATGGGTTTAAGAAAAATTTAAATTGAATATTAAGTCAAAAGTCAGTTGAGTTATAGCCAGAAACATTTCATTAAAATTCTGGGAAATTATATGGCTAATGACGTTGTCAAAAGTAACATTGCTTGTCTGTGCATTCTTTTCCACCAGAGGGTGCTGGCTGATTTTTTAAAATATGTTATGTAGGGGTCATTTAAGGTGCTGTACATAGCAGAAGCCTAAAACAAGAACAGAAAAAGAGGTTTCCAGTCCTCATTATGACACCTTCAAGAGGAGCAGGTGCTGGGTGATTCCACTGTTAGCAGAGCAGGGTTTATACCCAGGATTTCAGAGGCTGTCCTGCTGTGCTGCATGAGACCTACCTGGGCAGTGAACAACACCATTTTACCGTACTTTAAGCGGCAGACTGGAAACTCTGACGGAATCTCATAATCATTTGGATAAGAAGTTAACTAGTTTTCAGATAGTTTTTTCCAAATTCCTGTAGAAATACCAGTAACTAATGTATATTTTTGAAAGGCTGTAGCCCATGGACTTCTGTTTTAGTGTCCTGACACGGTGATACAGGACAGAGCGGAAAACATTTTGCGAGAGAACTCGGTACTTTTTCTCTAGTGGGAACTGATGCTATAAGTATTAGAGGAAAGTGTGTTGCTTGGCAGTACACCAATAGGATAAACTCAAATAAGAATAGTCTATTAAATGTTTGGAGATTCATATGAAATTAATTTTCTTTAGCCTCTCTGAGGGGGAGGAAAGTGTAGGGAAAATACCTTCCCATATAGTGCCTTTGGCTTTGATGTAATTATTGGTGTTGTGAGCATCAGGACTCAGAAGCAGATCTCAAACCTATGTTTAAAGTTATTTTTACAGTTTATTCTCAAATTGAATTTTTATGCTGTGAAAAGCACACTCATACATTTAGTTGGGATATCTGAAGATGTTTAAACTGCTCTGCATTTGATAGGCACTGAAAACCTTTAGTAACCAGGAGTTTGGAAAGACGCTTTCTAAATGTATTCTGGGCATCATGCAGTATCTCAAAGCTTCCTCTGTATACCCTCACTAGACTTTTGTTCTCTAACATGCAAAACTGCAGGCCAGTCTGATGGGCTGGGTGAATCCCGCATGTAGCTACCAGTCCACAGAGCCAATGTTTTTCCGTAGTGAGGCCTGCACACACTGTGCCTGAACGTTGCCTTTAGATAAGCTGTAAATCGGAGAAAGGTGCACCATCCTTTTGCCTCGTAGCTTCAAGTACCACTCTCAATTACCAAAAATCCCACAAAGCCCTCTTTGACTGCCTTGCAAGAACACACATGGTCACTACCCAGCAGCATCATCACCCGGACCTGAACCTAAACCCGGTTTTAGTTTGGAGGTTCCGAGAGGTTCGTCAATGCACCGGGAAGGGAAAGACACAGCCCATGCTGCAGCGAGCGGACGCGAACGAACGGCACTTCACCGCCTCTTCTCCGGGAGCGGCCAGACCCGCTGCTGGGGCCGGGAGGGAGCGCGGGCGCGGTGCTCTGCGGGACGCCCGGGCTGTTCGGAAGCCCTGCCCGGACCTCCCGGAGCGCGGGCGCGGTGCTCTGCGGGGCGCCCGGGCTGTTCGGAAGCCCTGCCCGGGCCCCCCGGGCTCGCCGCTCCGCGGGGAACCCGCGCCCGGACCCCGCGCTCCTGCGGCCCTCACGGAGCCGCGTGCGGAGCCGCGCCGGGACCGCCAGGGGGCGCGGGCGAGGCGGGCGCGGCCAAGGACGGCGCAGCAGCACCTGCGCTCGCGCGCTCCCGCCCCGCCCGCGCCCATTGGTGCGCGCTCCCGCGCGGGAGGCGGTTGGCTGGCGCGCGCGTCAGTCCGCGCGCCCCGGCCCCGCCCCGCGGTCCCCAACCGGGCTGGGCCTCGTCCCCGGCGGCGCAGAGGGCGCCTCCCTCTCGCCGAGAGGGGTCGTGGGTATTGCTCGGGGCATCAAGCCCTGAACAGGTGAGGAGCGGATGAGCCCCGCGTCCCCGGCAGAAAAGGTGGGACCGGCCGCCGCAGCCCCTCGTCCGTCCGCCTTCTGCCGTCCCCGCTCCGGGCGTGTGCTGCTGGCGGAGCCCTGCGGCGACGGGCCCGGACGGGCGCCCACCCTCCGGAGGCGACGCTTGCGGGAGGCCGGCGGCTCCCGGCCCCCCAGAGGGGCAGCGCCCATCGCCGCCCGCCGTGGCGGGTCCGGGCGGCTCCTGCGCGGGGCGCGGCAGGTGCGCGGGAGGCGGGGGGGGGGGGGGCTGCGCTGGGCTCTGGCGGGGCCGGGCGGCGCTTCCCCGCTCCGCCAGCGCCCGACCGGCGCCGCGGCCTCTCTCGGAAAGGGCGCTGGGCCCCTCCCCGCCGGGCGATGTCGCAGCGGCGCGGGGAGGGCGGTGCCACGGCCCTGCCTGCTCCCGGGAGGCTCCGGGACTGGCCCGCTGTGCTGAGGCGGGGCGGGCACGTGCAGTTGGCGGTGCGCGGTGCAGCTCCGGGCGGACAGCGAGAGCAGCCGGAGTACGGACGGGGGTGTGGGCGGAACAGGTGGAAACCGCCTCGGGTTGGCCACGTCCTTCTGTGTCTTTAGGAATAAATTTGGAAACTGTTTGCGTATCCTGTGGATGATACCGTGCGGGTCTTGTTAAGAGCCTTGACTGCGATCTGTCTTCAAATCACTTCAGACAGTTTTTGGTCTAGCTTCTGTAGGCTTATGTCAGCTTGGGGTTTTGGCATGTAGTGGATGGAGAAGGAATGGAAATGGAAGTTCTTGGTTATAGAAGTACATCGTGCCTTTTGTCTGTGGTTTGTTGTTTTAAACCTAACAAAATGGAGCTTAGATACTCTTGTCATACTAATTATTGGAAAAACTGAGATGCGTTGGTGTCTCTGAAATACAGAAGGATATTCCTTGCCTCAGAAACCTTATCTATGAATGTTGCAATCTGTGCCTTTTATTTCCAGTAGATGCTTTGATAGTTAGATATTTTTTTCTCTTGTTGAACATTCATGCCATGTCTAGTAGATATTCTTCATCTCTGAGGACAGGAAGATGCTGTAAAGGGCAGAACTACACACAGTTGTTTGTTCATTTTCTGTATGTTGCCTATCCTGCGTGATGTAGCACCAGTTTGAAGAAAAATATTGCAAAACACTTTTAAACCAACTTATTTTCTGTTTATTTGCCTTATTTTAGTAAAGGGAAGATAGCTAGAAGTTGAGGTGCGCAGTAATTACAAGGTTTGCCCTTTACTAAAATGCCACATGATGCAGGGCAGACAACAGGCATCATGTCTGTAATTTGATTGAAATACTTAAGTGAGTGCTAACCCATTTTTAAGTTGTCATTTTGATTCTTCTGTGAACTAGGATAATTCGCTCATGCGAGGAATGCCTACTGGATGAGTTTTAGGTTTGTGAAAAGAATACTCCTTGTCCAGCAAAAGATAGCTTGCTTTGATGCCAGTAGGAATTGCAAATATTTAAAGTCTAGAAAATAGAGTTTTTTAAGGTGGAGGTTCCCTAACGATAGAAGGAAAATAAAGACTGTAGTAGAGGCACAGTTGTAACACCAATTGATCTGCAGTGATTTTTACCTTCATCAAAGCAGCATGGGCTTTAATGGGATTTTCATGTCAGAGTATGTAAAAGAAGCTGTCTTTGAGATTATTTTCTTCCCATTTGATGCATAATTTTATTAAACATTAGGTTTTATAAAAGTTGGTAAAAGGCAAAAGAGGAGAAAAGGAAAGGGCTATGCCTAATAGAAATATTACCAAAATGAGTTACCTAAGCAATATTTTTCTCTGGTTTGTTGCTGATCGTGTTCAGTGGAAGAGCCATGGCTTTATTTGCTGATACAGAGATAAAATAATTACTGTATTTGGGTTTGTGTCCCTTTTGCTTTGTTTAGGTAAGCCTTGAAGAAAGTGGTGTGAGGATGAGTATCATTTACAATTCATAAAGCACATTGAAAGAAGTGAGTGAAACCAATAAACAGCATGTATTGGCTTGAACCTTGTGTTGATTGACAGAGTGAGGGAGAGTTACAAGCACGTATTTGGAGTATATTTAGCTATGAAATTTGTAATACATTGCTCTTCCCTCTGTGAGGTATTTGTAGTTCTTGTGAGTTTGGGAATTTATCACATAGCAATGAAACTAGAATGGGGAACTAACAATGAAAGTTGTGAGTGAGAGGTAAGAATAAAAATACCAGAGTGCATGTTTCAGGTGAGGAGTGCCCCGTTTGAGAAGAACTGAGTTGTAAAATAAATGTCACCATAATCCTGCTTCCTGGTATTTGCAGGGATGTTATGCTTTTAAGCAAGAGATAAAACTACTGAAAAGCCAGAGCTAGACCCAACAGCGGACTAATGGAGGTGTGCAGCAAAATGGGTTGAGTGCGCAGCTGCCTTATTCCACTGTAAGTATGCAACTGTATTTAACGTTACAGGTACTTTCATATTTTCACTTACATTTGATAACCAGAGATTACAGAAGTGTTTGTCACTTCTGTTTAGAGAACTTGAGTCGTAGTAGTATTTTACTGTAATTTGCAGATAAATGTTTCTTTTCCTGTAACTGTTTCATGAAGATTCCCTTCAAGATACATGCTTAGGGAAGTTATACTTAGTCTTCTAAGTTGATTCAAGTTTGCAGCCTTGCTTGAAGGGTAATGACTTTTGAAGGAGGACTTCTGCTGGAGAGAGCACTGCAACCCTGTCTTGATGTGGATCAAGATGGTATTGGGTTCTTTGCTTGGGGGTTTTTATGATTTATTATTTGTTCTTTTTTGAGAACATGTATTGCTTTTGTAATTACTGTTGTCAAGCAGAAATGTTTTTCACTTTGTTCCCTTTGACATTGTGCAGCAGTGCTTTCCCTCTTCATGTTTGTGTTCCATTTGTGTGGAGTCATTTCCAGTTAACAGATGATAACTATGTTTGCATGGTTATAAAGGTGATTATTTTTTACCAGGTACCAACAGGCAGTCTCCATGAACTGCTTTTGTAGGATGACTCCTGCTACCATTCTGATGTCTGATACCAAATTCTGGAAGGCAAATTCTCTGAGGAGTGGCTGAGGGCTTTGTGATTATCTAGTTTGGAGAAAAGGAGGCTGAGCGACAATCTTGTTGCTCTCTGCAGCTTCCTGAGAGGGGACATGGAAAGGGAGATGGTGATCTCTTCTGCCTGGAATCCAGGGCAGGACATATGGAAATGATTCAAAGCTGCACCAGGGGAGGTTCAGACTGAACATCAGTAAGCATTTCTTTAGTTGAGAGGCTGGTCAAATACTGGAACAGACTTCCTAGAGAGGTGGTTGGTGCCCCATGCCTGTCAGTGTTTAAGAGCCTTTGAACAATGTCCTTAATAGCATGCTTTAAGTTCTGGTCATCCCTGAAGTGGTCAGGCAGTGAGACTAGGTAGATGATCACTGTATGCCGCTTCCAACTGGAACTATTCTGTTCTAAATTTATTTTAAAAAAATCCCAAACCCTACTGGTTACTTCGTTGGTTCTAACCAAGTTTATCAGTGCCCAGGTGGGGCCATTGTGCACTTTAATTGTTTTCACTGAGCTACTTTTCCAGCTAATTTAAGCTTAAGGAAGAACAGTTATTTTGGTAGAATACTGAAGTATGTTTTCTTAAAAGTGTGTTGCAGCTCTCAGTTCATGATTCAGTGGTATTAGGAAAGCCATAATCAACTAATGAAAATAGTAAGTAAATGGTTTTTGAAATCAGCTAAGCCAGTTGACTTGTGGAGTCCAGAATGGCCAAATTAGGGCTGACAAGAAGCATGTCTAGTTCAGTATTTTTCCCTCCAGTGAAAAAAACAATGAGAACAACAGTCATCAGTGGTTGCTCACATGGTTATTTTTGTATTGGCTGAAAGCAATGTGAACAGTCAGTAACTTCCTATGCTCTGCTAGCATTCAGAAATTAGAGCACAGGGACTTTCTTGGCCAGAAGTGGTTTTCTGCGCTTAAGAGTCTCAGTGACTTTCTTCTGAGTTGGGTAACTAGTACTGAGACTGAACTTACGGGCACTTTTACTGCATTACGTGCATATTACTAACAGCAATATAAAATTCGCATTTTGCTTTCAGAGAATGTTGCTTCTATGGCATAGATAACAAAATTTGACAAATGCTGCTAAAATAATGGCTATAAGGTTTACTTCTGTGCTTGGTTTTGATGGTGGTATTTTTGGGGGTTTTTTCCAGTTGTTTTTGCACTGTCCTCAGTTTTGCTTCAGAGAGCGCTACGTATCTAAATGGGTTTGTCAAATTGGCAAAGAAGAACAGACAACCTCTGGTGGTATGTATGTTTTCATCCTGATTTATCCACTTTGCTTCTGGCTGCCTATGAAGGAGATCTACTGCAGTGTGCCCATGAACCTTCTGTGCAAACAGATAAGGTGTTTTCTTACTTTTGATTTTTAGCACTGTTTGCATAATGCATCATTTTAATGATTAACCTGAGCGAGTTGAAAGAAATTGTAAGAATCAAAAGCTGCGAAAAGAAGTTGTATGTCATTTTAGTGACTTTTTACCTTTTGTTGCCAGCATATTGGACCTTTGATAATTTTTAAACTTTCAAAAATTTCTTTTTAATTTTGTTGGCGTGAAATATTGCAAGTCCTGGGGAGTATTATTTTTAATATCTTTCTCTGTGTTGTTCGACAGCCTCTTTGTACCGTAGGCTTAGTATTAGCTCCTGTGTTACTTTGTGTGCAGAGTGAGGCTTTCTGCAGGTGGGGAAGCGCTTCAAATGACCAAGTGGACTTTGACTTAAAAGGATAATTGCTCCCTATGACTTTCATCAAGGTAGCAAAACAAGTGAAGAGGAGTATTTTTTAGTAGATGTGAATCTTGGAGAAATCTGTCCACATAGGAAGAAGCAGTGCATTTTTAGTGCTTGTGTTATATTTGAAACGTTTGCAGGGGGGCTGTAAGGGGAAGCAAATCTATTTTGATCCTGTCTAGAATGAACGTTTCTAGCCTTGCAAGATTTATGTATGTGCTGAATGTTGAAAGGCAAAAGTATATTAGTGCTTTTGGGTTTAGGTATTAGAGCAATTTTGTCTCACTTTGATATAATGAACATTCAGACATGGTGTAAAACTGAACTTGGGCATGATACAAGTTCACATATGGGATTTTTCTTTCCCCTTTCACAGCGTTATTGATTCCTTGCACTCTGGAGAGCCTATTCAGAAAGGCAGGGATGGAGGACACAATATTTTTGTGGCCTTAATGTAAATGCCACACGTTAAAGAAATTACATCTACAGAATTACTTTCCACTTCAGTATTGTAAGGACTATTAAGAAGAGCAGCTCCAGACCTAGAAATACTTAGAAGTCTGTTAGTGCTCAAAATATGAGTTAGTTTTATCAGGAGACAAGGTAAAAGAAATTGAATCTTGCCTTGTTTAGCAGAGAAGATTTTGACGTTACTTGAAGCAAAATTAGTGACTTGTTTCATGCGAGATCCTGGGGGGAATTGTTTGTCTTTGTAGGAATGAGAAGTGAAGACCTCATCTTTCTAAAGAGAGTAAAATAAGAGGTTATTTTTATTTTTAGCTGTTTGTTTTTTCAGAATTTTTCTGTTGGTGTGATCAGTGTTGTGGGAGGGAATGCAAGGACCCAGAGGGAGATATGGCAGTATCCCTAGCTGCACACATGAGCAACTACAGATTCTGCTGAAAGAGTCCAAGGAATCAGTGGCAGTACTTGCCATGGACTCATCCATGTGTGCTGTGGGGAATGATGACACAACCGTGTTGTTTGTTTTCTCAGTTAAAGAGAATCAGAGCTTGAGCTGACTTGCCAGTTCTGTAAGCAGTTTGTGGTAGCCTGCAGTTTCTGGGACTTTGTCCTGCCTAGGAGGGACTTTATGTAAAACCTAATTCCACATAAATGACAGATCATGCTTTTTTTTCCCTGCATTTCTTGAGTTGAGCGGAAGTAAGGGTAAGGACTTAGCATGGCTTTAGCAATATTCAGTTGTACTCCTTCACAGTTGGTACCTGGAAAAAAAAGAGCATCTATCTCCTAAGAAAATCTTGTTTCCTAAGTCCTTTGCTCCAAGGAAGAAAACTGAAATCTCTTGTATTGCTGGGTTATTTTCTGTGTGCATTTTGGTTTTTTTATAGATTTTATTTATTCCACAAATTATTTGCTTTGCAGGAATTTCTGTTTTCTGTTTTCAACCAGTGCTGGCTGAGCTGAAACTTCCTGCATCTTGTGGAGAGCATGTATAAAAGGAATGACCTCATGGCCAATGTGATGGTTACCTCCGCCACTCCAGAGGTACGGTTCCTTGGGTTTTATTAGCTCCTGTATCAAAATGGAAATTTTGGTTTGTTTCAGCTTTCACAGCAGCCCTTTGCACTAGTAGTCAAGTACCACACCATTTGTAAGAAAAAGAACTAACATGGCAAGAGAGTAATTGTAGAATACTCCATGGTTCTTGGTGTTCACAGCCATGTTTTTATATTGTTGTCATTGATGATTACTCATTTTATTTAGTTTTAAATAGCTTTTTTGACCTGTAATTTAGAGCAGCCATGTATTATTAGTGAGTTCAGAGCAATGTAGTATACCATCAAAATGGAGTCAGTCAGAAATAGAACCCAGAAATATCCAGCTGCATTTTTCCTTTTTTTTTTTTTTTTTTTTTTCTTTTTAATTTACTGGTCTGCTAGTGAGAAAGTGCTCTAAGATTTTGTTCATTTTAATATTTGTATCCTGTGGAGACCAGGAGGCTCTTTTGTGCTGCTTCCAAAAATGTTCAGTGTTGAGCTGCTGTGCACAGCTAACAGCCTGTTTGTTGCTCCATGACAGCCAACGGAACACTGCTTGGGAATTAGCTGCCTGAGTTTTTCTAGTTTTTTGCTTTCATCTAATATTATGATGAAATAATCAGCTATAGTAAAGCTTGTCCTGTAAAGCACACATTTTAAATGTGGGATTGGAGAAACTCTTTTTCAGCTTTACGATGGAGACTAATACTGCATATGTATTCCAAAGTTGCATGCAATGTGGATTTATGAAGGACCATATTAATAATCTGTTATATATTTTCTCTTTTCCTTTTCTAGACTTAATCAAATCCTGTGAAGGCCCTTTTCAGTTTTTCATTGCCAGGTTTTTTGTTTTACCACATTAAATAAGTAAAATTAAGAGCCCTAGTTTTCAATAACTCTACAGGGTTTTCCAGATTGTTGAATATATAATAAACATCACTTACTTACACATAATTCTCTTCAGATTCACATATTTTCAGTGCTTGTAACAACTGCCTTGTAACTAATTATTTATCTTTGCAAGGACAGTTTCTGTGCTAGGGCTTATTGTCTTTGGAGTGAGGAATAACATCAAAAATCTTTTGGAAGTCCAACAAGACTGTGTTACTCTTGATCCTTCACTCACTACCCTCAGTGGATACTGAGGCAGTGCTTCTCTTTCTGAATGCTGACTTGGCACTTTCCTGATACAGCATGACTGTCTGCATTTCTACTCATTCCCCTTTATTCTCTTCTTGGGTTTGACCAGTACAAATGTCAGGCTTTCCTAATCAGTAGTGTGCAGAAAATTAAATTTCAGAATGTGTCAATTTTCCCTTTGTTATAATGTTATGGATAGAGCAGCTTGACTTGGATCTACCTACTCTTTACTTTGCATATTTAATTTTAAAAATCCTATGGAATATGAATCTTCAAAATCTCAACACGTTTCCTTTTGTGTGGCAGCTCTTTCATTTAGTCTATGATTTTAAAGATGGCTTGCTAAAGCAGAATATTTCATAGAGCTAAAATTTTATGTCACTGTAGTTTTTGCAGAAGGAAGTTGGAAACATTTGTGAACAGTGCAAAACTAAATTTGATAATTTGGTGTCTGAAACTTTTTGAAGTTCATACATTTTCTTGTCATTACTTAGTATTTTTACAGATATTTATTTCCTGAATTTGAGATTAAATTCATCATTCTGCAGGTAAGCCTACTATTTTTTCTTTGTAGGGTAGTAGCAGCTCAGATTCTCTGGAAGGACGAAGTTCAGATTTTGCCAGTAAAAGCTACGATGCAGTTGTATTTGATGTGTTGAAAGTAACTCCTGAGGAGTTTGCTGTAAGTAGAAACGTTATTTTTGCATTTAAGCTTGTATAATATTCAGAGCTTGCAGAGTACTAAATAACATGAAATCTTTTTTCTTAAAAAAATATCTTTTAAATAAACTTCCAGTGTTCTTGAAAACAAATTTCTGATTTTATCAGCTTCAGTAAAATAAGCCTGTCTTGGGATTTAGTCATTTAGTACTGACCTGACACAGCATATTTGTTTTACTGTATAAAGTCATTTGCATTTTTTAAAGTCTTTTAGGAGACCCTAGCATAGGTTTGAAGATGTTACTTATAGAATCATAGAATCCTAAAGGTTAGAAAAGACCTGTAATATCATCAAGTCCAACCTTGGCCGCTAAACACAGTCTGATTAACTTTTTATTTAATTGACAAATACTCAGCTTCTCTCCTGAAGCAAGTTTCTTAAAAGCAAAGAAGAGGCTTACAGAGAGGAAACAATTTCCTTTCTTTGATAACAATTTTTCAGTGTTAAACTGGAAGCAGAATTGCAGTTTTGACAAACATCCAATGCAATTCTTGTCCTTGCTCCTTGTTTTAAATTTCCGTGTTAACTTGCTGGGGTACTGGAAGGAGTGAGGATGAAAGCTACCGCACATAAGGTTGAATGTTTTCATTAATAATTCTGAGCGTCAAAATGATGTGTCATTATTTGATGTAAGTTTGTTTAATACCTGTTCACCAAAAAAAAATCTTGGAGATAGGCCTACCTTATTCCTTTAAGTTTGTCACTTTGGAACCTTTTTGAGACTTTGAGCCTTTTTTAACACTAATAGAGAATACACAGATGAGAGCTGTTGTTAGGTAAAATTACAAAAATACTTGAATGGCAAATCTGCATCAACTCAGTTAAAAAATCCCAAGGCTTTTGCTCCTAGTTATCCAGGTTCACATGATCCGTGGTCAAGGACTGGATTCAGAAATTAATAGACACAATTTAGACAGAACTGTAAAATCATGTGAAAATAGGTATGTCTGATTTCATCAGAATAGAAATGTTACGTCCAAAGACAGCCCAGAACATAGAGTGTAGTCTACATTTGTGATTATCTTGGAACTGTATTTATAAAATGATGAAGTCAAGGTAAAGTTGCTTGTAAGCTTAAACTCATCAATTTTCTATTCCTATTGCTTTTGGTTTGAGATGGAAGCATGTTGATTGAGGGTCTTGATTTAGTGCTGTGCTTTAAAACCACAGATGTATGCAACCTTATATCATTGTAACATTTTTTAACTCAATTCCAAACTTCTGTAAGCTGGTTTTTTTCTCTCCAATTCCATTTGCCACCTGTAGCTGTGAGCAAAACAAATAAAAACCCCACTAACATGCAGAGAAATGAAAAACTGAAATGTGTGTCTGTGGGACTGAAAATCTGTGTATGACCCCTTTAAAGCGTATTCCAGTCATAACTAATTAACATGTAATAATTTATCGCCTTTCAACCCAGTGAACATAAAATGTATGCTGCTCTCTGTGTGAAAGGCTTGTAATTCTTCCTGCCATTACTGTCTCAGGCATTTATTGCATAACAGGAAGACTCTCAAGCACAGGTATTTCCCCTTAGACTGGTGCAGGTACCGAAAGTCTTCACCTGGGGACAGCCGAGGAATGACAGGGTGTCACTCAGGATGGGGCACTTCTGGTTGTGGTGTGTCAGCCTGGACAGGCAAGGCCAAAGCCAGGGCTGGTTAGTTCTGGTCATTGAGGAATATGTATATGGTTTGTAGGTACTGAAGGGCAGATGGAAATATGTCGCTGTTAGCTCTTCGTGTTACATGATGTAAAATTCTGTCTTCATTGCAGAGCCAGATAACATTGATGGATATGCCAGTATTTAAAGCTATACAGCCTGAGGTAGGTTTTCTTAAACCATCTGCTTACATCTTTGGAATTCAGTGCCTGAGGAAATGTGACGATTTAAATAATGCTTTTTTGTTCAAAAATGCTCACCTTCTTGTGCTGCACTAATATTTTTCTAGGCATATTCCTTGTTAGCACTGTGAATATGTAATCCAGCATGAGTTATTTTGATTTGTCATCTGTTGCCAAAGGAGATGACTTTGCTTTCCTGGAAGTCTTGCTTTTAGTGGAGTGTTTCTTCAGGATAAGTTTAACAGGCGTAAAAATCCTCTGTTCTCCCTTCTGCTGCCAATTTTCAATTCGTATCTGATTTCAGAGTTTGACTTGTGCCTCTGGCCATAAGAAATTAGCAATACCCTTAGAAAAATCTGCTAACAAAAATATTTTCAATATGTACAAATTGATACATAGATATTCTTTCATGAGGAAGTTTTGTTTAGACAAATATCAGAACAAAGCAGAGGGGGTTTTTTATTCTACCTACCTTTGCCAAAAGCAGAGGTAGTGTCATACTCCAAGGAGATGAATGACCAAAAAAATAAAATACAAAACTAGAGATGTTCATTTTTTAAAGCGAATTTTGCATTTATTTTAGTTACTATGAGACCTGTGCCACAGAATTTTATAGCAAAAAATATCCCAAACCAATTGATTTGCTGTCCTTCTTTTCCTTTGTCATTGCTTCATTTTGCCTTTTCGAAATGAAATTCCCTGAAGTGTTACTCTGGCAAATAGATGTAACTCAGTGAGGAGTGATCAGAAAGAAAACTATTGTATTTTCAGCTTCTGCTAGAATACAGGTCTTTGAATACGTAGCAGTTACCAGGAACTATTAGTTGTTAATTGTGCTTTCTGATTTTCATTTTATTGGAATTGTCAATATAGTTCGTTTGCCAAAAATAAACAACTGTTTCTGCTGAAATTCTGCCAACTGTAGGACTAGGTTTTAAAGCAAGAAATAGTCTGTGTGTTTGTCATGAACCTGCCCCTTGTTTTTAGGTAAGTTATTAGACTAAGAAGGTTAACATTTTCTGGTTGAAATTCAAGGTTTTAGTCTTTTAACATGACCTTATGCATGGATGGAAATACCTAAGATTTTAGAGTTTTGGTTGCTAAGTCTTATCTCAAACACACAAACATCCTTTAAATGTGGTATTTGCTGAGGCTTTTTCCTGCTTTTCAACAGCTATTACTAAAAAACACATCTGCATTTTACTTTGCAGAGTTTAGTAAGAGGATGTCTAGTTAACAATTCTTTGTTCTCCAGCAGAAATAATTATGCTTACATTCTAGATTTCTATGTAACTTTACTTAGATTTTTTTCCAAGTCCTGAAATTGCAATCTCCACAAATTTCAGTTTCCTGTGACTGTGCACATTGAGGAAACTGCCAGCATCCTTCCACACCAAAAAAAAAAAAAAAGAGATGAAGTGTAATTCTAGAACATGGTATATTGTAGCAGAGTAAAAAAAATCAGCAGGGGTATTTTGAATCACTCGCTTTTATCAATCCTCCTATTCAGTCTGAATTTTAAACCTAGTCAAATGATTTTGCCATACACAGGATTTTCCATTGTTACTCACTAGCCGTCTTGCAACCGCTTAATATCCTTAGGTTACTGACCTCTTCCACTCTTCTGACAAAGGTAAATTTTGCTGTCCCTAGTAGAGTCTGAGATTTTTTTCCACATAAACATATGATTTCCAGCATCATAAGACCAGACATGGACTGTTCATGTGGAGAATCTGTGTCCTGACAGATGCAAATTGGCATTTTTATCTGCAGAAAGTTTAAGTGCTGGAGATTGGGATTTAAAATATGTTTGGAACTGGTAGTGCTTCTCCTGCTGCTCACAGCGGCATGTACAGATCTCTAGAGTGTGTTCCATTTATCAGCATTACAAAATGCTTTTCAGAAGCAGAATTCTCTTTGGCTGACTCTGCCTTTTCGTGTGAAGGTGTCTGAAGTTAGTAGTGTACATTTGGAAAGTTGAACAACATTTTGATTGAAACTGAGACTTGAGATTCTAAAAACAGAAGAGTGATTTAGAACTAGTGTTAAGGAGAACTAATTTCTGGTTTTTATGGCAATTTTTAAATGTATTTCCTAGGAACTAGCCAGCTGTGGATGGAATAAGAAAGAAAAACACACCCTTGCTCCAAATATTGTTGCCTTTACTAGGAGGTTTAACCAGGTAAGTAATTTGACTGCTGTCATGAACAGGTACTGTTTGACAGTTGTCTTTGAGTATAAAGTTAAACGGAACTACTCATGTGAATTAAAACCTATTTTTCCAAATCAGGATTAAGATTTTTAAATTACAGCCTCTGTTTTCAATTGCTTTGTCCACATTTTCATGTTGTTCCTCTAGACCATTCGTTCCTAATTATTAGTTCCTAATATGTTTTGCTATGGTGCAACATGAGCAATTTTGTTCCTTTTTTTTTTTTGTTTCACTTGCTAATTCAGTTTTCTTGGTGTTGTCTCACTTCTCTACCTCTTCATGGTAGTGGTAATAATGCTCCAGGGCAGTTGCAGTGATACAGATGAGAATTCATGGGATCAGAACTTTTTTGTTTCCTTACCCTGTTTTCTTCCTGGAGCCTTGTGAGAGTTTGCAAATGTTTCATCTCATGGACTAATAAAGTCCATTTTTTTGTAATAAAGTTAAATGTGTTTACTTTACAGGTCAGTTTTTGGGTTGTACGAGAAATATTAACAGCACAGACCTTAAAAATAAGGGCAGAAATACTGAGCCACTTTGTGAAAATAGCAAAAGTAAGTGCAAATTTCTTACACTATCATTCAAAACCTTAACTCCTTCTTGTTTGTTTCTGGACTACTCGTGTGAGCCATTGTTGGATTGCAGAGGGTAACAGTTCTGTTTTAGCACATCTATTATGTTGTACCACATGAGTAAGATAAAGGCATGAAAACTGTTCTTTTCTACTTGGTTAGATGCAACTACCCAGTTCAATGTGACTCATCTTGTACCTCTGCCTACCAAGTTTAAAAGTGGTTTGAATTGTTGGTGGCCAGTTGAGTGTTGACAACATAAAATGAGGTTGTAAATTGTTTTGGTTTTTGTCTCCCACCATTTTCAAACTTAAACTTTTATGAAAAGAAATTTCTTGCTTCTAAAATAGCTGTTGTGAGACTTGTATTCCTGCTTGTGATATGTAGTTGCTGGTATAAAGCACTGCATTTTACTCTTAACTTTAAAACAAACAAACAAATTTAAAAATATTTATCTCTTCCACAACCTGTGGTCATTCTGTTTTATATGACCCTGAGTGACACAGCACTTGGATCAAAGTCCTGAGTGCTAATTTTGTATGTGAAATTGTATATGTGTGTAGGTAATTAAAATAATACTTTCCATATAGTACAAAACAATTCTTGCATTGTGCATATTTCCAATCAATTTACTTAGAACTTTTGTACTTATAGAAGAATATTTATCTGTGTAAGTTACTGGCACAAAAAAATAGTCCAAGTAATAGGAGAATGTTCAACTTGGAGGTCCTAGGTTGCTCTTAGAAATAAGAGTTGTGGTGCTTGTTTGGGCTTTTTTTAGCCTGCACAAGGGGGAACACTGCCCTCTTTCATTCTCTTGCTTTTTTCCTTTTCCTGGTTTTCCCTCCATAAAGTCCAGATCTTCCTTAAATGCTTCTGAGCAGTGAGTAAATGGATCACTCAAGGATGAATCCAGCCTCTTTTTAAGCTTTACAAAGAAGCTACGTGACAGCAATTCTCATTTTTCTATTTTCCATTTTTATTCTTGTTGTAGCAAGCATTATCATCTTGACAGCTGTATTCCAAAGTATTGTCTGCCTGAGCTCTGTGTGTTTTGATTAATTGTCAACACACAGAATAAATTTAAAGTACATTGAAGTGAGGTAAATTTTTCCTATAAAACAGATTACAAAGGCAAAAGTTGTGTTAATTCTGAGAGGATTGTCAGCATCTTTATGTAATGTTTTTGCTTAAATCTTTAATTTCCAAAAAAACCATAAATTTTCAAGATCGATGCATCAAATACTTTTTTCCTGTTTTCTGTTCCTGAGGGAACAGCCTTAGAAAATAACAAACTGAAATCAGATACGGTTTGTATTCTCTAAACTGAAATGCCTATTATATTGATGGGTATACTTGTAAAATTGGCAACTTCTACAGTGGTCTTAAGAATCTTGCACATGACAGCATTGGATAATATTGTTATCTGCAGTCGTAGATGAAAACTTGGTATTTTATTAATGAAAAATCATGGTTTATTAATGCAACTTTGATATTAATTAATCCTGCTTCCATTTTCAATGTGCTAAAAGCTATTACTCCCTTTTTTCAGAAGCTTCTGGAACTGAATAATCTTCATTCTCTTATGTCTGTGGTGTCAGCACTGCAAAGTGCACCTATCTTCAGGCTGACCAAAACTTGGGCTGTAAGTGTTGCCTTGACCATTGTCCCTTCTGTCTTGTTTGAATTCTGAGTTTCTTTGGAATTTGTCGTATTGTAAACTCTGGAGGAAGATGCTTTTATGTTTTTGTGGTACTGTGGTAGCAGAAGTAGCGGCCTGTTACATGTTTTGTGAAAAGTAGAGTTTTGGCTGCATATTTGTAAACAATCTATTTTCCTGTAAATTTCCTGTTTTCCTATGTGTTCTAGAAGCCAGTGGTTATATGCTCAAGAAGACTTCCGTTGATAAGTAATCTTAGAACAGAACGTGTATCAGTGTCCCCTTATTCAAAACATAGTGTATCATTTAATACATTACCTAAAAGGAAGGAAACAGGCATGTTACAAATATACAAGCATTAATTTTGTGATTATTGCATGATGCATTTCAATTTTTATTTACTTTAGAAATTAAAAGCATTGATAATTCTGTTTTCAGAAACTCTGTCCCTGGAAGGCAGAACTTCTTAGCAAACTTAAAGTAAATTTAAATATTTCTTTAAAGAGGAATACACAGTTATAGGTTATTTCTACTGTATGTAACATTTAACTGTACAAAGGTTTGGGTAATTCTCATCAATTAAGTATTCCACACACCATGGATCACACTGGCTGTTCAGAGCTTATAAATAAAGATGGCTATATTTAAGTCTTAGATAAGTTTATCAAGCTTTTTAAATGCTTGCAACTATTTTGTGACTTGATTGCTCAGAATAAGGTTATAGTCTAATAAAAAAGTAAGTGCCTGGTGTTTTGAGCAGCTTGATGAAGCTGGAACTTAAATAGGGAAAATTGCTCTTGTATGAAATGAACTATGTGACTAATTTGACTTAGACCTAAAGAGGTGCCAGGCTCTTTGTAGGCGCAGTAGTTCAAAAATGCAATACATTGCAGTGGCAGGGCCTCTAGCAATTCTCTGTGCTGATTAAAAGAAAACAGCAAAATTATTCTGATACATTCATTTCTATCCTTTTTATGTTATTTTTTTATTAACATTTTTATCCTTTTTATGTTATTTTTTTATTAAAGCTTAGTACAAGAACTGGAATTTTCCAGGGGAAAAGGGATATGAAGGAATGTGCTATGGAGCAGCTGTCTCTTGTCAGAAAGGACACATGCAAGAAGCCAGAGTACAGTGCCATAATTCTCCACTCACTCCAGCTTGATTGGCTTTTAAAACAATCTTAAAAATATTGCTGGAGTTTCTTAAACCAGCTGAAACAGGGAATGTGTTTTTATAGCTACAGTTGTGTATTTTATGTTTACTTTTCAGCCTCCTGTCACTAGGAGTTTTTAATCCCTAAATGTTTTTCTAATTGTCTGTAGTAAGTCTAAGAAATAGAAAACGTGGATTTAATATCACAATGGTTTACTTTCCATATACTTTCTTCTGAATAGTTTTGTCATACCTTTGATAAGGTACTGTTGAAATGGCATAATTTGCATTTATTTAGAGCATTTTCCATTGCTGTTTGTACTTTTAAATTCAGAGCATTTTTAGCAACTCTAAGTTACGAGAACATTGGTGACTGTATAATAACATACTTTTTCTCTAAAAGTTTAATATTGCTGAAGTTATTCAAAACTGATGTCGTGATATGAGAATCCTTGACAAATTAGTCAGAAATAATGGTCATATTTTTTCATAGCTTGACTTACACTGAATTGCCTTTTTTTTAACAGCACGTTTTCAAACATTATCATCATCACCCAAAGCAGCACAAAGTTAGTCATAACGAGACTGTGCTTTCCTTTACTCCGGGCAATTCAACAAGTTATTGATTGTTGGGTTTGTGTGGATTTGTCTTTGAAAATTTTATGATCTCCATTTTCTCTGTAGCTTTTGAATCGGAAAGACAAGACCACCTTTGAGAAGTTAGACTATTTACTGTCTAAAGAAGATAATTATAAAAGGACACGAGAGTACATCAGAAGCTTAAAAATGGTTCCTACGATTCCATATTTAGGTGAGTGTGAACAATTACATTATTTATCTGTAGCTCATTGGCAGACAAGTGCTAATGTACCATGTTGTGCACCTGAAGAACACCATATGTAGAAGATACGGTTCACTCCATTTCGTATTTAGAAAAATTAGGTCAAATTGAGATTTTTAGGCTATACATGCTTCTTGTAGGAGTTTTTCTCTCAGGTGCTGAATAAACACACATGTAAGTCAATGTGAAGGTGTATTAAAAGGGAGACCTACAGTTAAAATGCTGTCCAGTCTTGATATTGTCTCCTTTTGTGACATGCACCAAGTAGCCATTTGATGAATTGGTTTTTTGGTCAGTGTTTTCGCCTGGGAATATTTCTGCACAAAGGTTATTGTTAATGAAGGTAGTCCAATATATTGAACTATTTTCTGGCTTTATTAGTGATTTAGTAAGATGCTAAACTGCAGGTAAAAAGGATGAATGTTTTTAAATTGCTGACCCTGGGTAACAAGAGCTCAAGAATTCTGCTTAGCCTTCCTGGGCCAGAATTGCGGTCTCTGTTATAGTAACCTCTAATGCCTCAATAGATTTATCTTCTGTGAACACTTGCACTCTCACTTTAAACACACATGAACTTGCGTGCACAGCACCCAGCTGGCAGGATTTCCTCAGCTCTCTCCAGTACCATATTCTTTTGCTTGAATTGAACATGGTATTTTTTACCTTCGCTAGATAAACCCTACCTTGTTCCTTACGCAGCTGGAGGCTACTCCTGACATTATGGACTTCAGTCATTATTTGTTGCCTTCGCAGTAAATCTTCAGTTACCTCTCTTCCAAAAGGAAGAGTCCTTGGGTTACTTGATCATGCCTGGTGCAGATGCCACTTGGCATCCTTGACAACTTGCCTGGGCAGCATGTCAGTCCTGTATCCTTTTTTAGGGGAAGAGGGTGCACATGGAGTGCACTGCTTGCAAAATTCAAGACAGAAATGCAGGATAGATTTTATGCACTTAGCTTCAGGAAGCTTTTTGTGCTCTACTTAATAATTTCTAACATTCTGTTACCTCAAAGTTTAGTAGCAATAATGAACTGTTTATTGTAATGCTAAGTTTATGCCTTTATTGGCACTGGTTTACTTTTTTTGTTTTATATGGAAAGTCAGGATTTTTTTTTCCCCTTGTATGTAACACTATCTGTAGATTTTCATCTTCTGTTTTACTGTTCAAGCAGTTTATCTCATAAATCCTTCTGTAATTCCTATCGGTCTGCCCTTCTCTTTGCTCCTCTCAATTAGCTAATATCATTAGCAGATTTTTGTTCCACTGTTCATTCCCATTTTCAGATCACTTACGAATAGGTCGAGCAGCATGAGTCCCAGTACAACTTGCTGTGGAAAACAATCAGCACTGCTTATCTAAAATACTTCTTATTTAATAAATTTGACAGCCATTCCTAATGGCCATACTTCTAAAACTGTCTTGAAAACTTGATTCGAGTTATTGAAACTGCTTTGTAAATAACTTCAGGTTTGAATGAATATTAGCTTATCAAAAGAGAGTATTGTTTCAGTGAATAAATGTCTTCTCAAGGAAGACAACATTACTTACAGAACAGCTTCTTTATTCAGTTTAAATGAACAAGTAGACTAATAGCTGATTTTAGGAGTAACTACTGAACATAAAACAATTGAATGAGAGTGACAAGGTGTGAAGATTTGCAGAGTTCATGGGAATCCTGTTTTGTGCTGTACAGCCTCTTGTCTCACTGCAAGAAAGCTACTTAGTTATTAGAGAATGAGAAGCCTGAGATTGTTTGAAATGAGCTGGAGAATGTACTGGGAAATTAAAACTGCCACTTAAGTTTTCCAGGTACTCTGATTTATAGAATTGGCTCACAGCCTTGGGTAAGAAGTGTTTTAATACTATCCAGTTATTATTACATCACTCCAAGCCACTTCTAGATAAGATTTAAAATATTTCTGAAATGAACTTAAGTGTTACAAGCCTAATAAAATACTTGGGTAATGAAAGTGAAAGGAAAAAATCGGCATGTTGCTGAGTTACAGGATTGAATCTGAAATTCCTGCTGTTTTCTAGCCAGTCTCCATGAGACTTTGAATCCTCCTGCATATGTTGTATCTGGCGTTTCATACATGAGAGACCCTCTCCCTGCTGATTACAAAGACTAGGCAGTGTTGCTGTTCTTGTAAAGTAAAGCTTTCCCTGCATTCTAAGAGATGCAGTTGGACATTTTGTGTAACCAGATGAATGCAGCAGACAACTGCTCTTATGTTTCCAACCAGGCTATAATATGAGAAACTAATATATTTCTTACTATGTTTAAAACATCCAGCAGTTGTTTTGTTTTCAGACAGGTCTTTCAACTTTAGAGAGAGAAGGAAAGAAAAAAACAAATCATGGGATTGGCAAGGCTGTGATGTGGACTGTTGGAAGTGTTCAGCCACAGTGTGATTCAGGAAAAAATAGCAGTCACATTGTTTTGAAAATTCATGGGTGTAATTGCTAGCTACAGCTCTTTCTTGTCTTCATGGCTGGTGATCTTTTAGGTTTTCTCTGTATGCTGTAGAACAAAGAAAGATGGGTATGATGTTATAATTTATAGATTTGTTGCACTGTTTGCTTTTTTCTCCTTGGAATACAACAGTGGGGCAAAATCTGGAAACTTTGAATGATAATAGAACAGTTTCAGGAAAGAATTCTTTGGAAATGTGTATGCAAAATAACTAGTTGTTGTCTGAGGTAACATCGATCTTGTGACAGCTTTTTGTCTAAATACTGTAAGTGGAGCCCCACTATTTCATTCCTGATACATAGATAATGTATTCGTTTGACAGCATTCTCTTCACTCTTCCGAAGAAGGTAGAGATATTTCAAAAATTCGGAAGAGCAACCTCAATTTCTAGGAGTTTGCTGTTGCAGGACTATTCCTATGGCACTTCTTGAAATGGAGGTTTACAGGAGAATTGAAGTTGTTAGAAATCTTCTCCATAGTGCCGCAATTCTCCCTTGTAAAAACTCACCTAAGGTGCTTTTGCTAATGATAGGAAGGTGTACTGTATGGGATTTTTAGACTGCAGTGTTGTCAAAGATGTACATTTGGGGAGCGATGAAATAATATAATTGAAACCTTTGGAAATAATTAGGGAAACAGCAAAAACTAAGGCCTTTCACAGTTTATAGTAATGTCATCTACTATAGTAGGTGGACTTAGTGGAAACTGAGTTCTGTTGTGTGAATTTTTTAAAAAATAAGCATAGAAATTTTGCAAATCCGTTATTTCTACCAATATACTTGCCAATAACTTCACAGTATAAGTTCCAAATTTCTAGTGTTTGTTTCTGATGTGCCAGGCTCTGTTTTTAAAATTATTTTATGCAAATTTTATGTAAAAAATTATTAAGTTTTCTTCTCAGATGTGGTATCTCCAGGTAATCATGAACAGACTTCTGTGCATTATCTTTTTTAATTACATGGATGAGTATCTAAGTAAATCATTCACCTTTTAGGTATAAAGGTTAAGAAATGCGATTATTTTAACAAAAGACTGTTAACTTGGACGTGGGTTTAAAGCCTATTATGAGTGTATACTATGAAGATGTATCTGCAGCCATATCTCCCGCTACAGAAGAGCAACACTAATAGCTTTTCTAGGGAATGCCTCATTCTTGCGATCTGCACAACGGGTACCTGAAGTTCTCTGGGTTCTTTCCTCAAGCCAAGCATGAAGTAGGTGTAATGCTACTGGTTGTAAGAGCATTGCAGCCAGGATTTAGGGCCATTGAGTATGCTTAGGTGCATTTAATATTTCTTATCTAAAACTTAAATCTTTTCCAGAATCCAGTAGACAAACCCGTGGAAGGTAAAGCTTGAATACCAGTTGAAAATTTTGGGCATTCATTTCATTTAACCTACAAAAAAGTTGTTCCTCCTTGGGCTGTTTGGAAATTCTGTATTTTTCTCAGCTGAAAATTGTTTTGGTTTTTATGTTGCAATATTTAAACACTTCACACATGTGAACAGCGGTTGCGTATCAGAGTTTGTTTGAATCAGAGGCGGACTGATGTGAAGTAATGTGAACTACAACAGGATGAAATCTGAACATGTCAAAATAACATTTGTTACTTTATTAAGGGATTACAATATTACAGGGGTAATCTAATATATTAAAAACCCTACTTTCAGTTATATACAACACATGCTAAATCACACATACTGTGGTAAAGATGTGATGAGGTAATAAGGGAAAAGTATGCAAACACACACAAACGCTCAGTGTCTTACAGGCTGACCAAAAAAATATGTTGAACTTCTGGAGGCTTTTACTCTGCCTCTTTTATGCATTTTTTAACTTGTATTTTTTGTAGTAGTTGCTGTTTTGTAATGGGTGTGTTAACAATCTGTTATAGAAACCTATTTCAGAAGAATATTAGAATTATGGCAGTCTGTATTTCATAAGTGTGACTGACCTCTAAATATAAATTGAGTAATTCTATTTAATAATTTGACAGTAATGTTATAATTGTGAAATACGTTAAAAATAACTTCTCTTGGCTACTGATAAGTTCTCTATATAATTTTTATCTAAAGGCTAAGGATATTAAATAGCTTATAAATTGGTATCCATCATTTGCCTGCAAAGTTGGATAGACCCTTTAATTTATATCCAGCCATTTCTGATTACAGAGGCTACACAGCAGGTAATCACTGAAGTCAGGTACAAAATACTGTAACAGTTGTGTAGTATAATATGTTGGCTATATAGCACATAATACCTGTTATAAATCTGGATTAATTTCCATATGCAAGTAATTACTTCATTTTGGTAAGAAAAATAATTAGTGTTTTTAATCTAAAATATTTGAATTAATGGTGAATTTTTATAGGAGCAGATTATTTAAATGCTCTTAGTGAAGGGAAAAGGCCAGATTTATGAGGATGGTAATGGTTTGAGTATCTGCTCTCAAAACAGAATTATATACTAACTTTATTCACGGTAGTTAATAAAGATTACATAATCATCACACTAATGTACATATACCAGCTATATAGTTCAAAGGATATGATTCCTGTGTCAAATGATTGCTTATAATAACAATAATAAAACTCTTGCTGTACAGTTTGTAATATTTCCTGTATTTGAGAATATTTATACATAACATACAAAAATACTTAAATGTGGTGGCAATATTTTTATCATCCAGACTTAATTTACAGGGAATAAAAACCCGGCAGTTTATCTACAGTTTTCATCTAAACTGTGAGTTCTAATAGTACCAAGACGTGTTCTGAATGTTATTACAGTTCCTTTTTTTTAATCAGCTCTTCTTCCTGGGATGATTCTTGAAAATACAATATACAAGCCCTCATATCAATAAATGTACAGTATCTTACATTCCTTATTTCTGAAAAGATAATTTCAGGTAATAACATCATAGCTTTATGTGATTTTTAGAGCAATAAAGCAAACCAAGAGAAGAGTTATTTCAGTGAAATGTGTTAGGGTTAGGTCTTATCATCATAACAACTTTCTTTAGTGAATATGATCCTCCCCGGAATTCAGCCCAGTAAACACCATCCTGATATCGACTGCGGTAGTGTCCTCCACGATACCAGACCCCATTGAGATTTGAGTGAGCACACGCATTGTACCACCATCCTCCCTTCTGGTAATGAGCACAGTTACCTGCAAAGGAAAGCTCCAGTTCAGTCTGAGAAATAAATGAAAAATCTTAAAGCAAGCAAGCTATATACAAAACTTGGTTGGTTGTTTTGGGGTTTTTTGGGTTTTTTTTAGTAACTGTATGTTTAACACGTAGATATCCTGTGATACAAGGTGAACTTAGGCTTCTTCAGGAACCAGCTAAGTAGTTACGTTCTACAGATAGAATCCTTCTTGTTACTCTCTCTTGCCTGAAAATCAGTGTGTGTTACTGTCTCAAAAAAACATCCATAGGGTATTTTACAGACCCTTGTCTAGTGTAAATGACTTTTAGTTTTGGTGTTAGCATGTGTAAGGGTTGACACATCCGTTTGTACTTCATAAGGTACTAACTGACAAATCCCTTTGTAAGTGCAATTTCTTTCTTTGTATGTATAACTCTAAGTATTTTTCCTTTTTCAAAAAAAAAAAGATTAAAGGGGTGGGGGGTGGGATATAAATGCAAAAATGGCAAGGCAGCTGAGAGGGACCTCCTACCTGTATATACGTCATGGTCCCTGTCTAGCGTGGTGAACTGTTTGCCGTTGTGCCAAGTGAAAGAATCTCCTGCGTTGCCGTTGTAGCGTCCCAGTCTCAGCTTGTAGTACTCACTCTCAGGCTCCAGTCTGAAGCTGGCATACTCAGCAAATACTTTTCGACCTGACCAGTCTTCCATTGTTATGAGCAGTTTGTAGTTACCTTGATTTGTTAACCAATAAATGTTTTCTAATCCAAGCCAATATTCTCCATCTATATTACCAAATCCTTGCTGTAAAGGAAGCAAGAGAAGCATGTTAATATCCTGCATCTGTGTTAGTGGTAAATATGAGTGTATTCTTAAGCAGAAAACTGCAGTAACTTATTTTATAGAGACTTCCTCTTCTGTAAGGATAAACACACAAGTTCTTTTTCAAGTAGGGTCTTGGCCAGACTCTAAAATCACTCTTTAAATTAACTTTACCGATAAGTTTTAGAGGGTGGAAAACATTAACTGGCTCTCTCGTCCTAACCTTGTATGTCTCCCAGTTCCTGAAAAAGTTGACAGAGCCATCCAGACGTCTCTGAATGACGGTCCAGCCACCGGGGTCATGCCGTTGGTCACACCAGACCTGCATCAGCTGGTTTGTGTTTTCTGGTTTTACAAGATAGATGGAGCTGGTGTCATGGCCGTCTTCTAATGCTTGTAGACAGTCTCTCCAGGGCCCTGTGTCAAAACAGAAGGGCTCTGCATCAAACTGCCATTGAGCATATCTTTAATGCAGGGCAGTATTTGAACTGGTAGCTTTTTATAGTAGATTGGTTTCACTGAATAGTGGATTTGTTTTTCCTCTTATTGAAGGACGAGTATCCACCAAGTGTTTTCAGACAGGTGCATTTATTGTAACTTTATTTCTGGAACATATCACAATGAATTACTGCTAAATGTAGATTTTCTAAAAATTTATTTTTTTTAAGGCAGCTGTACTGGTACTTTTACCATCTATTATATCTTCAAAGAAACATAAATATGAATGACTCCATAGATCAGTAAGAATTTCCTTCAAAACGAAACAGTAAGTTTGACCTTTATTCTGTCTTTGAGAAATTCAGCTTTTTAGATCCCCAAAAATGTCACTGGCAGAGACATTAACAGTGGAAGCAACAACATAAATTCTGATTGTAGGTCTTAGTGCCGCCTTAATAAATTACAATGTAACATAGAAATTAAGTTGTTTTTTTTTTTTTTACGTGGAGTGCTTGTGAGAGAAACTTTATATAAATGAGAACACTCTTAAAATGCTTTGCATTCACAGACATAGCAGTTAACACAGTCTTGTCTTCAGAAGGAGAGAGAATGCATTTTTTCCTTCAGTTCAGTAGAGTCCATAAAGAGCTTACACTTTTTAAAGTATCTTATATTCCTGATTTTTTAAGACATTTTCTCCAATGGTAAGATAGATTCCATTTTAATGAGTCTGAGAAATTCAGATATAAATGATTTAGCATCTGTGTTGATATCTGTAGATAGACTCCCCCAGCTGCTTCCTGAGCAGAAGAGTGAAGCCAAAAAGAATCCTCAGGATTAGAGATTAGAGCCCCTGGATTGATTCTCTCTGCCCACTGAAGGAGTAAGGCTTACTCGCTGAAGGAGTCAGGCTTGTCAGATCTTCTCATTAGGAGCCTTACTGAAGCATATACTGCTATCAAGAGTAATTTCTGTTTTAAATTATCTCAGTCCTATGCTTTTTCATAATTCCCTGTCCAACACTAGTAATGGTACTCAGCAAATGAGTTAGAAATAAATTAGTTTCATAAAAATGTTCTCAGTGTTTTGGAGATTTTGGTTTTTTTGGTCTTTTTAATTCTTTTAATCGGCAAGTCAGTGTACAAAGAGGCAATCCAAGTCTTTGTTCTGTGGCTAATGAATGCTGTGTTCTTGTTGCCTCAGTCATAATCAGAGAGTGTACCTGGGGTTGTGCTTCTAAGCCCCTTCTCCATTTCTTTTGTGGCTAACTGTTTAGATTTCTGGAAGTTAAGATGCAGATGCTGTGCTCTGTCACACAGTTGCACAGCTCATTATGAGAGGGGGGAAGAAAATGTTAATGAGTACTAATAATGTAAATTGCTCTGGTTTATTTTATCACAATATGTATGTAGTGGCACTTACTAAAAATAAAAAAGAAAGTCATTATTGAAGAAACTCCTAAAATAGTCAAAGAGCTTTGATCTTGTCTTCATAAAAATAAATATATAGCAGTATGCAGTATAGTATTTACACCATTCTAATCTTGCTGTTTCTTATATGGCACATGGCAGCAGTGCTCTACTGCACACAATTCTTTTTTCTGAAAGTGATTTGAGGTGAACTTTTAGAAATATGTCAAAGTAGAATTTGCCACTGTTTTTCCATGATAAGTGGTTTTTTGTCAGATAGTAACTTTTCAAAATTTCCACTAAGGTATTTTCCCTTGAAAAAGCAAGAACACCCTGACTTTAAGGTAGGTAGTTTTGATAAAATCGTCTCTAGGGAGTCATAGAATCGCAGAAAGGCTTGGGTTGGAAGGGGTCTTAAAGCTCATCTCATTCCACCTCCTTTCCACAGGCATGGCCATCTTCCACTAGGCCAGGTTGCTCCAAGCCCCATCCAGCCTGGTCTTGGACACTTCCAGGCATGGGGCACCTACCAAAAAAAACCCAACAAAAAAACCACAACCAGAAAACAAACAGCATGGACAAAGTTTATAGTAAAGCTACTGAGAGTAGTAAGACTGTAGTAAGACTGTGATAAAGAGAGAATATTGGTCTACTACTTTTTGAGAAAGGAAGGCTGTCAACAGATTAATAGAAGACATTCATTATTTTTCTTGTATTTTGCTTTGGTTTTCATTGCACAGGTTGGCTATGATCAGATGGTTAGTACAGCCAGGAGCTTTGGCTAAGGTTGAGAACTCAACACATACTATGGAAAGGACTGGATGAAGTATGGGTGGATTTTTTCCAGTGGCTGGGCAGTTGTGGTGGTGGGTTTTATTTGGTTTGTAGGATGTTGCTTGTGGGTGTCTTTTTGAGGGTCCGGACACCCAACTGAAGCATCTTTTATGGCATTAATTGTAAGGAGGGGTTTTGTTTGAGATGTGCTTTGTGAACATTCTGGAGGATGAGGAAAAGGTATTAAATGTTTCTTGACTGAAAAGAAATGTGAGGAGAGGGGAAGGAGGATACTCTGGAAATAAAAGCTTAATTAGCTTAACTTCAGTTGTTGGAAATTTGCTTGAACAAATAAAAAGCTGCAAGTGAGAAAATAAGAGAATACTATAATCAACTTGTGCAGGAGAAGCATGAAACTTCTTTTTCTGAGAAGTTACATAATCCAGGGAGAAGGAGCAGATGTCAAATCTTAGAATTGTGCACTGCCAAAGGGACCTCAGGAGATCAATGTGAAAAATTGCTGAATAACCAGCACTTCTTCAGGTGAAGATCTGGGAGTTCTACAGGGTTGCAAACTGGTTCCAAATTAGCATTTTACTCTCCAAAAGCAGGAAAATGTATGAGGATAGATCAGTGAAAGTACTGTGCACCTGAGGTAACTTTCTGTTCTGCTGTTTGATAGTGAATCTTCAGCTCCAGTTTAAGGACTTGAAAGCACAAGGAGGATGTGCACCAATTAACAAGTTTTCAAAGAGTGTAAGGGAATGAAGGGGAAAGGTATTTCACTTCCAGAAAGATACGGGAATACTGTTGAAAGCTTGAACCTACTTTGAGATTGAAGTAAAAATGTAATTATTAAAGAGGCCATAGTGTATTGCTCCAGAGGAGTTGTAGTAGACCTGATTTTCTTTTGAGAACTTTTCCTTATATAATAGATCAGAATTGTGATATTTCTGGCAGAGGTTCTGCATGCCACAAATGCAGGCTTTGGTGAGCTCATCTTTGGCAATTCCATGAAAATGCTGCTTTGTAGCAAAATGGTTTAGAGACTTTAAAGACTTAAGAGACTCAGTGCTTTCGACTGAGAGACCTTAACTCAAGTTTTTTTCATTGTGAGTATTTCCATGGAGAAACAAGCTGGGGGTCTTTTGGTTTGGTTTTTAACATGTGGCAGTTGCATTATTTGATAGCCCTAAAAAGTTTGTTGATGTCCTTTGGAGTATGTTGCAAATAGCCATGAAATACACGGAGTGCAGTTCCCCTGCATTACTTTATTTCAGTTAGCTCCGAGTTCAGAGATCTGTGACTCCCTGTCTTTTTTCTGAAGAAGATATGTGTCATCCACACAGTGAAGAGCAGACCTTTCTTGTATGGAACACATACCTGAACTGTTTTGGGTATGGTTTTTTTCAAATGTGGGACCATAGGTGAAACTGAATTCTTTACCTGTTACTTTTGTAATCACGTAGATCAGTTGTTTCCTAATGTGATTTCACATAATCTAATCTTGTTTGTGGCAGAACTCTTAAGACTCTTCATAAGGTCTGTATAATATCCCTTACTATTCCACCACTTCCTTCCTTTTTCTCCTGTCTAAAGCACAAGTGCCCCAAGTAAGATACACAGCAACTATGTATTCCTTTGTTAATTACACAAGTGCATTATTGTATGCTAGATCAACAAATTTGTAGTAACTTCATAAATGTTTACACAGTGTCAAACTCCTTCAGATGTCATGACTTGTAGCAGTTCAGTCTTGAGCAAGGGTAAATAGAATTTAGATGACTTGATAGTAAGATTTTTTGAAAGTCCTTTATCTCATACATATAATAAAAATGATAGGTTTGTCTTGGCAAAGTAGCATGAGAAAATCTGTGGGGCTAGTGTGTCTGAGTCTTAGACATTCACAGTTCATTTTTTTGCTTTCTTTCTGTGTTTGTACTACAGCATATATGTAAAATTTGCCAGCTAAATAAATTCTGACTGCATTTTTGATTATTACAATTAAAATATTGCCCACTGCATATTAGCATAAACTGAAGTAAATGTATCAGTAATACTACTTACCAGATGGTTTATCAGTTGAAGTTGGAATACTAGTAACTGCAGGCATGGTTGGCAAGGTAGGTGGCAGAACCTTTAAGTTCTGATCACTTTGAATCTCATTAGTAGATATCTGGTTATTAATACGATTGTAAGTAGGAGGATGGTACACTTTAATTGGTGGTTGTGGAGTTTGTGGCAGTGGCTTTATGGATGGCATTCTTTGACAGTGTTCTTCCAGCTGGGCAATTATTATTGTCTGGTTATTGGCAATTGACATCAAATGTTGATACTTGTGCTCTAAGTCTTTGTATTTGTTTGCAAGCTGCAACATATCTGCAGTTTGGTTCAAAATCTTATTTTCAAGTTGAGAAAGTTCTAAGGCGTTATCACGTTTTCGGATAATTTCATGTAATAGCTGCATGTAGAGTTGTGTGACACGAGAATTCATATTTCTGCTCTCTTTTCTTAAGAGTTTAACTTCATTAACAATTCCACCATCCACCTCTACCAGTTGCTGGAGAGTTTCTATTTGTCTCTTTTGTTTAAGAAGTTCATTGTTAAGTAACTGTAATTCTTGTTTATTTACCCTGTTTTCAAGCAAAACTTCAGGCTCCTTAGAATTTACACAAATGGCACCTGTCACTCTCTGCTGAGGTACAATAAAGGTGTAAGTGCATTTGTCCTGTGTGTCACTGGAACGCTTATATCTGTTCATATAAATGAATTCTTGATCTTTTTCCTTGTCATTGCCTTCAAATTCCTGTGTTTCACTTGTAGTAACTCCCACAACAGTTACGAGCATTAAACAGATGAATCTTGTTGTCATCATGATCCTCTAGTTCTGGTCAAATATTCTTCTGCAAAGAACTTCCTAAAATCTGTTTTAAAATAAATTTAACAGTAAGTAAGGAGTAGGAAATCAGTGTGGATTTACAAATAATAATCTCTTCTAAAACTTACAAAATAGTACATAGTAACTATGAGTACAGATGAGGTATTTTTCTTGTCCAGCATCAACTTCTGTTGATTAAAGTGGACATCATGGGGATTAGTTGTATCTTTCTATGGTCAGAACTGTAGTTACTAGTTGCTAGTTCATCTAAAGCCTGCCAAGAACCATAAGAAAGTAAGCAATAAATAAAAGGATTTGAAGAGTCCTTTCTTCTAGGCAAGTACCACAAAAGTTTCCAAGATTGGTGTTTTCATTTAAATATTAATTACACTTTCCATTTCTTACAGTTACAAATACAACCTTTAAATGTAAACAGAATGTAAATTAATATGCGTATTAATGCTGCTAGAAGTTCTAAAAATATCAAATAGTTAATTTGCAGTATTTTATAACTGCGTATATATATATTGCAAGAGATACAGCTTAGGTGACATGTAACAATTTTACTTTATTCAGCAGTATTGAACCTCCATTGTTTAAAAAAAAAAAAAAGGAAAAACTTATTTTACATTAGTCCTTAATAACTGTAAATTAAAAACTCTACTACTCAGATATTATAGGCAGTAAAATCTGTTATTTTTCCAGACTAGTAGAATTTACAACCGAAACATTTACTGTGACTCTCACTGGAGACACTGTCTCTACACTCAGCCTAGTCATCTCACTTCAGAGTTCCTTCATGAAAGGGGAAAAGCAGCTGCGTCTGTGTATGGTGCACAGTGATCTAAATCAGCTGGTACTGTCTACAGGCAACTGCAACAGCTCCCCTTTGGTGAAATTACCCTAACTTATTCTCCACGCAGATTCATATTCAAGGTGGAAAGCTGAGGCCTTCACAATCTCTTAAAAAATAAGTCAATACCAGAACTTTGTAGGCAACAGTACACTCGGAAACATGGGTTTAGCATTGTCACTGCTGCCAGAAATGCCCATTTCACAAACCACTCTCTGATCAGCCACTTGAACAGCACTTTGATGTCATGTATTTCTAAAGCTTTTTTGTTGTTGAATTTTAATACTCATAAGCAACCTAGTTTTCTTAAATAAAATGAATGAAAAATGCAGTGTGGAGTTTTTTCAGTGTATAAAAAGACTGATACTTTTTAACCAAGGTGGTGTTGCCATCCTGTTTTTCTTTGCTTGTAAAACATTTCACAGGGAATAACCAGTCAGTATTTAAGTATCTATCACCTTACATCGTTAGTACCATAAATTTTTTTAAATTACATGAAATGGTGATAGTAACAGCTGTGAGAAACTGGAGTGAGTCCAGCTGAGTACACCCAGCATGGATTGCTGGAGGCTGGCAGACATGATGCATGAAGAGTAGCAGGAAGAGCATGGTTTGTGTAGCCTCCAGAAGAGAAGGTAAAAAAAGACATCTTACTGCTCTCTTCAGCTACTTAATGGGTGTTCATAAAGAAGATTAATTTCTTTTTGGAAGTGCACAGTGAAAGTATATGGTGGATACAAATTACCTCAGGAAAAAATTGGGTTTTATTAAAAAATGAGCTTCACTGTGAGGGTGACTGAGGACTGAAGCAGTCACCCAAATAGGTGGTAGATTCTCCATTCCTGGAAATACATGAAGTTTTGATTTAGGTAAGGCTATGAGCAGTCTGATCTAATGTTGAAACTAGACTTGCTTTGTATGACAAAGATAAGGTCCCATCCAATCTAAACTGTTTTATGATTCTAGGCAGCTGCTGACTTTTAGGAGTTTGGTTTTTTTTTTTTAATTTCAAGCTAATAATGGATATGCATCCTTAATTATTCATACTGAGAAGAGAGATGGTTGTCATTCGTATTTTTCTGTTTTTGTGAAATAAACCATAGATGTTTCTGTAAAAGACTCAAACAAAGTGACCAGGACTTAATCCTTCTTAAAACTTTTGGATATATCTTTTTGCCTCAGTTTCTTATTTGGAATAAACTCATTTTCATTTTGCAAGTAGAAAGGAATTGTGCTGTACAGAACTTTTCAAAAATCTTGAAAGCATGTCAGGTGAAAATCTGGAGTTTGACACGGTTTCTGTAAGGAAAGCAGTGCTATTTGGAGCCCTGGAAAACAGGGAACGTAAATTCACCTCAGACAGCTTTAACTTGCATAATCAGCATTTGCACAGCAGGTCACACTTGGAAAACCGGGCAGTTTTCCAAGCCTCATGTTCCTGCACAGATGACTGGTTTTGCAAATGTCTCTTGCATATAGGTGTAAAACAGTTTTATTTCACTGTTGGAATTTTAATATCCTTTTCTCCCCCCTCTAAACCTGTACTTATTGTGACCATGGAAAAGAAACTAATTTTTTCCTCAGAGTTCACTTCTGTTACAGCTCAGATGTTACAGCATCTCATATCTTTAATTGAGCATGGCTTTGGGGTACCCATACTTTTCTGAGCTGAAGAAAGGGCAACATCTAACAGATTTTTCCTCCCAATTTTTTTTAAGAACTGTGTAAGAAAATAATGGGACAAAGTTCATCAGCCTCATTATAACATACCATCTTAATGATCATCTAGTCCCACTGCCTGACCATGTGAGTGACCCCTCTCTAGGAAGCCTGTTCTAGGGTTTGACCACCGGTTGCAGACGGCAGGCCACCAGTGAATGCCATCAGCATGATTAGACTGTGCTGAAATGTTTCTCTGTCATTATCCTGCCTGTGTGTTACCTTTTCAAAGATGTTCTTCTTACAAGAAAAATGAGTGGAAGGAAAATCACACTGGTAAGAGAATACCCCGGTACAAACAGAAACGAGAACCATACTGTCATCAGCTGTTCTTCTTGTAGTCTGTTTATGAAAACTTCCTAAGTCTCTTATTTTCTGTACTTGTTTGGTAAAAAAAAAAAAAAAAGTGTTTAGAATGAGGCCTATTTGTTGCATATTGTGAAGGACCACATGAATAAATGGCATTCCTTCCTTTCTGCAGTTGGATTAAAATGGAGTTCACAACATGGTCATTTGAACAACTCTCAGTGATTAATCTTCCAGGGACAAAAAAGCTTCCTGGAATGGAGGAGCTAGGGAGGGAAGCCAGAGAAACAATTTTAAGGAAGGATTTAATGCTTTTTTAATACCTTCCTCTTTGAGTAGCAGAACATCTGATTCTTAGGACATTAGGATTCCTTTCCAGGTGAGAGGAAGAACGTATCTGATGTCTAGGACATTAGCTTTCAGTTTTCTCCTGTGCCCAGTAATTGCTGATGCTCCTTGTACTTGACTGCTGCCATTGCTTGCTGATCATTCAGTTCTTCCACTTTCTCTGGCTCCCTTCCTCTCACCCTCTGCCAGTAGCTCTTCTGCAGTGGCCTGGGAGGAAACTATCTTACTAGGGCTGTATTTGTTCCCAGTGCAAAATTCCACTTAGGCAGCTGTAGACTTTTCAACCTAAAAGCACGCTTGCAGGTCTGGGGCAAATTTTCTTAATTACTGGAAATACAGCGTGTCTGTCTCTTATCCTCATGCATACTGACAAAACTTTAACATACAAGCATACCAACAAAACACAGGTGAATGAAGCACACTTAAAAAGAAATTATTTTGATTAAACATCAAATGGAGCTTGTAATTAGACTGAAGTAATTTTATTATTCCATTTCTAGATTCTAGCTGTTCAGTACTCATAAAAGCACTTTTCATGGCAGTATATTTTACTTTTTATTCAGGCGAAATGCTTTTTTTTCCTGTTTGTCTTTTGCCAGTATAACTGCATTTGTATGAAAACGTTTGGCGGCATTGTTGTGTGGCATATAATTGTCCCAGCTTTACACTCCTAGCCAGCACAAGTGGTTTGGTTAAAATTTCAGCTTGTATACCAGATGTTTGCCTATCTGTGTATATAACTAGAAGTAGGTGGTTTGCTCATTCATTGTTTACCCAAGTCAGGATGTTTTCATGATCTGGTGACAAAAGAGGAAATAAACTTTCTGAAAGGGATATTGGATGTTTCAGCATTTGATTGCTTTTTCTGTCTTTTAGAGAAAAAGAAGTAAATAAAATCTTACTTTGGCTTTCCTTTGAAACATTTTTCTGTCCTGTATTCTGTCTTGCTTATATGCACCTTTTCATTAGTCAAAATGTTACCTTTTGATTTTTACAAATATCTTGAAATTTATCTATTTCAAGAAGATTTTAGTGTTTTACAATATAAAATTTTATAGATGTTTCACAACCTCTTGTTTAATCACTGTCATGACTGAAATTACAAAGGTAAAAATATTTTTACATGCAAAAATATTACTGTTTGGCAAATATTCACTTCTGTTTTCAATCAGCTTGCCTTAAGAAGGAGCATTAAAGGTAGCAATGTCAGCACTATGGTCTTTTTGGGTTTCAGCTACTTAAAATATGCATCATATTGGATAATCCAAATTGTATATCTTTTTTCATTATCTGCTGGCTTTGATGTCATGCCTTGGGGGATCTCATTTTTACTAAACAGACTGGTTAACTGTCTCTTTCAGGTTTTATGAAATATTTTCCCTAGGAGATTTCTGTGTACAAGTGAACATCCGTCTCCATCAGATGAAAAATATGACTTATCATAACAATCATAAAATCATTAAGCTTATCTGAAAATGCTGCCAGTAGCTTGCTTTTTTTTTTTTTTTTTTTTTTGCTATGGCTGTTTTTTGTTGAATTAGATTTGTTCATAAAAGAGACACTTGCCTTATTACTCTGGCAAGAAATGTGTATATGAAAGCCTGAGTATATATTGTCAACACTCTTGCATCTAGATCTCAAGTGGTTTTGCAATGTTGAGTGTTTCAACCATTGAGAGATTGGCATTTGTGTCTAGGAGTTTATACTACATCCGTTTTACACCTGTGCTTTTCAGGGTCCTGCAAAAAGTAGAGCCTAAACAGTAGGAAGACTACTGGATGGTGGCTGAGCACTGAACTTTATTGTTGCTTAGGATTACAAGTCAGTTTAAGGGGGAAGGGTTTTGATACTTAAGATGTCATCTGCTCTGTAGCATTTTGGAAAAGTACAAAAGCAAAACAATGATCTGTGTGAATCTTGTGTGGAAAACCTTAACTAAGACAAATGGGTAAAATAATTCCCTGGTTTTCATACCAGAATAGAAGTTTTGTATCTTAAATTGCATTATTACGGGTTATTTCTACAGATAAGGACCATAACAGATCCCAGCAGGTAAAAGCAGTAGAATTGCTTCTTGCTACTATTTCTTGTTGCTATTTCAAATATTACTGTATTTCTGTGTATAGTAAACTGCTACAAAGCCAGAGAAACATAGGTGTGACAGTGTGATGCATTCATAGAAAGGCAGCTTTTGAACACGCGATACGTGACACTCACTACCCTTGGAGAGACTCCTTTACAGAGAAGGCAATTTTCTGTGCTAAAACTCATGTTACACAAGAGCATTTCTGGGGACTTGAGTAGCTATTTGGACTGCAGTATAGTTGAGTTTACTGCAAAGCTAAGAAAAAACACTACCAGTTCAGTTTGTGGAACTGATAGTCAGAACCTGGTATATGATGCAGACAGCAGCAAATCTCACTTTAACAAGTTAGAGAAGATTTTTAATGGCTTGTATGTTGCAGCTGAGGAACTAAGGAGGCAAGACTAGTTTACTGGGCTATGATAATTTTTGTGAACAAGGTGATGCAGTAGGTTTCCTACATGACTTAGACTTAAGCAGGAGTGCTCAGAAGCTGTCAAAATAAAATAGGATTCTCCATTTAAGTCATTGTATCTTTGGGATAACAACTGTTGTTTTTACAATAATCATTGTCACTCTGCCTCCCTAAAAAGACTCACAGAGTATTACATACCTTAGAAGTTAATTTCAGGATTGTGGGGGTTAATTTTTTAAATTATTTCACTCCATTTTCTGTATAGGGTTTTATTTTTGTGGTGTGGGTTGGGATTTTTTGGGGGGGGGTTGGGTTTTTTTGTAATAGGTGACTTTCATTTAATTAAAGAGTGGATAGGCAAGGTCCAACACTCAGCATTTATTTCCATCTCTACAAATTGCTCTGACTCAGGAAGGGCTTACAGTCTAGAGGCTGGATTGTTAAGTTTGTGTAGGTCCAGCGTGCCAGAACTGAATGCACTGTAATTACTCTCACACATCAAAGCCTTTTAGAAATACCCAGATAGATGAAAAACACACATATAAAAAGGATGACATACACACTTTTGCATAACACTCGTATTTTCTGAAATGGTTGCTTTGACGATGAAGAAAAAATGATACCGTACATACAGATGAGCTCATTCAGCTATACTAAACCAAAATTCAGCTCTGTGGGTTAATCAGCTCTTTTGTGCTGGTCATATTTAATAAAATGAGGCTAGGACTCCTTCTGATGGGCTGGCTTTTCCTCCATACCTCTGATATGCCATCTTTTGTGCAGAGTCCTCAAGCACTGAGGCATGTAAAGGAAGGCATGTTCACAAAAGGCATAGTGTTAGCTATGACAGCATTTATTCTCAAAAAGATAAACTGCTGTATTTTTTTGTGAAGTCATACATAATTTGATAACTGTGCATTCTAAAGAAGAAACATGAACAGCTAGCAACACATCTTGACTGTTTAATACTTTTTGATACTAAAAGGTGTTTTTAGATTAATGCAGTTTTACATTTTTATTGCATTATAAAAGCAAATGAAGCAAGGGTGTTGAAAATGTAAAATCCTGCTATGCAAAGATCAGAGGGCTTGGTTTTGCATTTTTTTTAACAAATCTTAGGTTTTTGCTTCTGCAGAATCCTTTGATAGCCAGTGTTTGTGGACTTACAGTTAGCTGGCATGTTCCAGGCACCAAGCCAGTAATATGATCTGGATTTCACAACACCATTGTGATAAGACAGACAAGCATGAATTTTTTGAATCTGCTTGCTTTCCTACTCCCTGCCCCTCGTCTTAGAGCTCATGCTCTGTTTTTAGTCCTTCTCACATTTTCTTCCATGGAATTATATTAATTTATTCTCTCAATTTTTACCTCTCGAAGGTAATCTTCAGACTTAATGTGAAGTGTGTTCTTTTCTAAGGAGAGGGACTTCCACTGCTGCAGGGTTTCTTTTAGAATAAACTCACATCTTGACTTTTAGATGAAAAGTATTGCTGTGAAAAACCTAGATACTAATTTTTGTTTTCAGTTTTGTAAAAGGAAACAGCAGTTCACAGTGGAAATACAGCACAGTAATATGTACACCACATGTATTGAAAAAACTTTAAAGTTGGGCTTGAAATTTTAAAGTAAATACCTAGGAAAGGGCTGACACATAGTAGCATGCAGTTTTAGTTATGAAAACATGATACTAAACTGAATTGAGAAATTTAATTCCAAACTTATGGAGGGAATAACTTTTGGGGGGTTTGCCAGTAGTTACTTGCTTCCCTTGTAAAAAGCGCCACACTGGCATTGACCAATTAATTCCTTTAAGATTCTTTGTGTTAAAATACATTATCTTGACAGATTTTCTGCCCACTTAAAACTGGTGAAATTTTGGTTCAAGCACAAGTTCCGTTTTCTTAAAAGGTAATACTTTTTCTGATGAGGTGAATGGATGACTAAAGCAACACTTCAGAACGAGAGTGTCTTCGTGAGCTCTTAGAGAACTTTTGTTTTGAAGTACTGTAAGTTGCTGCAAGAAACTGCAGAAGATTATGTATCTTTTGTTGCCATGTAACTTTCTTTAAGTTTTGGCAAAAGCTTTTTTTTAGTTACAAGAAGTACAAATTTTCTTCTTGATTACCAAGAATTTTAGTTGCGTTGTTTGTGGATTGTTCTTTGTCTTTACAGAAGTTCTGTCATAGATGTGGAATGTAATTACTGAAAGAGAGCACTGCTTTTGTTGTTGCTTCCCTTAACAGCGGCCTCACCTTATTTTCATTTAATCCAATCACTACCAGAAAGTGCTCATACTGTGTGTGCTCATATGTGTGCATGCACATTGTCCATAACAGCCTTTAAACAGATTCATATTTTAATAAATGTGACTCGTTTTACCCGTGAAAAATAGCAGTTAGATCGTGTAATAGTTTGATGCCTACATTAATGTACTCATAAATGCTAGTTTCTTTTCTAAATTATGTTTTTGTGAAATACTTCAAATATTTGCTTTATAGACTGTTAAAGTATCAGAAACTTTTGTATCTCCCTAATCAGACATGAGTGTAAAAAAGACTGAATGGAGATTTAGTAATTTTTAATACAGATACTCCTTTAGGAAATAGTATGTCCTAGAAAAACTCTTGGAAGGCAAGTTTAAGGAAGTGTGAAGATCAAAGTTACGTGCAAAAATAAGTAAGTTTTTTTGGTTTTTTGGGTTTTTTTAAATAAAATCGTATTCTTGAAAATAATATCAGAGCTTTCACTGCCTGGCATGTAATGTCTCAGCTATCTTTACAACTTTTATTTTAATAGGTGACGGATTTTTTCTTTGGGCTTGGGGGTATTTTTTGTTTGAGTTAATACTCAACAAAACAGGCTGGCTGCTTTATCTTAGGGAGCAGTCCTGCTCTGATAAGCGTACATTAGCTGGGGGGCTCCGTACAGGAGCCATGCGTCCGGAACCAGCCGCGCCCGTCCCGCAGCCCCCCGCGCTGCCCGTCCTTACCCCGGCTTTCTCCTCGGCTTTCTCCCTCCGCTCCTCGGCCGCTCCCGTCAGCAGCGGCCCGACCGCGGTGACATCGCCTCGGCGACCCGCAGTCCGCGTGTGCCGTGCTGGGACTGGATGGGACGTACTTGGGACAGAGGCGCAATTCTTTTCCTTTTCTGCGTTTTTCTTGCTCAACAGCGTTCTGGGCTCGGCAGCCCGGGCTGAGCCCTGCGTCCGAACCGGTACCTTCCCGCGGGGTGCTCGGCGCTCCCGGCCGAGCCTTCAAGCGGCCCGGAGCAGCCTCATTTGAACCCCTGCTCTTTGTGGCAGGCTTATCCTAGCCGGGAAAGGGAGAGAGAAGGCAAAGCAGCGGCGAGCTGCCGGGCGCTGGTTGGACGGGCGAGCTGCCTCCGCCCCCGGCCGCCGCGGCAGCGGGGCTGCCGGGAGGAGCTTCGGCCACCCCGGCCGAGCCCTCCCCGCCCACGGTGCGGGACCTGGCCCTGTGGGAAGCCGCATTTCAGCCGCTAATGCCGGGGTTAAGGGGAAATTCGGGAGACCGCGAGGAACGCGGGCCCGGTCTGTTGGATCAAGTGAGAGCGAGGGTGTGTAACTGCACGGGACTCGGCCCCAGAATGGGGGGGCGGCCACTTCCTGCCTTAAAATCTCGTCAGAGCGAGCTCAGGGATGCAGGGATGGATGTTCATCCCAGGCACTCGGGCGGGCGCAAGCCGAGACAGCAGACGCATTCACTGTAGCGCTGAGGGGCTCCTTTCTTAGTACTTCCTAGGTCATCTGTGTCAGGAAACAGCTCGATACCAGAAGTAAAGGAAAATAAAATTGCCCAAATTCAAGCAAGCTCTTAAAACACTCTAATGCAGATTGAGAATTCGTTATTTGGCTGAACTTCAGTGCATTTTGAAATGGTTCTTGCTACTTGTCCAGGTAATATAAAGCCTGTTTCTCATCTGAATGCTGGGAATTCTTGCAATTTTCCTAGAACCTTTCTAAAAATTTGCTATTATGGAACTCTCTGTGTGTGGAATGTTATTAGCTATCACCTCCAGGTTTAAAAAAGATTTGTCAAATGAATGAATGTAAAACCTGCCTTTATAACTTGCAGGGAATCCTGCAAAGAAATTAGCAAAATTAAAGGTGAAACTTCGCAACATAAAAATGTTATTTTTTATTACAGTTTAGGAAACCAAATGGTTGTTTCAGTCACTGTATGTCATTGACATCATAAGAATGCTATATCATACTGTAATAATGGGTTTGTTTGAAATTTGTCAGTCAGTTTTGAAGATCTTTGGGTTTTGTAGAATTGCAGGAAACCAATATGAGAATGCTTGAATTAACCAAAGGACAAATAAAGAGGTCTAAAGATACTGTATTAAAACTAGTTCTGTTCAAGTTAAGACATGAACAAGTAGTTGCTATTATAATGATACATTATTTCCATCATAAAAGTGAATGTCAGAAAATACCCCACGTCTAGCTATATTACACTAGCAATTCAGTACGCCTTAGGCTTTTAAAGTTTTTTGTACCTTTCCTTTATGGTCTGTGATTCCTTCAAGGAATATTAATGCCTCTAATTATTTACTATTGTTGTGTTACCATTATTTTCTATTTTAACTCAGAAGCTTATTCCTTTCCATTCTAAAGAGAGAGGACCACTGACTGGAGTGGCCATTTCAGTGCTAGTTGGTAGCATAGTCTGGATGCTTGGGATTAAAGCAGTCCAAAGCTTTTCCAATGTACCAGCTTTATATTGAAAAAGCAGGCTTAATAGAACCAGAAAGTGATAATTCTATTATGTTTTGACTGATTTAGCAATATTCCCATTAAACTTTCTTTCAACATGTATATGATTCACACTCCTTCCTTCCCAATATGCTTTTTCAGCCGAGGGTACACAGAGCTGCTCAAGGGAGGGAAGTGGGAGCAGGAAGAGCCAAGGGAGTGGGTTTCCATGAGTGTTTGCCAGGATATTGGAGTGGTTGTTTCCTGTCGTCGTTTCCTGATCAGTTTCTCCAATTCCTAACTACTTGTAGAGCTAGGTAGGTGATTCCCTATCTAGATTACTACTTGGGTGGAGTATTTAGTTTTCATTTTTAAGTGAATAGTTTTAGATTAATGAACAGTTTTAGATTCTTTGCTTTTGTGGGAAAATACAGGTTTCTAACTTGCAGTTATGCCCCGCAGCACCAAGGTTCTTGAAAAAACAATTTCCTGAGGATGAGGTTGTTTATTTAGGACCATATTTATAAAGAATTCATAACCACTTTTAAGGTCTTTAACATATAGTTCAGGTCCATTGATTTTAGGGCACTTATTTAAGTGCAGTTAAATGCCTAAAATTTTTACTCAGTGAAAGAGCCTAGAGACTTCTCTTGCGGTGTATTTTTGAGTCATTAGTGTTCTCTTACAGGTAATTATGTCGTAAGTAAAAATATTTGAAAAATCAAAAATAGCCAAAGAAACTGTTTCTTTGACTGTCCTCTTTGCTGAACAAGAAACATGTTTTTATACAGATCAGCCTTTTGATTAAGTACTGAGTACTTTTTTGTCTCTTAAAAGCTGTCTAAATAACCTGTTCCTATAAGCCTTTGTGTATGGGTTGTTCCAAATAGCATATGACAAGGCTTATTTCTTCAAACTGTTGCAGTTTTGTCTACAGGGAAAAAGAGAAGTTGTGCCGACTTGATAGATGACAGGGAGCTTTATTTGGATGTGCCAGGTGTTTGTAGGATATCTGAATTGTTTGGATAACATTAGGTGTTTGCTCCTTGGAAAGGACTGAAGAGAAAAATGGGATTTGCCTTTGTGTGGGCATTCTGCTTGGACCAAATGGGCATGCCTTTTCCTTGTATTTATAATACTGTGAAGTGCAGTTCATAGGTTTTTTAAAAGGCTTTAGGCTGAATTATGTGATTTGCAAAAGATTTCATAGTTGATTTGTCTTTCATACAGAGCATCTTGGAGATCAGCTTGCATTAAAGTCCATGACTAGAGAATAAAACATCCTACTAGCAGAAAGGTACTAACATCCAGTTATTTCTGGCTGTGAAGTCTGAGAGTTGTCTTCAGCAGTGTAATGCAGTTGGCAATGAGTGGTTTGAAAGACTTGACTTTGAGAATGAGTGAAAATACTATAAAACATCTTCATAAAAATTAACTTTGAATCAGCGATCAGAAATTCAAGGTAAGCAGAAAGAGATAAGAATGTGCCAATATTAAAAAGGTAAACTTTGAGAAATCAGATTGTTTTTCCAGACAGGGTGCAGTTCCATTGCTGGATTCATTTACCACAAGATCTTTCAAACCCAAAAATTTAAAAAAGAAAAGTGTTTTTTTAGGAGTAGCAGGAAAAAGAAAAAATGGATGGATCCAGAGAAAAAACATTGTAAAGAAAAATTACCACCCAGACTCAAACCCAAAAGTGTTTATATAAGATCTATCTCAGGAAGTCCCTAACCACCACTTACTTCTGACAGGAAACAACATCTGGAAAACAGCTATTGTACCTTTGCCTTTTTCCTATAGTCTTTTTTGAAGCATTTTCTGCTTTCTGACACTGGATAGCATATGTTTTAAAATGTTAAAATGCATCACTCTTAAAACATTTAATCTTCTGTAATGTATTTTTCCTGATGCATGGGGAAAGCATTAGGAAATAGCTGGGTTTTGGGAAAAAATGAAAAAAAAAATTGGCAGTATTCTGGAGAAAATCTGATTTTTTTTTTTAGGAGGAAAGCTTTGGTAGAAGGCTCCAGACCGCTTCAGAATTTTTTAGCCTGTTTCAGTAGATAACAAAATGATTTTCACCAGTCAGAGATGATTTGGGGTACAGCTTCTTGAATGTAATTCCAGTTGAGTTCTTTGTAACATTTTCTTTCACACTGGTATCTTAGTTTGAAAGTTGCTTGGGTTTTGCTGCACTTGCTGATCTGTTTTTTCTATATTAGGCTTCATTGCTGCAGTGACAAATGTGGGATGATTAATTCCAGTGATTCAGTAGGGTGAGGTTATTCAGGAAGGACCATGGGATCAACGTCAAATTTTAATTTTGTTAGTTGATGTTGCTGAGGCTAATTGAGCCAAAATAAGGTGGTCTCTCTAGCTCTACCTTTTTGTAAGGTAAATTTTGCTTATACCTCATGATACAAGAGATTGCTTGAAGTACGTGCTATATTCACAGTTAAAATCAGAGTCCATTGTCTACTTGTATACATGGAACCTTCCTGCTGCAGCAAATTAGTTCATGTAACTGCTATACTCCAAACTCCCCTACAATAATAGATATGCAGGTATAGGCTAGCACATTTATCAAACTTGTCGTAGAAAAATAGAGTTGTGGCTGGAAGAGACCCCTGGATATCATCTGGTCTACCTTCTGTGGAAAGCAGGGCCATAAATTATGTTATCCAGGGTCCAGTCAAGCCATATCTTGAATATTTCCAGCAAGGGAAATTGCTCTCCTCCTCTGGGAAACCTATTTCAGTATTTAAGTGTATTCGCAGAGAATAAATTTGCTTATATGCAGAGAGAATGTCCCCCATTACTTCTTGACCTGTTGCTATCACTCTGGAGAGAGCATTTCCATCTCCCCTGTGACTGCTTTGTAGGTACTATGGAAGAGCAGTTAGGTTCCCTTCCTGCCCCTTCACTTCTTTAAGCTGATCAAACCTCTAAGCTGAACAAACCCAATTCCTTTAGCCTTTTTTCCTATGAAAAAAGCTTTCCAATCCTGTAATCACCTTGACTGCCATCCATGGGACCATGTTGTAATTGTGTAATGTCTCTCTTGAGACATTTGTAATGAATACATTTCTGTGTGTTATAGATCACATGGTGTTGCCTTAGCAAAGGTTTGTCTTCAGGTTTTTTTAGAGTATTCTGAATCCTACCAAGGTTAACCAGTATATACATTTGGTTTTGTAGAAAATTTTTCCAGCCCTTAATCCATGGAAAATATCCAGTCGACTTGAAACCAGCGATACCACAAAACAGTTGGCTTTTTTGCCTATGAGCTAATCTCCTGACAATGGCGTCTTTGGTTTTACAAACTGCTGACTGTAGTAATTTGGACTTTCTACCACATAGTTAATTGATAAGTTACTGTCCCTCTGTCCTCTGCTCTGTTTAGTGCAATACAACCACACTACTGTATGTAGGAAAATGCTCTCATAAATATAGTTGACTACAAATTGGAAACATATCCTTGTCTCTTCTGGCTCTCCTATCAAACCGGTGTCATTCAATTTGTGAGGAGCAAAAATGGAAAATAATTGCTTTCCATAGATTCTCTTTTGTTATGTGTGCCAGTTACTGTGTGTCTTGCAGACAGTGCTTCCTGTACTGAAGGAATGCTCTATGCCCAGGCATCCGCGTTACACAGCAGCATATGTACATTCAGGGGCTGTGAATATCTTTAGAAGTGTACATGATTGTAAGTAGGGAGCTAAATTGTTCATTAAAGCATTTAGCTTTTTTTTACCTCCTTTTACAGCATTTTTTACCTCCTTTTACAGTTTGTAGTTTTCGCAGTAATAGTACATATATATTTACCAAATAAATAATACATATATATTTACCAAATAAATGCGATCGTTTGTTGCAGTACTTGATCAAAATGTTACCTTAAGAATAATAAATTGAAGTCCCCAGGCTAGTGTGAAATACTTCTCCGTCAGCTATTCTTTGTTGCAAAGTAGTGAATGTCTGACTTACAAAAATACCGTACAGCAGCTGTTTCCTAGCTTACTTGCATTTGCAGAATTGCACAGACCCATAGCACAGCACTATGCACAAAAGTATATATCAAGTATGCAGTAGTGGTGTGGTTTAACCACCTAATTTTTGGTTTGTTAGCCCTACTATTTTACAGTATAGTTTTATATTCATTACAAAAAAGTTTTAAAAATTAGAAAGTAAAAAAGACACAGTTGAGAATGATGCAAGTTTTCGGTCTTTATCTGCACAGATTTTTTTATGATCAGTTTTGCAACAGTGTATATTTCTGAAACAGTTTTAGGTACTGTAAGTTTTGGATTACACCTTGTGCCTGCAAATTGTCATAAACCCCCAAAGAGATTTAAAATTCTGAATTTTTAAGAATAAATGGTGCTGCTCAGGTCAAAGAAATCTGTGACAGAACAGAAAACTTGAACCCAGGCTTTCTAACTTCCAGGCAAATGCCTTAAAAAACAGATTTCTCTTTATTTCTGTTACTGCTGTTTAAAGTAATACCTGCCCAGCTTTTCTCATTAGTATAACTTCGTACATGTGATTTACTGGACTGAAAATGTTTTGTCTTTCATACCATGTTTTGTTAGTCTTTTGTAATGAGGAACAAATTACACACTGTAGTTGTTTGTGACCATTTCAAAGCTTACGTGCTCCAGCTCAGGTTCTTCAGAACTGGGTGAAGCTGAATAACCACTGATTTTCAAAGGTTTGGGAATATTTTTCTTAAGACCTCTTTGTTAGTACCCATCAACTCCAAAATATGCTTATTTATTCCCTGTCTCAGTGCTACTTTCTCAGAAGCCCTGCATATTGAATAAGGAAAATAATAGGAGAAGCTTAACTGTGAATCCAGACACAAATACACAGACTTAGGTTGGCATCCTGCTGAACACTGCAGTTCTCCATAAATATTTCTTTCAGTAAAATTTAGCCTTGGAAGTTGTTGTCTGGTGGATGGAGCGCTCAAAATGTACTATCTTGATGGCATTGACTACTACATTTCAAGTTCACTTTTTTGTCATACAAATTTTTTCCTGCCTTTAAACTGTTACCAGTATTACTGCTTTGTTTGATCTCTCCAGTAGAAGTTTAAAAGCTTGGTGTTAGAGTGTTACAGGTTTGGTTTTCTTTTGCCAGCTTAAAAATAATTGGTCCCCTTTACACAGAGTGATTTTCATTAATAAATTTAGTCCTGGATTATTTGGCCATGCTTTTCCTTTGTATGTGTTGTTACTTCATGATATCATAAACTAATGAACACTGTTGTCTGCATACAGTATCCAGCTGCAAAATTAGTTCTGGTGACAATGGAGAAAAGTGAGTATCACTGGAAAATGATACTTGTCTGTGGAAGAAGCTGCCCATGAGCTCACCCTCTGGAAAATATCCCGATGGCTTCACATCTTAGCTTTTTCAGTGCACAGTAGCACATATATGAGCCAAAGTTTGAAAAGCTAGTGCTGTGTGTTTGCTTTGGCATGGGGCAGCCCTGAGGCTTTCCTTTGAGAAATGGGTCTTGATGTCTTTTGCTGAAGGGGATAATTTTGTCATTCCTCTGTGCAAAATAAACTGATTCTTATCTCTACCTATTATCACATCATATATATAGAAGAGTTTAAAATATCACTGCCCAGATTTAAAAAAAAAAAAATCATAAAAACCCAATTATCCTTCTTGCTTTAAAGGAAAGGGGGGAGCAGAAAAATATGGGAAAGGTGTAGCTTGGCGTGTAATTACAAAGAGTGTGTTCTTCTATATTCTAGCATATTACATTCAGTTTAATTTTTTTGACATCTATCAGTTGGGTTTTTTCTTCCTACACCCCACTACCTACCAAGAGCCCATTTCCTTACACTTTTATTTGGAATTCACAGGGCCTAGGCTAACCGCCTTTCATGTTTTTTGATGCTTGTGTATCTTGTGATCCTCATCTATATGTTGTCCTGAAAAACAGATTCTTTGTCCTGAAAAAAGGCTTACAACCACTTCTACAGAGTGGTTATAACCTTTGATATCAATGAGAATAGCTGCATACTTGCTCAAAATAGCCGGAAAGTGGCCTTGACTCAGGCTGCCATAAGGCACGTTGCAGTGTAGAGGCTATGAGCAAATAGAATTTTTGCAGTTATAACTCTAACTACATTTTGATGTGCCACTTGACAAGAGGGGACAGCGAAGAGCTGCTGTATGGAACCTCAGTCTAGGTAGGATCTCTAGACCATTGCAAAACCTTGGGGACTCAGGATTTGCTCAACACTGAACTGCTACAGAGCCACTCTAATACTAGGGAAATTGGGAGTTCTTCCTTCATTCTGAGGTGTAAGGTGCCTGGTCCATGTTGGCCATGCGTAGATCTTAGGATCTCTTGAGTGTGTGGGATGGTGGCTGGAGCAGCTCCCAGTGTGGTTGAACCCCTTGTAGTGGATAAGTTCAGAAAAGCTGAAAATAATAATTGGAGTTGTTTTTTCCCCTCTAAAATCTAAGTAAGACTGAGACGTGGAAACAAAGCAGGACAAAAGTGCTGTCTGTGTTTCTCTAGTATGTTATGTGAAGTTTAGTATGAGATGTAATAAATTGGTATGACTAATATCTTACCTACACAAGAGTGAAAAAGGACAAAGAAAGAGCAGGTATTGCTGCCCTGGACAAACTTGTAGAAAATTGTCTTCTAATCAGATAAAGTCATACTCTTTTTTTCTTTTTATCTCTCTGCTTTTGTATATATTTTGATGATCTAGGAAAGCAAACCCCGATTACTCCCTCTTCCTTTAAACTCACTCGTCCTTTGGCTTGGGATATTACTGTATCTGAGGGAAGCACATTGGCATGCTTAATCAGTAGGTCCAGAACTGCAAACTATTAATATGAATTACAAAAACATAGGGGGTTTTGTTTCATTTTGTTTTAAGAAAATAGAGCAAATAAAACAACTACTGAAAATATTCATAACTTTTGATGATACATCATTCTGTCTTTCTAGAGATAGAAATATGTAGAGATAGAAATGAAGAAAAGTTGAGAATGGTTTTTAGAAGGTACTTTTTGGGAGAAAGCAATAAATACCCCAGGTTACTCTTAAGATAAAACTGGTAGGGTAGTCTGAGTCACATGAACCTCTGCTTTATAAACTGTACTCATATTTATGAGATATATTACTTCTTCAAGGGAAGATTCTTAATATGGGAAGAAAATTTTTGAAGGACTGATCTGTGTCATTGCAGGAAGTTAAACTAACTGTAAAACTTGACCTGATTTCTAAGCCTATTTTTTCTTTAACCCAGCGTTACTGGAAATTCCAGTTGGTTTGTATGTTGTTCAGTTGTTAATCCAGCTCTATTCCACTCATTTACAAGGTCTTAATGTCCCTTTCGGTTTTGGTGGGATTATTAAATTACCTTTGGTCACTAGACCACTCTCCTATTTATCATGTCAGTGGGTCTAATGGGCATATCGTTCTTTCATAGTCCAAATTCACAGATTGCTGGGGACTTGAGAGACAGTTTAGTTATGGCTTTATGGTTTCCAAGCAAAGCATTTAACAGTTCATAACAAACTGAGTTTGTTCTGGCTTGTTGCTGCCTCTTTGTCTGTTTCTTCAGTTTTCAGTGACAGGTCATATGATTTCTTCATTCATTCCTCCTTAAGCAGTGTAAGGCTTTTCCAGAATGCATGAATGAATAAGCTAAAAACCTAAAGAAATTAGGTATTGCAGCCTGGCTAACACTGGACATAACACAGTGTGATCCAATGAGCAACGTACTGGTCAAGGTGGCAGAGATCTGAAAAAACAGATATGTGGCGAACTCAGCTTGAGTGAAAAAAAGTCTTGCAAGGGATTTCTGTAAAGTATTCCTAAGTCTCAGGGCAGAAAAGTTAGTGGAGATCTTCCAGACTGGTGGCAGACCCAGGAAGCATTGCAGTGGGCTCTGGTCATGGGGCCCAGCAGCATTCTGTCCCCCCACTGTCAGCTCCACCGGCTGGGGCAGCTCTCATTCTTTTCTTAGTGTCCTTGTTATGGTCCTGCAAATTGCTCGTAGTAGGCAGTAGCCTAAGTGCAAAAAACCTTTTCTGTCTTTTTAAGAGGTGTCATAGAACTCAAGCAGTAATTACAGGATTTTTCAAAATGCAAATCCCAAGCTCTCCTTTGTTTAATGGGCCCAGACCACAGTGGGGGTAAACTACTTCTGGTTGCTATATTCATTAAAAATTATGCAACTGTTTCTGTTTGAAACACTAGAACAATTGGTTGATTGATTGATTTGTTTGTTTCAGGAATTTATCTCTTGGATTTAATCTACATTGATTCTGCATATCCTGCTTCAGACAGCATAATGGAGAATGAACAAAGATCCAATCAAATGAACAATATTCTCCGAATAATAGCTGATCTGCAAGTATCCTGCAACTATGGTTGGTAAATTTTGTTATACCTGTCAAGCCTTAACTAAAATTTCTTTAGTGTGAAATTGTGAAAGCAGATTTTGGCCCCGAGGGAGCACAAGAGGCTAACATTGGTAGAGTTGAACACTAGTAAGGGATGTAGCTTCCACTTCTGTGTAGCTTCAGTCTTACCAGTAAATTGGGCAGATAAGCACATATTCTAAATTGTAAGAGCTATAAGAGAGGGTGTGTAGAGTTTACTGCTACATGTGGGCTACAAATGACATACTTTCAAGTGCAGCTATTGCATTTGGCTTCTATTGTTTCCACCAGAGGCAATCAGAATTATCTTAATATCTTCCCTTTACTTTGCAGTAGATACGGTGTCTAGAGTGTGGAATGTGTTCATTTGGTTATCATTTTGTTGTTAGCATCCTGGTGATACGTTTAGAAAATGAAATACAAATATTTCAGTCTATACAGCAGTTGTTCAATTGTGCTAAGCTTTTCCATGTATGTCACTCCTGGATGAAGTCAGGAAAATGAGGGGCTGTTTCTTTTTGTTAACAGGATTTTAGTCTAAAAATAATTTCTGCAATTTTAGCCTGCCAGTGAAGCTGTATATCAAGAAATGTGCTGGTTTTGCTGTCTTAATGAATACTCAGTGTACTCTTGGTGACTTAGCATGACTTTTCATAGCTTATATATGTAACGAGCTGAAAAGCCTTCAGAAGATTTAAAAGCTGCAGTTTTGGAGAGCTTAAAAAAAAAATTGTGAAAAAACAAGGTGAGGTGTTAACTGTGTATGCTTAAGTATCCAGCCCTTGTCCTTTTTTGTCAACTTCAGTATTTCAAAGTACTTAAAGGTAGGAACTAGGCATAATAACATAGGATTCTGAATAGCTAGATTATTCAGGTGTCATTTTCTTATTGGGAGTTTCGTTTTGTCTCTGAATACTTTGGATGACAAAGAAACCTCGTTATTTCATTGACCCTTTCCTTTTTACAGTTTTGGTAGCTTCCTGCGGTGCTATGCATTAATTTTGAGTGCTTTTGTTAAAATCAGGATGAAAATTAAAATATGGTCTTGAAACAATACTCTGAGATAATGGGTGCCTTTAAAACAGTTATCTTTACAAGAGCACAAAAGTTAAGTGAGGTACTACAAGGCATGTTCCTGTCCATGCACCATGTGTCAAGGGGTTTTTCTGTCATTCTGAACTTGGTGTCTTTCATTCTTGGTATTCAGCACTGTAATTATTAATTAGTTATTTAATAACTTTCAAGTCTCCTCAGTTCTTGGACATCAGAGAACCAATAATAATAGCTATGGCCATTATATTATAATGTATTTATATAGATATTAAAAAAATAGCTATAGCTGTTATATTATAATATAGCTATAACTAATAGCTATGGCTGCAGGCTTTGATCTTCCCCAGAACAATGAACACAAAATTCAAGCAGGTTTTGCAGCAGATAATTTTTTTCCACCAGTGAGATAGCATCTAATAAAATTCATGAGCTTTCATGATGATGAAATGCATCTGTATTTTCTTTAACAACTGAGAGCATCACTTTCGCTCAATCAAGTGTTTAACACCTTTTTAGAGTAAAAGTAGTATTTCTGCCTGATTTATTCTTTAAGGAGGTTCAAATTCTGTTTCCATGAAGGTATAGTAAGAACCAGAAAGAAAACTCTGAACTAATAATTAATTTTGGATTACATAAATGTTTGTGTTGTTTGTTTGTTTGCTTGAACACTCCACAGATCATCTCACAACACTTCCCCATGTGCAAAAGTATTTGAAGTCTGTCCGTTACATTGAAGAACTTCAGAAATTTGTAGAAGACGACAATTACAAGTAAGTACTGTTCTTTTCTTCAGGCATTGGGAAATTAAACAGGAAGATTACTTAGTCATTAGTTTTATTAAGAGCTGAACAAAAAGCCCTTGGCTGAAGATGTTTTAGGGTGTTTCTGCTAAGTAAAATCCAGAATGACAGTCTTTCTTTACGACTATAAGCAGATTTACGAAGTGAAGTATAGCAGTGAAAAGTAACAGTTAACAGTTCAGAGTAGATGAAAATCTAGTCTTTATTCTATTACATGATGATTGTGTTCTGGGAATTTTGTTCAATAACCCTAAAGTCATCCCCAAGATGTCTAGTATTGCCTCTATGGCATTATAAATAATACATTAAGAACATTTACCAATTTCAGATTATTATTTTTAATAAGTTAGTACTTACGGTTTGGGGGTTTAAGTTTTGGGGGTTTAAGCATGTTAAAGCAATGTTTACAAAAGACAAGAGAAGAGTTAACCCATACAGAGGTTTGAAGCAGACACCAGAGAGCACATCGGTCAATATGTGAATGTACTCCAGTTAAAGGAAGTGAGAATCCCTGGCCAGTAATTCTGAAAGAACTAGCAAATTAAGTTACACGCCTAGCAGCCAAGGCTTTAAATAGCTCAACCAAGGTAGATACAATGCTATACAATTAGCTATTGACAAATAGAGTAACTATTTAGGCGAGCAGAATTTGAAATATTCAAGGCAAACGTATGTTCAGTAATACGATACTAGTACAAAATATTTTAGCATACGTTTTAGAGAGCAAAGGTGGTAATGAACTTTAAAACCAGTCTTGTTACCAGTTTTGTTAAATACTTCAATTAAGAACTTTGTCTCAGAATTTATGTATACTGAGACCGTATGCTAATAAAACAGTGATGGAAGGGTTCATTGAAATAGAACATGGTTTGGGTATCACAAAGGAAGAATCTGATGACCTGATGACTAAAGTGATAGTGACACAAACCCCAAAATGTTATATAATTATTCTAACATTAGTTTCTGGTGTTGATCAGTAGATAGCAGTCACAAGTGAGATACAGCCCTGAAAGGACCAATTCATCCCTACTCTCTATCAAATATAGTGTTTCTATGAAAAAATAGGGTTGTTTATACTGCTTCAGAAGGAGCTGGTGAGAGCTTACATGGGGCATTGTATGCATTTCTGGCCATCCATGCTTGCATGCTTGAAAGTTTAAATAAATGCTGGTGCAATCAGATGAATAAAATCTATCTGGTGACACCAGATGTAAAGAACTAGGTTGGGCCTTAGCCTAGGAAAGGAGAAGTTTAGGTAAGAGAATCACTATATATACACACAGCTGGAAGAAAATGGGGAGGGTAAAAAGCAATTTAAATGAAATTTTAATGGTAACACAAGGATAAAACGCATAGAAAATTTTAGAAGTTAAATGTTGAAATACAGTTTGTAACTACCAGAGGAATGGAATTCTGGAACCTCTTCTTATTCAGAGTAGTGAGACAAATAATCAAATTATTTTAAGTCGAAACCTGATCAGTTAGTGAAGTGAAGGCTACCAGTTAGTGTTTGTGAAAAGAAAAGAGCATATTCGGTAATCAGAAGACTGTGCATTACCAGTGTGGGGTCATGTACACAAGCATGTGAAGAGTGACCTGCACAACCATTTACGTTTTGCTGCAATTAGTGCTGATGCTGCTGGCATACAGATGCAACCTTCTGCTGAGATGGGAAAAAAGGTGTCATCGTAACAGAGACAACCCATGTTTTAGCATAACACAGGTCAGACAATTTGGTTTTTTGATTCTGAATATAGCTGAGTTGCTGGTAACTCCAGCTGTTCCTCTCAGCTCTGGCTCCAGCCGCGGGGCATGCAGGACTATACCTTGACCAGATCTGTCAATAGGAATTCTTGTGATGAATGCGTGTGGAACTTTGCTTTCCCTGAGAGAATAGTTCTAAAAGTAAAAGCATTTGGACACGGCGTTATTTTGGAACTTCTCAAAGTATTATCAGGGCATACTTCAAATAGAGATAAAAGGTCTAAAATTTGTCCCCTTGCTTAGGGTAAACTTCCGCAAAAGAAGCTGAATGAGCACTGGGTCATTCACTGCAAAAGCTCACGCTTGGTGATGGTTTGAGATCTTTGTGCCTTTGTGTCTGGTTCGTCACAGATACTAAGGATAGTGATGTTTCTGTAGGAAAATAATTAGGGAAAAAAAAAGGAATGTGTTTAATGTTTTCATAGCAAAATTCATCTGCTCCATGGAATTAGAATTCCTGCTAGAGTACTGATGGTGGAATGTATAAATTCTTCCTTTATTCAGTCTCATGACACTGTATATGTTTCACACACAGACACATTGTGCAAGAGATGCACATCAACCATGAGCAGTGCACCCAGCCTTTGAAAAGGTCAAGCAGTCCAAGACTTTTGTTAAGGGTAGTCTGAGATACAAATCTCAGTGTTAAGATTTAACGAATGGTCGTTATTTACTAATTTCCCACATACTTCCATGCTTCATTAAAGTTGTGAAGACAGAGAAAAATTAAACTGAGTAGTCACTGCTAAAGGTGAAGACCTGTAGTTAGTAGAGGCTTTACAACTCCTGGACTGGATTAAAGAAACTGCTTGTATTATTCAATTTGATTTTTAGATGGAGTTTCCTGATGATGCGACAGTGTTAACACCATGTATACAACAGCTTTCATGAACTGTACTATTTCAGAAAAAATTAAACAAGTGTTTTCCATAAGCATATGATACCATAACATAATATTTGTAAAAACTAGAAGTAATTCCATTTTAAATTTGAATATTAATGTGACTTTAGCAGCAACCTTGCTGATAGTGCTTGAAGGTATTTGATATATCTTAAAGATCATTTAATACTTTTTCTTTGGATTCAGTTATTTGTGAGATTAATTCAATCAAGTTTAGTGGTTTTCTTTCCAGGCTTCACTGTGGCAAGGAAAAACTGGACTAAAGTCACAAAAGGTATTAAAAAGAGGGAAAGATTTGATTCTTACCACAGGAAAGTTGCTACAGCTTATATACATTGGAGAACTTCGATCTTTTTCTACCATGTTGGTTTCATCAGAATAAAACTTTAATTTCTTTTTTTAATTAATTAATTTAAATTCATCAAAATGCATCACATCTACCCTTAAAGAAAACTCTCATTCCTCTTCCATTTTTGCACTTGGTAAGAAGTTTTTGGATTTTGTTTTGAATATTTTATACCACATTTTCCTCTCAGTTTCCCTTAATGGATCTTTAGTTTCATAGTATTTTCTGGTCCCGTGCCAGAAGAAACTGTAAGCCTTAAAAATGCAGAGGTAAGAATCTCTTCCCTCTTTTTCTTTGCAGTGACTGCTCTTTTTGAGCCAGGGACAGCATTAGTGCTCTCTGCAGAGAGCTATGTGTGACCTTTGGCATGAAGAACAGAACTATCTCAGTACCAGGCTGTCAGGGAGAGACACTTAGATAGTTGTCCTGAAATATATTGGCAGAATCCCAACACACATTTTGCCAAATGAGAACCTCAATTACATTGGAAAGGAATATATGGCAGCCACTTTATATAAACAAAGCTTTTCTCTACAATTTTTTGTGCCAGTCCAATTGCTTCCTTTAGGTTCATGCTTGTCAGCAAGCAGGAATGCTCCAGAAAACCCCTGGCAATGATGTCATATCCTAAAAATAACAGATCTTTCTTGCTTAGCCCGTATACTGTTTTCTGCAGAAGCTGCTCAGTTTTAGCAGTATATAACATTGTGGCGCAATGCCACATCCTCTCCTAACCAGACATATCTTGCAGCCATTCCTACAAATTTTTTTGCTGACCTTTTGTCATTGTTAGGTCAGGCCTTGTATTCTCACAGTTGTTTTTTGAATGAAACCTGTTTGAAGACTGTTATTTGTATTACAGTATTATCTGTCTGGACAGGACAGGACAGGACAATCAGGCTGCTATCTATGCCTATAATTCAGTTCTTCTGAGCATATTAGGCAATATAGTAGTAAGATGACTTACAGAAAAATCAGCTCAAATTTAGGTTCAGATAGGCAAGATGCTAAGGGAAAACATTCAAGAGACGTTAATAGGCAATTAAAAGGTTATACTGACTCCTAGCAGTGCTGGTGCTGTAGAAGTGCTAGCTGTACCACATTAGTTCCAGTCCTATGGGAACAGGAATTAAATGGCAGGTGCTTAGTACTTACATTAAGTATTAGTACTTACATTAGTACTTGTAACAGTGAAGCTTGGTTGCAGTTCATCTTCAGTAAGCCTCCCAGGCAGCTATATTCCCCCGATCTTTTCCACCAAGAACTGTGGTGAAAGGCAGGGCAGAAGAAAACCTTCACTGTTAGTGTGAGATTCATAGCGATCCAGTGGCCGTATGGTTCAGTAGCTGTAGTTGTGGCTTGACTGCCTCTTCCACAGGACACAAAATACAATCATAGAAGCATGGAATCACTAAGGTTGAAAAAGATTTCCAAGATGATCAAGTTCAACCTTTGACCGATCACCACCTTGTCAACTAGACTAGGTAAATTGATTGCCACATCCAGTTGTTTCTTTAAGTCTTCCAGGGATGATGATTTCACTACCTCCCTGGTCAGCCCCTCCCAATGCCTGACAACCCCTTTTGTGGAGAAGTTCTTCCTGATGTCCAACCTGAACCTCCCCTGTCACAGTTTGAGTCCATTCCCTCTTGACCTGTTGCTGGTTGCCTGAGAGAAGAGGCTGTACCTTCCAGTCAGGGAGTTGTAGAGAAGGTCCCCCCTGAGCCTCCTTTTCTCCAGGCTAGGCCCCACCAGCTCCCTCAGCTGCTCCTCATATGACTTATCCTTTAGACCCTTTCCCAGCTTTGTTGCCCTTTTCTGAATGTGCTCCAGTGCCTCAATGTCTTTCTTGCAGTGAGGTTTCCAGAACCGAATCCAGGATTCAAGTTTTGGCCTCACCAGTACAGAGGGGCAATCACTTCCCTAGTCCTGCTGGCCACAGTACTTTTGATACAGGCCAGGATGCCATTGGCCTTCTTGCCTACCTGGGCATATGTTCAGCTGCTTTTCCTTTTCTCCTGGACCACTCTCCAGCCACTCTTCCCTATCCTGTAGCAATGGATGGGGTTATTGTAACTGAATTGGAACGGAAAGGAGCCAGCACTTCGCCTTGTTGAATCTCACATTGTTGATCTCAGCCCATTGATTCAGCCTATCCAGATCCTTCTGCAGAGCATTGCTACCCTCTAGCAGATGAACACTCCCACCCAACTTAGTGTCTTTCATGAACTTACCAAGAGGGCACTCGATCTTCTTGTCCAGATCATCAACAATGATATTAAATAGGACTGGGCCCAGTATTGAGCCGTGGGGAACACCACTAGGGACTGGCCCCAGCTGAATGTGGCACCATTCCCCACCACTCTCTGGGCCCAGTCATCCAACCAGGTGTTTCCCAGTGAAGAGTGCACCTGTCCAAGGCATGGACTGCAGCCTCTCCAGGAGAATATTGGGGGATGCATGGGGACAGTGAGGCTTCCAGCAACCTATTGTTTAAATGCTAGACAGGCAGCCCAAAAAGTTCCAGGTTGGCCAGACCCATCTTGTTTGGTACACAAATAATGGTCAGAAATGCCCTGAGGGACAGCTTTGACAACTGCACTGCTTTGTTGTGACTAACATCATCCTTGTTTCAGCAAAGATGAGTAAGTTTTATTCAGCCTCCTCATGGAGCACCTAAACTTCTGTGTAAGACAATTCTTTGTCTTCATTCACTTGCTTTTTATAAGAAAAATTGCGTAACACTGGCGTTACTGTCCTAGCAGTGGCTCCATCCTGTACTGGAGAGCATACTTCCATGAAAGAGAGCTATGTTCAAGACTGACTCCCTATTTTATTTTCTGCATTATGTTAGGTTCCTCTTTTCCTGCTTACCAGGAAGGTTACTCTAAAATGAGCTGTATGGCCCAGTATTTAAGACTGGGTTGAAATATATGTCCGTCCAGCTTACTTTTCAGAGCATACCAGCCCTAACATGTTCCAGAAATTTTGAGTATCAGGCTTAAAAAAACAGAAGTTGTTCAGTCATCTTTCCACTATCCAAGAATAAAGGTTTCATATACTCTTCCTGTGCCTATTCTGTAGAAGCATTGTCTTAATTCCCAGTGGTAGATTGGTGTTTGTTAATTCAGTGAATCTCCATGCTGATTTTTCTTCCTAGAGATTTTACTTGTAATTTTTGTTTCACCTTAGATTGTTAATACTAACTCCTCAGTTTTGAAATTTCAGTTTCTAGTGGACAGTTTCTGAGGCTGATACCTAGGATTTATCCTGACATGTCTCTTAGCTGAACTCTTGCCGTATAATTTTGGAATGTTGAAATTTCATATGTCGGCGTTTAGACCATGCACTAAAACTAGGCTTCCTTACCATGGTAAAGCAAAGATTTGGTTTTTTGAAAAGAATTCCTGAAACAAAAAAGAAATCCTAACAGTACTGTGATATTGGCTGAATATAGTGACTTCCAAGATGAATTTCTGATGATACACAGGGGCAAACACATAAAAGAGTGTCTTTATGAGTTCTGAGTGGTTTAGGCATGCTGGAACCAAAGTAGTTTTTTGTTTAAAGTAATGCTAGTGAATGACACTGGGCAGTCAGCTGTGAGAATGTCATTAGGTGTGTGACGATATGGATGATGCATGTTGGTGGTAAGCACATCAGGGCTCAAAGTCTACACTGATCTATTGAAAGTACCACACTAAGCCTCTCAGAGGCCACAGGTTCTGGCTCCAGGAGTCCCGTTTGGGAGACACTGAGCATTTGTGTGCATGTGTGGAACTTGTGCTGCTCCATGGAAAATGGAGTGTCAGAGGAATTGCAAAATTGAATTTGGGTGGTGACAAACAAGCCAGGACTGGTTGAAACTGTACTGACTGTCAGTATCTCTTCTTTGAAATAAAGAATGTTTCTGACTGTTTCCAGTCTTCTGGAGGAGAGGGGGAATAGAAGAGAAGGTGGCTCAGGAATGACATCTCGTCAGAATATATTCCCTTTTCTCAACAGTTTATTTTAAATATAAACATGTCAGCATGAGTATTTTATGTTTACCAAAATATATTTAGGCTCGCATTTATTTGTTCTTCTTTTAATACATCCTGTATTTTCCTAGGTTGATAGTTTTTCTGGAAACATTGCAGAATTCTGGCATCATGGAAGTCGATGTCCAAACTGTCAGAGACTTAAAAAGGGCTAAGATTCAGACTGTAGTTTAACATAGCCAAACAGATAATCAACATTATTTAACTTCACATATTCTGGGGAGATGAGCAGTGGAGAGTGGTGCAATCTCATTTTATAGCACTCAAGACACATTTGTTGCTCTGTTAGTGAATTTCTAAGTGCAGCACACAACACAGGTGCTTTCTAGATGGTATAACCATAGCATGCCTCTTCCTAAAACCTTGTTAAAAGCATAAAGGTGTTAGGTCTTTCTTCCTGCTGTTACATTCCCCTTTTCTTCTTTACAAGAATAATTTTAGACAGAAAGAGAGAAATAGTATAGTGCAAGTAGTTGCATGGAAGTTGATCTCACTTGCTTTTGTCACTAAAGAAGGTATAAGAATGCACTTGCCTTAAATCTGTCAGCAGGTCATAGCACTTCCCCTGATGTACATATTCACAGGCAGTATTTCACCTGTGCTGTTTTTCTAACATGTAAGGGTTGTACTGGGTCTGGGAGCTTGATACGCAGTAAGCTGATGAAACTGGTAAAAATTGTGATGTTAGACAAGTGACTTCTGGCCTTATCAGGTGTGTGAGGTAGTCCTGCCATTCTTACTGTGAAAAATACGTGATTCTGTCACTAGTTGTATTAACTGAAATTATAGACTGGACCTGCTTAATGAGCACAGTTCAGTTCAGCATGCTTAAGAAGAAGTATGGTCTCTAATCTTTACGTGCAGATTTAAATTCATTTTATTCTAACCAAGCAAAAAATTTTCAGGAGGAATGCATTACAAATCACATCACTGTAAAAAGAAGCAGCTATTTGCTTGTGTGGACTGAACTGCAATCATATCTTTTAACAGTGGGCTTATTAGATGAATGTTTCCACAGTGACCAAATAAACTGTGGCTATTGCCACAGAGGAAGTAGTAAAACTGAGTAACTTCTTTGATACAGGGTAAGGAAAGAGCTTCAGAGATGAGTTCCTCAAAGCTGGCAGAAACTAAAAATGCCGTTGTCGTGGCATGCGGGAAAGGACCGGTAACATCTCCCTTGCACAGACAGACATCGAAGAAATTAGCAATTGTGGAACAGTGACAGGTTATCAGCAGGAGGGTTGTCTGCTTCCATTTGGAGAAAAACTGTGAAACAATTTGAAATGCCTGCTTTGCATGAGGACTTTGGTTTGTCAAATATAAGCTAACCCGGTAAAATGAGCTTAGTACCCAAATTTCTGAATAGCATCCGTGGCAGTTGCTGCAGAAGATTATTAGAACAAAACAATACAAAAAAATTAAAAAGCTTTCTTTGCAAAAATCAAGCTCACAGCATGGCAACAATGAAACTTGAATATAGTGAGGAACAGATCAGCCTTAAAAATGAACAGAAGAGTAACTACTGTTCAAAGGATGCAACTGGAACATTTCTACAGACATGGAAGATAAATTCACACAGTAGGGCCTTGCTAACAGGGAAGGACTTCATTAAGTTCTTTTGCCTTTTTTCCGTACTGAAAGAAATTCCTATGTGATCAACATTTGAATAATGTACTGACTTGTATTATTGTAACTCTCTAGGAGAGTTACGTTACTGCTTCCTGGTCACAGAAATCAAGTTGACAGAAAGAAAAGTAGCCTGGAAAGGAATGATTCATCACCTACTTGAAGTACATTACTTTGGGTAGTTAAAAGAATCCAGTACTGTCAGAAGAATAGAAATTTGAAATCATGAAATGGACCGTAGCTTTGTTAACTGACTTCACACTAAAACATAGTTGACAATGTTGGAATGTTGTAGAGAAGGAACTGAAAGGTATTCCCAATAAAGAGTAATAAGGGAAGTGATGGCTGAGCCATATGTGATATTTTGAAATGCTGTCATAGGTTTCTCCCTCCGCCCCTTTCCATGTTTTTATCTGAAGTCAGAAAGCCTTCCCTTGGGGTGCACAGCAGGACACTGCAGCTTGAAACCTTCCAGCTTTTTTTGTGTGTCCACTGCTGTGCAATGACAGCAGTTATTTCCTTTGGATTTGTGCCTATTCCATTAAAATTTACTTAACATTGTAGTCCTTCATACCTTTTTGTCAGACTGGTACAGAGGAAAGGACCCATGAATGTCAAGTGAAGACTGCCTAAACTTGAGAAATAGCAGAAGTGATATGCATTGGGAGATTGAGATTTGTTGGAGTGCTGAGAACACAAGAGTGAGTGAGTACATAATAAAACACATGGAGTGAGGCAGCATGTCATATAATACTTTCTTCTAATTACCTTCTTTTACTATTAAGTGTTGGTCACTTTGCCCTTTTAAGCTTCTTTTCTGTAAGTCGTAGTAACTAAATAGCTATTTCTCTGTGCACATTTCAACATGGTAACAGTAAATTCACTTTCATGTTTAGAGGGAATAAAATGTTAGGTTTGTATCTAAATTACTAACTTTTTGAGGTTTTTTTTCCAAGGCGAAAGACTACATGAACTTACGTTTTTAAACTGAGAGGGAGGATTAAATAATGATTTCTCTTTCTGCTTTCATAGACTTTCCTCACAGTTTCTTTCTTGCTTTTGACAGGTAGTGATTGACTTCAAAAAAATTATTGTTTTGTTACTTCACAAAATAAATAACTACACTTCCAAGAAAGCAAAATTCCTAGTTAGCACTGCCAAAATAATTACTTTCTTTAATTTCTTTCAACTTCTATTGAGATTTTTTTTTTGTTAATTTCTCTAAAAACTTGTTTTTCCAGATTATCTTTAAGAATTGAGCCAGGTAACAGCTCTCCTCGACTGGTTTCCTCCAAAGAAGATCTTGCAGGTATAAAACATCATTTAAAAATTTGAATAAGGAAATAATTTTAATTACAGAAATCCTCCACTGAAGTATATGGGAAAATCCAGAGGTACATCAGTAGCATGAGTCAACAAGAAGGATTGCTGACTTGTATAAAAACATTTCCAATTCAAGGGATGTCAGAGGGTATTTGCTAGCATTGAAACAGATGTCAGATTGCGGGATTTTTTTTACAAATGCTTGAATTTTCATCATTATTTAATAAGTGAAGAAAAAAGACCCCTCTTTTGGTACAAAAAAAGCAGTGCAGTGAATAACACAGGAAATTCTCCTTTCAGGTTTCCATGTGATCACATAAATTTGAGACAATTTCATTGTGGAAAGCAGGAGGACAAAAGATTCGTAATAGCTTCTAGCAACATCTGAAAACTAGAGTACCATCCATAAGTTGACAAAAACTAATCTGTTTATTGCTATGACCAGACTAAACAAACATCAGGCTACATGAAATGTACTTCCTGCTATAGGAGCCATTATCTCGAAAGCTGTTCTGTTTTGATTTCTTGAACCTGAATGGCCAATTTTCTGTCCCATTATGTAAAACCATGTGTGAATGTAAAAACCCATGGCGTCCAGACCACATCTGACATGCAGTTTCAATTGGCTTTCAAAATGTCTTTTTTTCTCACCAATGAAAGACAAAGTAAGTGAGAGAAAGAAAAAGGAAGATGCTAAATATTAAACGAAGAAAAATCCCATGTGTTACTCCTCTGCCTCCCAGCTCTTCATGTTGGCTGCTGTAAAATGACCAGTCATTTATAGGGAACCTCCTATAGGTTCACACAAACCTTGTGTTTGCTATGCCCAGAGTCAGATAAACATTTGACCTGGTCTTCAATTTCTTTAGGAAGGTGCTTTCCTTTTCCCTGCTTGATGCTCAGTGGTATTAATTGCTGTGTACAATATCAAGAAATAGTTCACGGGATAATTTTTATAAACTTAGATGAGTTCAAAAGTAGTTCTTAATGAACACTTTCTTCATACAGAAATGCATTTGGAAGTTAACTTCCCCACAGGAGCCATCACAGTGTTGTACTCTGTATCTGTGTCTGGAAAGGTGTTGTACCAGGCTTCTGCTAAGCAGTGCCCACTGCATCAAGGCTATCTTTCCAACCCCAACCCCCTGCCAAAAAGGCCAGTAAGCTGGGGATGGGCAACGGGTTGGGAGGGTACATAGCCGGGACAGCTGATGTAAGCTGCCCAGAGAGATATTCTGTACCATATGACACGCTCATCAGTAGAAGCTAAGAGAAAGCAGGGAGCAAGGCATTTATTATTAAGGTGTTCATCTCCCTAAGCATCCACTGCAATGCTGGGGCTAGGCCATGACTACTCATTGCCCACTGATGGGAAGTAGAGGATAAATTCTTCTTTTGATTTCTTTTGCTTCTGCACACAGTCATTGCTTTTTTAAATTAAATTGCCTTTCTCTCAACCCACAAAGGTTTTGTATCTTATCTTCTTTACCCTGTCCTGTGAAGGGTGGGGAGTAATAGAGCAGCTCAGTGAGCACCTGACAGCCTGTAAAGGTCAACCCACCACATTTTGTCACATTTTCTTCTGCTTTTGTGAGGATTTGGTTTTTCTTACTTGAGACTTGAAATTAAGTTATTGCTTCTCATATGATTACATCTTTCTCACATATGTAAAGCAGACATACAAGTAAACTTTTTTGTTTTCTGGCTTTTGCTTTGTATTGCTCAACACTTGGGCTTTGATGTTAACACTTCATTTATATGATTATGGAATATAGCTTCAGTCATAGCAGCATAGTATGTGATCATTGCCAGTACTCTGTAAGTCTTAATCAAGGGCTGAGAACTCTATTAGAACTGTATCAGAACTCTAGTGGAAGGCAACTAATACAGCATGATACTGCAGTGAGCTCAGCTGGAGTCCGCAAAAAATGGTTGGGACTACATTGAGGAGTACCTACTTCATTGAATATGTGATCCTATAGTATCTGGCAGTATTAGGAGGGTAATTTTCCTTTTTGAATCTTCAGTACCCCTAAGTGCTCTGTAAGATTGCTTTTTTCAGAGTGAGAATTAGTGTGATGACTAGAAACCAAGTGCTGAGTCATTCCTATTGCTCCATTCTTCTGTTAGTATTTCCTTCGAAAGCTTGACCCGTTTGTGGACTGCTGTATTTCTTGCTCAGCTAGAGAGTTTTCACTTACTGCCAGTTAGACAATGAATGCCATCAGAATTTTGTAATACCCACAGGAATTTTTCAGTGAGCTGCACCTGTGTGGCTGCAAAAATGCTACTAAATGGAATCCAGTACATTTTACTGAAAATAAATCTTACTGAAAATTTTATTCCTGGTGAAGGTTCATTAAGTAAGTTAGCATAAATTCAAATTTAAATTTAACTAAGCATGAAGGCAATAACTTATTGTTTATTTCACAACAGTAATAAATAGGAGTATAGCCATATGTTAGTCTTGAATAATTCTGAACTAAAATACTCTGATATCAGTAATCAGATATTTGAACATGGAAGATTAAAAATAGCACATTTGCAGGTATTGCTGTCAATTTTATTTGGATTCAAATTATAGCTTGACATTAATTCCACTTCGGACATTGTGTGCCAGGAGGAAGTCCTTTGCAGTCGGTAAGATACTATGATAATAGATGATCTCAAAATACTTTGGGCAGTAGTGTAATGTCAATAGTATAAGGCATAGGAGTCTGATAATAGTGATTTTAAGTTAAAATAAAGGTTCTTAGCCCATAAGGTCAGTCATCAGTTCAGTTGTCTCGATAGTCCAAAAGTTAATACATTACTAATAGCAGTAAGTCTAGTTGTGCCTGTGACATGCTGCCTCCTTAGAGATCAGTGTGTGTTTCCAGAGACAGGAAAAAAGCTCAATGTCATTGGTAATAATTCCAAAGCCTATAATGGGATTAAGTGCAGGGAATAGTGTCATCTTTGTGTTCTAAAATACAATTGAATGTGTGGATGGTGGAAATGGATTTTACTTGCCAGCACTGTGAATTTATCTTCTACCCAGTTTTCTATCTTTCAAAAGAATATTAACAGTTTACTCTAGCCAGGGACATTGTGGGTTTCTTTTTTTCCCCTTGAAGTATCTTTATGAGTGTGAGGCTCAATAGAAACAGTTAAATCCTCCAGCATTTCTATTTGCAAAATGCTGGAGAAAACCATGTGTCCATTTTCCACTTCTTTTGCCAACTAGTTTTCCAGTAAATTCAAACACAGGAGGCAGGCATCTGATTAAAGGGACTGTCTCACAACAAGCTATGTTTTGTATATTAGTGGCTAAGAGGGTCTCATTTAATTACCAAATGCATATATAACTGTGAATAGTGCTTTCACAGGAAGATTTCATGTCTTCCATAATGCTGCAGAGATTCTTGTCTATCGCAAGTAGCATTTAAGAAGGAGCTTTAAGCAGTTTAGTTGAATGCTTTCAGGAACAGTGTGATTCACACAGCTTCCTTGGCAGCAACTTAAGTCTGTTCATTCTGCCTTGCTGTGGTTTGAGAGAGAGAGAGAATGTAGCTGGAGAGCTTATAGTATGCTAACTGTTCACAGTTTCCAGTTGAATTAGCTGTAAAAGACATCTGTGTTCCTGCAGTGTTGGCTGAAAGGTGCTTGTCATTTATGGTATGGCTGTTGGGTTGTTTTGGAAGGTATAACTCAATACATTTTCCCAGAACAAAGGAAAAGATTTAATGCAATATATGGTAAATGTAAGCCTTCTAAGCAACTGACGTTTCTCAGAATTCGCACATCGTGTAGCTCAGTAGAGAAATGTTCTGTTATGTATGTCCTTTCTCATCATGTTATTTGGAAAAGTTCAGGGTGCAGTGCTAATCAGAATATAGAAAGTGGTTTTACTCATTCTCTGAAATATAGCATATTTGTTCTGTCTTGAAAAGCAATATAAAAAGTTAAAATAATGTTAAAATAATTACCATATCCAGAAAATTATATCTAATACCAAGTGACTCAAAGACTGGTCTCAACAATTCTGTGATTTTTAATGAACCCCTTCATTAAAGTTAACATCTAGCATTCAATTTTAGCAACAGCCAGGCCTGTGCTGTGAGTAGCCCTGATTTTGGGGCTATCAACTTCCATTGGTGTCTGGTTCCTGACATTGTTACGCAGTAGTCAGGGATGGACCCTCACCCCCTCCTTTTTTTTTCTTTTTTTTTTATTCTTTTTTTTCTTCTTTTTTTTTTTCTTCTTTTTTTTTTTTATACCCAAGTAGGTCTTGGTGTAATTCTTGAGAGGAGAATAATTAGACCAGAGGTTTTGTTACCATCATGCCAGGAAAGTGGAGTAATTAATCTGAAACAGATATATTCTCTCCTTTGTTTCTGGGGTAAAATTCAGCCCATTGTGTCAAGTCCATTCAGCTTTGAGACCTAGCTCATAAAGAACTTAGAATATATATTTTAATTAATTAGAAGAGGCCAATTATTGGATGTAGAGTATGTGATATATAGGAGTTTAAAATGTAGAAACAGAAGGAAGAAAGACTGGGGATGTTTGTACATTTGTAACCCTCTGAAGTAGCTATACTACATTAGTGATATCTCTACAGCAGTTCAGCATTTTAGAATAAAAAAAACCCCACACCATCATTTTCCATGTAAACACTGAGTTTGACATTTAGTTTTGCCATTTGTTTTACTGGTTGCTTTGGCAACTAATAAATAGTTTGTGTTAAGTGCTTTAGCAGCCAGTCATTCTGTGGAAATGAGGATTGTCTAATCCTTGTGCAAGTTCTTGGTCATTGCTTCATGTGTACTATGTCTGCTTTTTTTACACAGGACTTAAGGTAGAAATGGAAGAACTAAGTTTTCTTCACATAAATTTACAGACTGTTCAGAAAACTTTACTCTTTGGTTTCCAGTCCCTTCCTCTGTGATACTTTCCTGAGAAACTTTTACAACTCACTGGAATATTTTTGAAACAAATCAATACCAGACAAATCTGTGGATTTGACATGTTATCGACCACTAAATCCAGCTGGAATTAGTGTACTGTGGTTTTTTTCTTAACATACCAAAGCTTCACAAAAATAGTAGAAAAATATTCTATCAAAACAAAGTTTCCAGAGAGAGAATGATTGTGCTCAGTTTTTAACTTTATTGCTTTCTATTACTTTCTGTGACTTCCTTACCAAACAAGTCTAATGTCCCAGTTCATTGATGCTTATTTTAACTGCCAAGCTATCATCCTGAGGAATGTTACAAATATAAACCAGCCAGAGGACAAAGGGCTTTCCTGCCTTGTTTTTTGGAGGTTCAGTTGGCTTTGGTTGTTTGGTTTTGACTCTTTTCACAGCTGTCGCCTGAAATAGTTTCTTTTAAAAGTTGGGGGGTTTTTTGATGGATTGGTTAATGTGTTTGGTTGAACCCAAACTTCAGAGTTTCCCTGCAGCTATACTCTCATGATGGATATGTCTTCATTGCCAATCTAGATGTCACCCAAGCCCATATAGTGCCTTGCAGATCCAACTGCAAAAACTTCAGCATTTTTGCTGAAGTGTAAGTCTGGATTTTGTGCATTTCACTGGTACAGAGTAAGTAACACAAATGCTGACAATTAGTGATTCCGTAAGTGACACTTGAAATTGAAAATATCACTTCTGTCCAGGAAGCATTTGAAGGAATACACTCAAGTGTGCTTACTGTGCAGTCAGAAGTGTGTGTGTGTGTGTGTGTGTGTATGTGTGTGTGGGAGTGACAGCTTTTGGGGAGCTTGTAGGAGTATGGGGAGGTGCAGTCAAGGACTCAGATTCTTGTTTTTAGTTTGCTCTTGTCTTAGAAGCAGCCGTAACGTACATGTCTCTTGCATGTTGTATGCATTAGTAGGCTTTTGTTGAATTGTAAAGCAATACTCTGAAAATTAAAACTGTTCTTTTACAATAGCCATTATTCTAGATGTAATTTTTTCTGTCATTCTTGATTCTATGCACAAAATTCATCTAAAGTTATTTATTGTGTGTTTTGTAAGTAGGTCTTTCTCTTTGAAAGTTTTAATTATCATACACTGGTTACAATGAAAACAGAGTAGTAAAAATTTACAGTGGAGATTTAACTAGAGAGTCTGTGGCTTGGAATGTCTTTATTAAGTTTTAGAAACAGAGCTGGTAAGTATCTGATTTACTTCTTAACTGCTCACCAAAAAATAATGAATAGTTGAGACTGTTCTGCCTTCCTGAAAAATCACTCAGTTCTTCGTCATATAATATGCAACTCACTTTAAATTTTTAGTTTGCATATCTAGTACTGGTTTATTGATAGGTTTTTAGTGGAGAAAAATTGTGAACTGTAACTCCCTCACCCTGTTGCTTTTTTTAAAAGCTCTGGGGACTGTAAATGTTCACATGTTTTACTGAAGGATTGCAAAAGTAACATTCATTTATAACATTTGAAGGATTATTCATGGAAAAATTATGCAAAGGAAAAAACAGTGAGATCCTTTGGGATATGTGTAAACTTTTCCAAATGTTCTTGCCACAGATCTCTGAACAGCACTCGGCTCGCTCTGATGAAGTTGTCTCACGTTCCCTAATGCAAACAAATTTTTAATAACATTTTAATATTTTTATACCTCATTCCTGTGCATGTCAGCATAATCTTGAAAATGATGCTGAGAAATAATGAAAACCAAACTAACCCTTGTTCATGCCAGCTGACTGGAAAATCCTGCTAATAGTGCTTTGTCTCCATGAAAGACAAAATAACAGAATAGCAATCATGGTAACAGTATGCACTAGGAGTGGAGCCAGAAGAGTAAAGACAAGAGTTAGCAGTAGCAGATGACTTCACTTATTGGAAAAAGGGGCAAAATAACTCAATCCCAAATGAATTTAAATATTGGAATTTTGTTATCAGCAGTATCAGGCATAACTTCCCCAGCTAATTGCTCAGCAGTCTGGTATGTCCATAAACATCCCTTGGTCTGTGCAGTTTTCATCAGTATCTCACTGCTTACCCTCTTTGGCATCCTTCTTGGCATGGGCTCTCTTTGTCTCTTACTCCTTTACAGAAATGAGGTCATCTGCCCTCTGCCCCATAACTCTTGCTGACACTCACTGCACCCCAGATTTCTTGCTGAACTGAGTGTAGTTGGCTGAGGAGAGCTCTATAAACTTCACCGTTCTTCTTCATAGACATTTGGCAGCAGAGCAGATGCAAAGACTTTGTAAAGGTGTTTGAGTTCAAATTCTTTTTACCTTAGCACAGAGCTAACAGAGCTAAACTGTATATAGACTTCCTTCTCTTGCCTTGGAGATGAGGAGGATGCAGAACTACATTGAAAATGGTCACTCCAGACATAATGATACCTGCACAGTTGCTATTTCTGTTTTCATCTGATCCCACAAAGCATTCTGTTTTCTGCCATTGGGATCTTCACTAAAGACACCTAACTAGGAATTTGAAAAAGTCACAAAATCACGGCATAGTTGGAAGAGACCACAGTGGGTCATCTAGTCCAAGCTCCCTGCTCAGGTAGGGTCATCCTACAGCACATGGCACAGGATTGTGTCCAGATGGCTCTGGAATACCTCCAGTGGAGGAAATTCCACAGGCTCTCTAGGCAGCCTGTTCCAGTGGTCTGTCAACCCAGGTCCATTTCCTTCTTTCACAGGACTGGTGCAAGCAATTGTGATTGCCATATGTAATAGCAAGGAAGCCAAGCTGGACTGTTGTCTTAAGTTGTAAGACTCTTACACCTATTTCCACAAATTCTGTCACCCTTGACACATCACACCTTAAGCCTGGCAATATTTTTATGTGAACTGATATTTTATTCCCTAATACTATTTTCATATTATTCATAATATTCCCTAATATTATATTACAATCTGAGATGTGGAGTCCTTTTAGACATACTGCATCATTTGTTTCAGGGGTAGGGGGGCGGTTTAACAAACTTTTTCTGTTCTGAAGCTGTCCAGGTAATAAAAGCTCTTGCTGAAATCAAGCAATTACCATCTTTATAATGATCAGTCTTTAAATAGTTTCATGTTGCAATCATATTAGTGTAAATTTCAGTCCATGCTCTCTAAAGGAAGGGAGAAAAAAGGGAGTGTAGAGTGAAAAGTCTCTTAACTGTTTTTTCTTGCTAGATAATATCTCTTAATCTTGGTAGGTTTTGATAGTAACATTTGAGCCTACCTGGAGTCAAATCCAGCCAACTCTGGTTTTGTAATGGCTTGATTGTGTCAGCATTGGACTTGTTATTTTGCTGTTCTTTCTGATAAAGTAATTTTGGCGCAGTCTCATGCTTTTATTTTGTTGCGTATCAATGTTTTGGAATGAAGTTAATCGAACTGCTTTCAGGTCTCTGCTTCTCCACAGTGAGAAACTTAAACTTCTAAACTATTATGTGTTACAATATTTAACAGTTATTTTTACATGTGGCGTAGTGTCTGTGTGAAAAAGCACTGTACTGCACTGATAATCCTTTAGAGCTGTGCCTTAAGATTGCTACTCTTTCACAGGCTGTGGTTTCAGTAGCTTGTTAAAAATAATACTTCAGTAGCATTCAGTGAATTTAAAAGAACTTAATGTCGTCCACTTGAAAAAAACTTAATGTAAATCAGGATTGAGAAGTGGCACCAGAAAGACCTGAATGACACAGCAGGAAGCAATATAAAAATGAACAAATCCTGCAGCCAGATTAAGGGACAAGCTTCAGAGTGGGCACATTAACACTGAAGTTTATGCTAAATTTCAGGTGAAACTTGCTGATAAATGCTCATAATTTTCAGGGAAATTTTCTTTTAGCCGCCCCTATCTTTGTACTGGGTTTCAGTTCCACTATATTTTAGGCTTCTTAGCAGGTAATAACCACCTCAATAGTCCTAAGTATTTTTCTGTTAACAAATTGAAAAGTATCTGATGGAAAGGCACTACAAACAGAGCTTGTAGCGCAAACTCCTTTTTTTGGGAACCTAGTCCATCGGAAGAACTGGAGGTTTTCAAACTAAAGAACTTACAATTATTTCTGAAATTCTGAATGCATTTGTTTTGTGTCTGCATAAATTTTACTTTGTAATGAAAACCTGTGGTGAAAGACTTTAGTGAAATGTATATTCTTGCTACTAATGCAGCAGATAAGATTTTTCAGGCCTAATGGTGAAACATGAATCCATACAGTTTTTACATTAAACTAGGCAAAACATAATTGCGCTCATAGTCATACTTTTTCTGTCCTAATTTGTGCTTCACCTCCATGGCAGAATTGGAAGATGAACTGCTTTGGTTTTAGGGAAGAAGCTTCCAGTGTTGTGTTACAGCCGAAATGCATCAAGATTTTAGTTGTATGTGCAGCAAGAACATTGTACTCGGCAGTCTCCAGCCTCCCAGATGTGTGTCTCTGGGTGAATCTCTGGATGAAGCAACAACTGAAAGTGCATTTTTAAAAACTGCATGTGGCCATTAAGTATAAGACCTTCTCTGAAGCTGCATATGCCAGTGACTGATGCTATGACTGTTGTATTTCACAAATTCTCAATTGTGTGATGGTAGCAAAGACAGGCAGGCAAAAATGCTGTCCTGATGATATATATGAATGAGGAAGAAAACAGGCTTAAAAACGGTTGTGTCTTTGTTCTCCTTCTAAATTGATGATCTGATGAATAATACTACTGATGATTCCTCTAACAAACTTGTCCCTCCTCTCTGTATTGCTAAAAGTTGTTTTGTCTTTTTGCTTGTCTTGGGGCTCCCTTCATTATTAATTAAGCAGCATAATGGGCTGTTTGCTCAAATGTGGAGAACACTCTGTGGATTAAATCTTTCCACTTACTGCTAGGGAAAAAACCCTTTGCAGTATTTCCTAGTTACAACCCAGCTCACAGTGAAATTCTAGAGTCTAGGCTATGGGAAGATAAAAATACAAGAAATTTGGAATTCATTTTTGTGTTTCATACAACTTGATGTAAGTCTATATTGCAGAGTGAGTATGGACAGTAAAGCATCTTGCATTTATTTGGTTTGGGGTTTTTTGGCTCTTACTGGGACAAACTCATTACTGCTTCTCCTATTTCTTCTTGTGTCTCATGAATCCTCAGTTCAAGGCAGAGGAAGTTGATACCTTCCGTGCTTCAGGATAGAGAGAGTAGCCTATATAACAAATAGAAAAAGAATGTCTCAAGTAGGGAGAGACTCACAAGGATCATTGAGTCCAACTTCCTGCTCCTTGCAGGGCTACATCAAACTATGTCACTAAGAGTGTTATCCAGACTCACCTTGTACTCTGACAGGCTTGCTGCCATGACCACTTCCCTGGGAAGTCTTGTCTCTCAGACTTTAACTTTTTCTGTTAAAAGTTCATGTTCACATCCTGTTGTCAAACTGTGCAGTGGAATGTTGATGTTTTGGATTGGTTTTGAGGTTTTTTTCTGTTTCAGTTTATTACTTACTTGATGCCAGACACCTTTTGTAAAGATTCTGATGATGATTGTACATGGCCTTTCACATCACAGTTTCTTCTTGTGTCAACCTCTTAGCGGGTGCGTTTTGGTTAGAGTCCAGAAGCTGACTAAGCTGAGGTTGCTGGAGCCTCCAGGAAGTGATTCTTGTAATGTAGACAGAGGTCTGTTCTGCTGGTGCCTGGACTGTCCCAAGGAGAAGGATGTGGGGCAGATGGCGACTTTCATGGCCGCTGTTCCCACTCTCATCACAAGCACCAATGCCACAGCTAGATGTTTAAAAGTGAAATCTCAATTGTTTCCTGTGAAGCCAAGAATAGCCTGGCATTTACTATGCAACACATTCCACTGTGTTGCAAAGTTCACTGCCTGCTTTTTGCAAACAGCATCAAAGAGCTGGAACAAAACCAGTTTGTCCATGTTTTCTTTGAGGCCTCATAAAATCTGTAAATTGAGAGGAAGAATGATTGCAGTGAGACATCTCTAGAGCTCATAGATGTTTGAGAAGTAATGCATCTGTCTGGCCATTAGGTATATGAAAAGCCCCTGCTTTCTCTTACATGCTCAAGCTGTGAGTCACTATGAGCAGATTGTTTACAGTTTATTCTCAACATGAAGCTGTGAACAAAATTCAAAACACGTGTGAACGTTCCTGTTCACACCTGAAGTACAAACTGACTTTATGGCTCTGCATATTACACTTTGGCACATCCAGCTGTTTTAAGGATGCCAAGAGTTTTTGGAGTTCATTGGTAAAAGTATGAGCAAAACCGTTTTAAAAATTGCTTCCAGGGAGTTCAAGATTATGAAGATGAATTTGTAACAAAAATGGATGGTGTAACCCTAATGTGCAAGAAACAGTGCTTCAGAAATGGTGCCTTTTGGTTATCTGTAAAAATCCATTTTAATCAGTGCCTAAACACACCAGCCAATGAAATTTCTGGGATTTGCATCAGTTCAGTGTTAAATAATCTCTGTCTTTTAGGTCCATCTGACCTGTCAGCAATTATGAAATTCAGCAGGAGACCCACGTGTCCTGATGCCTCAGTAGCAGCAAGTCTATCTACACCTCCTGTACCAAGGCACCGGAAGAGTCACAGCCTGGGAAACAAGTGCGTGATGCCAGTGTCTCATGCTCAGGCAGTTACATGTGTCATAAAGATGTAAGATAGCAGCAGAACATGGTAGTATCTGTCCTTCCCATTTCTTGTATTGCAAGAGTGTTTCAGGCTTTACTATGTATTCTCTCGGTTTTCTCTTGACACTTTTGTTACTTTTGCTGACTCTATCCTCTGCTAGTGCCAGGCATTGGCAATACTTGAAAGCTGCTTATCCGCTTTGGTCTGTGGATTCCTGGTGTGTCTCCTTTTCCTGGGTTTCTGCTTTTGCTGCCACCAAGGGTGTTCAGGTTTTGTATGGAGAGGAGTCAAAACATTTATTTAATAACTGTTACTGACAAAGAGAAGTAAAATCTGTAACTTGTTTAGGTAGTAAAGGAGCATATGTACAGTAAGTGGTAGTGTATAATTGCCTGCTGATGAGGCAGAGGCTGAGTGGTAACAATGTGAGCCAAGGGTGGCTGTTAGATGACGTAAGAGGGATTTCATGTTCTTCTCTTCTTCCATGTTGCAGTATGATGTGTCAGTTGAGCGTCGTGGAGAGCAAAAGCGCCACGTTTCCCACGGAGCGGCCGCGGCACCTGCTGGATGACAGCGTCCTGGAGTGCCACAGCCCCGCGCGGGGCCACGCGCCCAGCACGCGCCTGGCCAACGGCCTCTCCATAGGTACCGTCCCCTGCTCCTGCCCCAGGGCGCTGCAGACTCACAGATGTCTGAAAAAGTAGGGAATTAGGAAGATCATTAGTTCCCATGCAAAGACTGATTGTTTTCATGGAAGAAAGTAGATCAGAACTGCTACCTGGTCAACGTTACCTCACCTTTCCTCAGTTATCCACTGATGCATTTGGTAAAAGTGGCATGAAGGAAGATTGGTTTTTTAGATGCTCGGTATGTGACACAAAGTGTTTGTCAGCTTTCACAAGGGGAAAAGCGATATATATTTTAAAAGCTACATTTACACAAAGAAAACTTTGATTTTAACTATATATTTTAGAAGATGGGAGAATTGTTTGGCTGTACTCTCTGAGAATTAAAAAGAAACGTAAAAAGAACACAATATGGTATTATAATTAATAAAACAATTATTATAATATCAAAAAAGTGATCAAGAATATGTGTTCTAAGCAAGACAAAGCCACCTTTTAAGAGACTAGGACTATTTCTAGAATAGGAAATTGACTGTGAAAGATAGCACATCACTTGGATGAGAGTTAGACACTGAGATGATCTTTGCACTTCTGGAAATACAGGCACAGCTCACTGTGTTAAAACAGAGCATTAGAAGATCAGTCCTGGGCAAATTAAAGCTGTGAGCCAAATAGTTATGCCACAAAAGGAGGGACAAATTGGTGATGGTCTTGGAGGAGAAATAGGGGCTTTAGTTATGAATACCATCATACGTATTTTTAATAACTGCTAGCAGCAGCATACTGCTGACATATCCTTTATTAGAGTTGTGTTTGCATCTTGAAAATGAACTGTGATACCATATCTAATAACTTCAGTCGACTTATGGATATTGTGGTACAAATACTGTCTTACAAAGGAGCTGGATTTTATGTTCCTGAAGTGCTCAGCTTCTGAAGTAAAAGCATGATGAAAATTAAAGTAATGGTATTAAAACACAGCAGTAACGTGAGTTAAGAGTGAGATACTATAAATGAAGTGGCTCATGTAAGCCTCTTCCAACTAAAGATTTTACCATGAACTCTAAACACTTCTATTTCAAAACATGATTTGAGTAAATGGTGTCCACAGTACTATATAAAAGAGTATTCTGGTGATCCACATACATTGGCTTTGTATTTTCCCACGGGTGGTTTTCTTACTCCTTCTCTGTACTACTCTCTTTCTAGATAGCAGTGAAAGCTCAGAATTTAGTGAGGAGCTGCCGTCAGGGCTTGAAAGGTGAGTTAGTCTTCATGTACACTCACTGAGCACTCTACAGACTTAGCTAAGAAATTCAAAAATGATCCCTAACATAGGTAAGCCCTAAATCAATAGTTATTTTTATCAAAATATTGATTAGTTAGGGAAAAAGTGGCAAACATTTTGAAATAAAGCACTGTAAAGGTATTGGACCTGAAAAGATTGGGAGCTATCTCTGTCATGTGTACCAAACCCTAACTGTTGAAGTCTCAAACTAGAATTGCCCTCACCAGATGTTTGCATTCACAAACAGGGGTCGTTTATATGCCACGCTGGGGCCTAACTGGAGGGTACCAATCCGAAATTCTCCTAGGAGTCGAAGCTGTGTCTACAGGTACAGTTCAGGGTCTACCTCTTTCATTGTATGGTGCTAAACTTCAATTTGGGTCTTTACGCTTTCCTAGTGTAATGTATTTTGTGTCCAAATATCCTCATATGACCGTAACAATTCACAAAGTCTCCCCTTCCTGCTTGTAAAAACTTCTGCTAATGATAAAGCAGGGTTATGGCCTATTCAGATGAAATTCAGTTTAGTTATTGATTTAACTAATGATGTCTGGCTTCCATTTTGCAGAAAACTAGTCTTTACTTAGGGTTTTATGAAACCTTTACAGAAGCAGGTTTGTCATGAAGGCCATCTTTGACTCCTGTGACAAGTAATGATATTAGAAGGATACCTTCTTGACCCTTTCCCACAATCTATTTCCTGATTTACAGGACACCTACCCATAACATCTGTTTGTGTCAGAGAGCTATAGTATGGTGTGTTGATTTTGTTCAGTAAAAGGGTATTACCTTGGACCTCAAGTAAGAGAGGGAACATATGCAAACCATATGTTGCAGGCACTCACAGTGTTGCTAGTCACTAAGACATGGACTTTCCAGAAGCAGGTAATCCATTTACAGACCACAGAGAGGTGACACAGAAAATTTTATATCGTTTGAGGGATAAAAATCATTCCTTGCATATATACCTAACCTGAACTTGATAAATTCTGTGATGCTAGCAAGTGATGACTTATGTTTGAACAGTTAAGAAAATAGGGCCCTGACTCAGTATTCTGCAAATACTGTGATTTAGTTGCCATTTAAATCCAGTCAGATTTTATTTGGTTTAAATTAGTTTGCGTCAGCCATTGTAGAAGTATTGATATAATGTATAAATGTAATTACAGCTGCTTTACCTGCTAGTAACGTCTGATAGCAGTACAAGCTAGAGGTTAGACAGGAGTAAAAATGCATACTTTATAAATTCATAAAGGAATACATTTTGGAACAGTATTTAAGCTATTGTACCTGCTCCTGGAAAATAGTTTTTTAACATGACCATGGTAGATCTGTTTAAAAAACATACACAAGCTAGAAATATAAAATGTAAGAAGATAAAAATGTGAAAAGCCTATTAAATCCACAAAGAAGAATTATTCCCTAAAATACATTTCTTATGTTTATCCACTGTCAAGTAATTCTAATGCTTGTGGTCATTCTTCCTTTTCTGAAACCTTTCTACTGCCTCTGTCAAATACAGAATTGGCAAGAATGCACATTAGCAGAGACCAGGCAGGTGCATGCAATGGAAGAAGATGCACCTGCCAGTTGGAAGAGCTGTTCTTCTCTAGATGTGGTTGTGCATGTCACTTGGCACCAGAATGAGTTCATACTCGTTTGTAGACAGAATAGTGTTCCTTTCATAACCGAAAGGTAGATCATGCACGTCCTTTTCCTCGTACTCATTATTAGACATGATTTCGTTGGCGCTGATAAACCTTCTCGGTCCATATCAGAACATCAGGGTTGTGATCACATGGGAATGAAGAGAAGTTAGCAGCAGATAACCTACCAATCAGTATTTGGTTGAGACGTTTTTAATGGCTGTTTGCATTTCTAACTTTGCTTGCACGTGGGCTCTATCACTTGTATCTCTTTCTCACTGTTGTATGTTGGAAGTTTTTTGTTCATTCTGGAAAAGGAAAAACTATTGTGATCTCTGTACAATAAATTATTTAGCATTTTTATATAGTTTTCCCAACTCTTTTCCAATTAGGCAAGGTATTTTCATTAAACTTAAAATAATATTTGTGGGAGCTCTTATTGCCAAAATTGTAAGCCATAAATTTCCAGAAATTCAGATAATTTCTGTAATTTACCGGAATAAAAAAGAAAATTGCCTGTTTTCACTTTGACTTTGGGTTTCAGTATTTATTCTGTTTTATTTTTTCATGTCTAAGCCCCCAGACTAGAACCTTTTGTTGATTTGCTATTTTTGAAAGATCCTGGTTCCTATTTGATAGCTAGGTTAGGAAAATACATGTTCTAGAGTCACATTTCAGATGATACAGTATACGTAAAGCAGTGCAGGATAGATATCTTTAGAGCTAAATTATACTGCTTACTTACCGTCCTTATTTGTCTGCTCAAATACAATGGAGGAATGCTTTGTCTCTCCAGCCCAACGGGCACGTGTAGCTGCACAGCAGGTGGTTCCACAGGAGTCATCACCATGGAAGGGCCTTTAAGAAGAAAGACACTGCTCAAAGAAGGCAAGAAACCTACTGTAAGTGATTCTAACTATAATTATTCCTATGATCGTAATTCATTAGTGGCTGTTTTAATTTTCAGGATTACATTAAACCTGCAGCTTGATACCACATGAAACAACGGTTTTATCAATTGTAATCTTCTGATCAAAGTTATAACAAGGTTGTAACATTTGTGTGTCATTTGATCTACAGCGGTTTTGCTTCTCCCTGCATTTGCAAGTCACGTTTCTAGCTGTAACAGCAGAGCAGGAGTGAAGCAATTGTGTAACCAGCAAGCAGTGTTGTGAGGGCAGAAATAAATCTTGTGGCACTGCCTGATGACCCAGAGCATCCTGATACTTTCCAGCTAAATAACCCTGACAAAGGTAGATATTGCAGGATGGATAATGTCTGCATTACATTTCTGTGACAGGAGGTAGATGAATAACTTTTAACAAGTTTGTAGATTACAGAACTTGCAGTGGCACTCATAAAAGACTGAAGAGGGAGATCTTCAATATAGAATTTTCAAGGGAGGGTGCAAATTCAATTGAACATATTTCTACAATATATTTTGGTGCTTTTGTGGTATCTCATTAAAATGAAAAGGCTGCAGGGCAGCCACCCATAGCACCAAAGTCATGGCAATTCATAGGTAACCTGAATTCATGGGTTTCACATGGTTCTAGTCCTATGCATTTGGTAATTTCTTTGTTTCCTGTAGAGTTGATTGATGTATTTCACATGCAACCCAGTTTAGTTTGGAGCTAAAAGATCTGAAGAATTGCAGAGTTCTCAACTCAATAATTTTTTTTTATCAAAAGTCTAAGATCTGTCCAGCAGAAGGCAACACACTATTCTACTCTGAAACAATCAGTACTGACACTTCTATGAGATAGCCAACTAAGTAGGATTGTATTCACAGCCAGCCATCAAAATATAGGTCGCTGGGCTGATTTACACCAGGAGACACTCTGTATCTCCATTCCTTGCTTCGGAAATTAACTTTGGTAGCACCTGGACTTGCCTGTGAATAGATTTTTGAAATGTCAGAGATATGCAGAGTTTTTCCTAATTTTTTTCCTTTTTCATTCAGCTCTCCTCGTGGACTAGATACTGGGTTACGCTTTCAGGATCAACTCTTCTGTACTTCGGAGCAAAAGCTTTAAGAGGCACTGAAAGAAAACATGTAAGCTTTAAATTTATTCTAAAAACAGAAACTAAATACTCGTAAGTAGATCTGGAAGGGCATCCAGAGTGTACTTTCTGTTCCAGGCTAAGCCATATTTCTGCACAACTTTTACAGTCAAAAGTTAATCTCTGCTACAGTCTCAGCTATGACTGACTTGTCTGTCTTTTCCAGTATAAATCTACACCTGGGAAAAAAGTCTCCATTGTAGGCTGGATGGTGGCACTGCCTGACGACCCAGAGCATCCTGATATTTTCCAGCTAAATAACCCTGACAAAGGTAGATATTGCAAGATGGACAATGTCTGCATTACATTTCTGTGACAGGAAGCAGATTAATATCTATTAATGAGCTTGTAAATTATAGAGCTTGCAGTGGCACTCATAAAGGACTGAAGAGGAAGATCTTCAATACAGAATTTTCAAGGGAAGGTACAAATTAAATTGAGCGTATTTCTACAATATGCTGTGGTGCTTCTGTGGTGCCTACAGAGGGAGTGCTTTATTTTGACAGTTACTGTAAGTTTTGCAGAAATTCCCCAACCAATGAAATTTCAATATGTCCATGAGTTTCCATGCATTGATCTCCAAGTCTCTGAATAGCTTCCTTAAAATCAGTTAGTATCAAATCCTGACTTAACACTGAGGCCAATTAAAATATGAAACCATTTACCAAAATAAGTCTGCTAAGTAATTATTAAATGCTTTTTAATAATTAATTTTGCAGTGCCATAACTCTTTTCCCTTGATTAAAACTTCAAAAGATAAGAAAACTCCTGGAGTTACTTTGCACTTTGAGTGGTTGCTTACAGATTCTTGAGGCTTTCTTCACTTTTCATGTTTTCAGCTTTGGTGCTGGATATGGAGCTGCATCTACTGTGTGCAGTGCATCTTTTGGGTGTTAACTAAAATGCGTAAAATATTTGATTGCAGGAAACAATTTGCACTAGGACATTGAAGAAAACTAAGTTTACAGATATGAAAAACTTTATCAGAAGCCTCGATGAGAAGAAAGCCAGGATTAAATTAGATCTGACCTACCTGGTCTTTTCTGTGGCTGTAATTTGGCCTTTCTGCCTATGAGGCCACATATGTTCTCATACTTGCTTCCCCCAGCGATTGCTGGGTAACATGCCTCACATGGGCTCTGTTATATTAGCAGCATGATGTTTGAGCATTTGAGGTGCAAATGAATTTAAGAGTTTACTTCAGGACTTTGGCTTCTGCACAGAAATCAGAGTCCTTTGAAACTACGTGTCTGTCTGCAAATTCAGAGTCTTTCATTTTCTTGTTTTTGTAGGCAATGTTTACAAGTTTCAGACTGGTTCAAGGTTTCATGCAATATTATGGCATAAACACTTGGATGATGCGTGCAAAAGCAACAAGCCTCAGGTAAGGTTATGAAAACTATTTCTACCGACTTTTTCCTGTTTTCCAGAAAATCCTTACTAGAAAAGATTTCTCTTTCAATCTGTGTGCACACAAATTCTTGTAGGGACAGACATAATTCCTCATCCATTTTTTCAATAGGAGAAAGAAAAATTATTTGAAATTAGAGAATTCCCATCAAATCAGGTTTTGTGCAGGTCTAGCTATTGGTTTGGTAACCTTAAGAGCATATAACCTCTACTCTTAGTTGCTTCAAGCAAGATAACCTCATCTCTTCTTCAGAAGGGACTGTTTCATGGAAAATGAAAGCAAGCATACTAGGATGGACTCGATGATCTTAGAGATCTTTCCTAAATGTAATGATTCTATGAGTAATTTACAATCTCTTCCAGGTACCTGCTAATCTAATGTCATTCGAATAATTTCCTCTCCTACCTGGTGTGACTTCAAGTGCCAAACTGAAGAAACAGGTTATTGTTCTCTAAGGAGGAAGAGGAGAATGGTTTTCCTGACATGAGCCAGCCACAGATGTTTCAGCACTTTCCTATTAACTTGAAAGTGATTCTGACACAGCTTTTAAAAGCAGAAAGTGAATGTTGTCCCTAGGACCAGATAAAGTCTCATGCACTGAGTGAAATCAGACAAGTTAGATGGACAGAAGCTTAATCCTGACTCCTGCAGGATTCTAGAGCCCTCAACTATTTGTGGTCAGAGACTGCATGAACTGATATTTGACCACAAACTGAGCATCATATCTTCTGCCTATTCTTTTTTAAATGGTTCTTTTTATTGTTAAGCTGCTTTGTGTGACTGAAGAATATTTGGCCCATGTTGGGTTTCAATTCTTTCTAATGCACAGAATGATTGACAGTGTTAACTTGCTCCAAAGTGTCAATTAGAATAGAAAATTGTGGAACAACATTTTTATAATCTAAGTGCACTGAGTTGCTTGGCAATGTGGCTGCCTCAAATTTTCTATTAAATCTCTGGACAATTCTGCTCTTTATATTTGAGCTATTTGGGAAAAATGTATTTTGGCAGAGGACAGTTGGTTTTCTTTTTCATTCAGCTACTTCACTCAGGAACACCCTGGTAATGGATTTAAGGCTGTTTCAATTTACGTTGTGCTGAAGTTTGTCTTTCATTCTTTTACCAGTGACATAGTTGCTTATAAATTTGGTGTTTTGGTTCAGTCTGAATGTTGTTCATTTCAAATCCCTTAGTACAGGGAAGCAGGTAATCAGGTGTTATGTATCACATGGTCCTGGCTCCTCAAAATTATTTCATAACATTGTTTCTGTTCTGTCTTTCTGTGGATGACATGTATGTTGCAACTTCGGGTCATTTTACCAGTACTGGTAGATGGTATTGCTATTATAAAATCATGATGGCAGTGAAAGACTGTCTAACAGTGGAGCAAGTACAAAGAAGCCTCCACACCAACATCCAGAGAACAAACAATCAAACAAAAAAAGTGTAACTGGGCCTTCTCCTCTGAAAGAACTCTCTCTATGCTGTATTCCTGCTGTGCCCTGGCACTCCTGCAGTCAGAATCTTTTTCTGTTTCTATGTTAAATTCATTACTTTTTCTGTTTGTAACTCTTGCCATATGGCATCAATATTCAGACTTCATCAATCACCAGAAAACCTCTTCTGACTTTCCTAAGATCGTGTAGAGGAAAAATTGACGAGTCAGCCTCTACAGACCAGGGAACACTGTGGAAGTCAGTTTAAGTTAACAGAGCCTCTACTAGAACAAGCTCCCTGGCATTAGCAGTATGTATTCTGTGGACTTCCATGATTTTCTACATTTTTATTTTGAGACTTCTCTAACAAAGGAGGAAAGAATACCTGTATTGTTAAATGGAGGTCAAAAGTAAATTTTTTGTTCTTTTAAGAGTTTTTCAGTTACAATCCTGAAAGCCTAATACATACCAGCTTTTCAAAAAAAACAGTTCCTGGTGACAACTGCATTTAGATCCTGGGACATGGGAAAGTGTATGTCAAGTTGACAAAGTTTATTTGATAACTGAGGAACTGTGTGAAAAGAGTGGTAATGCAAAATATATTTATACCATTTTTCTCTTTTTTTGCTAACTTAAGAGAACTTTGAACTAGGAAAAGCATCATTTTCTGCAAGGGCAGAGCATCTAACACCATTAGAGATGGTGTAGAAGCTTCTGAATGTGGTAACCAGTCACCAGTAAATGACTTCAGACTGTTAGACTATGATACAGTCTGAATTATTCTCCACCTATGGACTTCTGTGCTTAGTCATCAATGAGATTAAACATCTTTTCAGTATAGCACAATTGTGAAATTGCTGCACAGTATTGAGAAATTCAGATTGATGGCAGTGTAAGAATACTAGTAAAACATCTTAAACCAATTTTAAATTAGTCTTTAAGTATTAAACAGTTCATAGCTGCTGATTAGACGTGTTATGATGCCATTTGGTACCACTTGCTATTATCTGGGACTTCTATGGTTAATTGAAAGCTGCTATTGAAATACAATGTATTGCCTGTTACTACTGATTGTTACAGCATTTTCACAAAAAATATCACAAACCATACAAGTTTTCCTCCATCAAAGAGAATAACTGCAATCGCTATGTAAAAGTAAACATTATGTCAAAATTACTGTTTTCAGAATTGTGAAGATATAAAAACTGTAGGTAATATTATTAGTTTATTAAATGTGCAATTTTGATGAAATTCAGTGCCAAAATGCATGTTTTTCCAAATAGCACTAAAAGGAGGCAAAGAAACTAGTTTTCAAATTGAGACTGACTTGTCACATTATAATGTTAACCAATTTCAACATTTTGGTTTGTTTTGTGTGGAAACTGTTGCACTATTTTTGGCTGTATTTTCCAGCAGTCCACTGCATGCCCTTTGTGTAAAGGATTCTTTCTATAATTCTTGTGAACTGTCTCACCTGTAAGGACTCTGGTGTCGGAATCTAGATTTTTGGCAAAGTATTTTGTTACCTCAGTCTTGTATCAAGTTGCTGCATTTTTCAGTTTGTTACATTGATAATAATGATTGTTTTGCTAATTAAATACTTTAATGTAAAAAAAAGTTTGTTTACTACAACAGTAATTGCATTTGGTTGTAAGTTTAAAAATGTGCAGGGTATGTATGCTGTTGACAATAAAATATTCCGAAAAAGAACAGTAGAGGTACGTTAGGAATGTTTTAGCTCAAAGGCAGCATGCATGTTTTATTTGTGAATGAATGATAATACAGTTGAACAGACTTTATAGAGCATAGTGTCTAGCCATTTAGTAGCATAAATACAACAGAATCAACATTTCTAGGATAAAATTGAAAAAGCCTCCAAATTTGCAGCTTTTTCAAGTGAGATTTGGAAAGTCCAAAGAAGTAGAGAGGAACTTAAATTTCTTTGCACTTAAGATTTAACTCAGCAGGTTTGCAGATGACACCAAGCTGAGTGGTGCAGTTGCCACAGTTGAAGACTGGGGCCATCCAGAGGGGCCTGGACAAGCTTGATGAGTGGCTGGGGCTGACATATTTCTAATGAGCACATCAAGAGCAAGTCTACTGAGGACTCAGGTGCTGGTGGATGAGAGGCTGGATGTATTCTGGGCTGCATCAAAAGCAGTGTGGGCAGCGGGTGACAGAGGTGATTCTGCCCCTCCACTCAGCTCTTGTGAGACCCAATGTGGAGTGCTTCATCCAGCTCTCGAGTCCTTGGTACAGGAAAGACATGAACCTGTTGCAGTGGGTCCAGAAAAGGGCCACAAAAATAATCAGAGAGCTGGAGCACCTCTTATGAGGAAAGGCTGAGACAGATGGAATTGTTTAGCCTGGAGAAGAAAATGTGCCAAGGAGACGTTATTGCCGTCTTTCAGTACTTAAAGGGGATTACAGAAGAGATGGGGACAGATTTTTTTAGTAGGGCCTGTAGTGATAGGAGAAGGGATAATAGTTTAAAACTAAAGGAAGGTTGATTCAGACTAGATACATGGAAGACATTTTTTGCAGTGAGGGTAATGAAACACTGGTTTGGGCAGAGAGGCGGTGGATGCCCCATCCCTGGAAGTGTTCAAGGTCAGGTAGAAGGGCTCTGAGCAACCTGGTTGAAGATGTCCCTGCTTATGGCAGGGGAATTGGACTATGTGATGCAGCTAAAACCATGTTTTATTTCTTATGCAAGGTAAATAGGCTCCAGATTATGAGTGGCAATGAAGGTCCTTTAATTTCTGCAGAAACATAATTTCATGAGCAGTTGCCTCAGAGAAAAACTACATGTGAAAATGAGAATTGTCTGAGTGAAAAATTAATGTGAAGATGAGAGCAAAACAAGCGAATATAAAAAAAGTTACTTCTACAGCTGAAGAGGAAAGCGTTGTAAATATTTTATAAAGGAAGGATCTGTAAGTGTCTCTCATTTCTATCAAGTGGTTCTTTTCACTAATAGCATCAGTTAAAATGGGAAAATTGACTGGAATTCTCCTCCTTCGCATAGGTGTAACAAGATAGAAAATAAACAAAGTGAGCATGTTAGGAAGGAAAACCAACAATCACAATATCCCAGGTTGACACTGTTATGGAATCAAATTGCAGGGGGGAGAGAGGACTGCTTTCTGCATTGCTGTATTTCACTATAAGGTAATGTGCTTTTGTCATACAACACCCAAAGTAGTGAAGAGCTCATTAAATGCTCATTATATCCAAGCATCTTGTCTTGTAACCTGGAAGAGTAAAAACAGAATGAAAAATTAAATAACTTTGTCCCTACTCTGGATGCAAGGCTGTGCTAGGTGTGCAAGGGATGGCACTAGCATACTGCATTCGTTTTTCTTCTGAAATCATTAATGATTGTGGTATTTCCATAGCTCTGATCTATTACTCTGGAGATTTGTCTATCAAATCCGGAAAATACACAATATCTTGGAGCGTGTTTAAAGGGGAAAAAAAAAAGTCAACGTGTACGGGTCTCAGTAGACCCCAGATGTAAGAGCATCTCAGATAATTATATTAGGAAGGATGGAAACACCCATTTTGCATCAACTAAAACACAGTGGTCCACAAGGAAGTGCAGATAGTAATGAACTGGAGGAAGTATCCTTTGTATTTCTGGACTTTGTCTGTAGCCATGTTCTCTCTGCCAGAAATCAGCTTCCAGGAAGAATAGACTGTGGTGGGAGAAGTGTTGCAAATGATTACTTGCTTCAGATGATCCATGTTTTGGCTTTGCAAGCGTGATGTAACTGAATATAAAGCAAACAAGCAAGTTCAGAAAACAAACAGATTTGTTCTAGTATAGATATAGAGAAAAGTCCATCAAATTCTGCAGAATAAAAATAGCAAACAACCAGCTAGATAAATTATTTTACATACAATTTTTTAATGATACCACTGTCACAATAAAATAAAAATACAATTTGTGAACACAAAGGAACACCCTAGAACACTTGGAAACACTGGAAGATAGTTGTAGTAAATGGTTACTGTTTCTTGTAATAATACAAAACTATAAAATCGAACCAGACATGAACACAATGAATATACGTCTTGTCTTGTTGAAGGTAATGTCATACTCTCTCATGGGACAATGTAGTGGTTTTGATTCAAAATATCCATTATTTACTTATTTTCCTTCTGTGAGATAAGAATTAGGAGAAAAGCAAAGCAGGCACAAACCTTAAACAGTTGCAGTACAATGAAAGAGCTTTATTACTAACAGAATTAAAAGTAAAGAGAAAACAACAAAATAAAATTAAAGTAAATTCCCCCCCCCCCCCCCCCCCCCTCTTTCCAGCACTTCTCTCCTTTTATCCAGCTCACACAAGGGATGACAGAACATGGGATGTTAGTCAGTGTTGCAGTTCTTGAAAAATCTTTTCTCTTATGCTTAAGGAAGAAAAGGTTTTTCCTTCAGTTGCACATGGTTCCCAAACTGCCACCAATAGCAGACCCGCCCGGAAACAAACAGTCTGCTGTGTGTAGAACATCTCTCCCATGAAGAATTTCACAGTTCATTCATACTACAAAACATGGGCCATCACATGGGGTTATTCATCTTTTTAAGGATAAGTTCTTTTGGCCTGCACACAGAGGCTTTTCTTCGCCACAAGTCTCTAACAGCCTCTCACTACTTCTATATAGCCTGGCATAGGCATTCTTCACAATCTTCACAGGCACACGAGGATACTCCATCCCCCCATGTTCTTTCATTGGATTAAAGAGACAAACAGTTTGTGGTATTACGGTTTCTTACCACGGCATGCAAGAAGGTTTCTTTTAAGCTGCGCGCCAGAATTGCGGCACCGCCCTCTTCTCTCCCGTCGCCATTTCCAGCTCCGTCCCACGGGACTCACTTCTCTTTCTCTGAAACCGCCATGTTGAAGGGTGTTCTTGTTCGGGCTTGACGGTGGGGAAAGCCTCGCTCCCTTTTGTGCTGCTGGCTGCACGGTGTCCTCTTCAGTTCAGCACGAAGTGTGCTGGCTGCAGACAGGAGGCTCTGCCGGCTCCCGCTGGCTCCGCCGGCTCCGCATGGAGAGGAGAGGGACCCGCCTGTCCCCAGAAGCCGCGCTGGATGGGTTTAGCTGTGGCAGTCCATGGCTGGTTTTAGCTGCCTGTGGCTCTGGGACAGTCCCCCCCAGCGACCCAGGGTCCGTGCCGTGGTGCTGAGAAAGGGGAAAAGGGGCAGTGGCCCCGGCCCGGCCCAGCGGGGCCGGGAGGCTCGGAGCCCCCCCACCTTCCAGCAGCCAAGCTCCGACCAAAAGGGGAAGTCCCGCCTTTCTGTGCGGTTTAAATATGTAAATTGTGAGAAGCGTAATTGGTCTTAAAGACTGTCCATCAACTCAGGGTCAACCCAACACAGACAAACAGACAAAAAAATAGAAAGCAAGAGAAAGGGCAACTAGCTGGTGCAGAAGGTGAAGGTTTCAAAAAAACCCACCAAGCAACAATTCCTTTTAGATTACAAGATGCTCTTTGTTGCATTCAAGTACAGCATACTTGGAAGTCCATCTAGTCCTGTCTGCATTGTTTAGCAGTGCAATTGTTTTAATTCTTTCAACAGCTGGGGGAGGGCCAGGGAGTAGTTTTTACTTCACCTACCAGCCTCCAAGGCTGTACATTTTTAACTGCTGAGGAGACTTGATCTTCAAATCCTGCTGTGAGTTTTTACTGGCTTCCCCGCCCCCGTATATATTTATGGAAAGGAGAGGTGATGGGGGGCACACATAGACCGTGAACACAATTCACTGCTAGGCTTACATGGAGCTGCCAGCCTTGGTATGCACTAGGAGGGGTGTAGGCGTTTGAGATCACCAACTGATGATTGTGTTTGAATTTAAAACTTTTCTAAATTTGCTGACTTTTTGGACTGAGAAAAGGGGGAACCAGAGAAGAAAGGGTCTTAAGGTGGTGGTGTGGGTGGGTGTTGTTGATGTTTTTATTTTTCCTTGCCTGTGCTTTAAGGTGAATGGGCCAAATGAGTCCTTTGTGTCTTGAAGTGAACCCTTTAGTCTCCCTTCTTACCTGTCTGAACTTCATTGTTTCTTTTACTATTTACTAGACAGAATAAACAGAATGTGAACGAACAGTGAACTCTCTGTTTCCACAGAAACACTGGAAACTTGTCACTGTACTTCAGGATGTTTTTTAATGTGGCTAAACATTCCCCTCACTCTAGTTAATTAACAATTAACAGCCGCTAAGGAAAGCTGTGCCAGGAAAGAGAAACGTATCAGTATGACATCTAATTGACAATGACATAGGTGCTTCTGCTAGTTATTTCTACTGAGTCATAGTTAGACTGAGAGACACACCTCTTTTTGACTCCCACTCTTCATCTTCGTAATCTTCTGACATTATGATAGGGGCTAGGAGATTTCAGTGCAGAAACAGGAAATCAAAGGTGAGTATGGAAGTGTGGAGTCACTTCCATCTATGAGGTGTTACTTTACAGTTACTTTAGAAAAGAAGAGTACTCCAGGCATGAGCAGAAGCCCTCTGGAAAATCCATAGTCTCCAGGGCAAATTGATGCAGCTCTGGCATTTTGGAACAGGTTTATGAAAGTAAATGTGCAGTCTTAAAGTGAAAGACATTTCCTAATAATTTTTTGGTTTGTCATGGGGTTGATGCAGTTTTGGTGGGGTTTTTTTCCCTAAGTATCTGGTCTATAAGCATGTATGTTGAGTTCTTGTACCTCAGTTAAAAAGGAAGTACCTTTTAAAAGCATTTTTTCAGGGCCCTGTGGGTACTGATGATCCTGACCAGCCCACCTGCCACCCCATCATGGGCTCAGGAGCCCATTTAAGCTCCGTTCTGGGCCCTCAGCCCCTGCCTGAGCTCTGCCCTAGCAGGCTTAGGTCTGACAGACCCTGTAGTCCAGGCCCTGACTGCAGGTGGCCTCGGTTGCGGTCCAGCATTGTCCCCTTGGTAGCCTGCAGCCACTGGATTTGTTATGCTCTGCAGTTCCCTGCTCTCAGCTTTAAACCTGTCTCATCCCACAGACTTGCTGGGTGGTCTCAGATTGCAGGGAGGAAGGAAGCTGACCCTGGCTGTGGTCAGCCCTGCTTGACTTGCGACAGTACTGAGGCACGGGGTCCTGGTTGCTGAGGCCTCTACCCCACTAGCTATCTTCTTCCCCTCAAGTCCTAGTAAGAGAAGGGGAGAGTTTTTCTGCCTAAGTAGTTCATAAAGCAGACAAATCCAGTTTGGATTTGCAAGAGGATAAAATATCTATGAATTGTATAGATGATGTTAATTTTTCTGATACATTATTGCGTGTATGTTGACATTACATGGCTATCTCAAATTGTACTGTAAGCTAAAAAGTTGAACTTCAGTTATAAGCAGGGAAAGTGGAGCACTACCTGTTTTGTGGCAAGACAGAGGATATCATTTAAAGATCACATTCAAATGATTTCCACACAAGTTTACATTTGGCAGAAATTTATGACAGCAGCCCTTTTCCATACTGCACAAGAGTAAATGAGTAAATGCATTTGATTTGTGAACTGGATCAATGTATCTAGGAAAGAGACTTTCAAAATGAAAAAAATTATTTGGTCTACATAGGGTGGTTGAAGCCTCAGTCCATTATTTGATACAGCTATTTGCACATGTTTGGGAAGTGCCTAATAACAGCGATTACATGTCTTTGCAGGAAATTGGTGTGACATACCTCTTATCACGGATACATCCCTTTGGAGATACACAGCTTTGGCTCTGAAAGAGAACTGTCTTGGGTATGCTACAATTTGAAATGTAATAATGAAATTCAAAGCATTTCATTGCAATAAGTATTTTAATTCTGTGTTCTCCCCAGCACTAAAGACACTCTATGTCTGGGATCTCAATAAATAGAACAAAAGTGTGTAATTTACGGCCTTTGAGACTAGAAAAGAAAATCCCACCACAGAATTCCTACGAATGCCAACCTTGGATTTTATTGTAGAAATGATTCAGCTATCATGTCTGTCTCTAAAAGTGGACAGGACTCCTGTAAACTGAATCAGGGGGAGGAGGGGGAAGCAGAGGTTAAATGATTTGCTAAGAAGCTGTTTGTTAAAAACAATGCATACAGCTTGCTCAACACTTACTGTGCCCACCAAAGCAGAATGAGAAGATATAAGACTATTGATAAAGGGAAGGAATCTTGACCAAAGATCCTGTTTTCGAACCTAAAACTAACTTAAACCAGCCTTGAAGTTTGGACTTGGACCAGGGACATAAAGAGCACGCGCAGGGAAGCAAGGTGAAAAGTTCAGGATGAGGAAGACCCTTTACTTCGTCCCGGAGACCCCTGCCCACGACCAGCACAACGCGGATGTAAATGTCTTCAGGGCTCATTATAATACAGGGCGGGGTTAGGTAATGAATATGTATATGCGTATTAGGAAACTTAATTAATACGGAGTTTGTAACCCGATATATACCAAGCTGAACGCAGCTGCCGGCACGTATGACTTTGGAGGAATTATTCCCCATGCGTACTAGCGCCGGAATAAACATACCCACTTTACTACTTATTCCAGTAGTGGAGTCTTTTCCGCATATCAAAACTACTGGATTTTTATCGTTGTGTAATTATCTGTTTATCTGTAGTTTTTTTTAATTGACTTGCATTTTGAAAATATAATGCCTAGCTTGTGTTTCTCCGTTTTACACAAGTTAATTTGACAGCTAAGCGTCGGAATCGAATCCGGAGACCTCCTCAAGAACAGTTCACACTGCTGAGGTGCTTCTTTCGCACTTGTGCTGTCTATGCCGTTCATTTCCAAGATGTGGTGTGTGGGAGTGTTGCCCCCGGAGCGCAGCTGGTGGACCTGGGTAATCAGCACTCCGCAGCCATTGGCGGCCGTGTGTGCGGCGGGGCGAGCAGGCCTTGCTCCGCAAAATGCGCCGCCGCTGAAGCGCCATCAGCGTCCAGGGGCCCGCTGTCGCGTTGCCCCGTTCGCAGTGTCACACCGGGCCTGTCCGAGCAGTGCCTCAGGGAACGTGGGAAAGTGGCGGGAGAGGCGAGAGGCCCGGTGGGGAAGTCCGCAGCCCGCCCCGGGGCTCGCTCTGGCGGGGCCCGCTCTGGCGGGGCCGCTCGGCGACCGTCGGTGCCGATGCCGTGGCCAGCAAGGCGCGCGGAGGCAGCACCACGGCGCGAAGCGACGAGCAGCCGCCCCAAGCGCGAACGGCCCTACCCGGACCGCGCCGGGCGGGGGCTCTGCCTGAGGTACGGCCGGGGCGGGGGGGGCCGCGGCATCTCCGCAGCCATAGCCGCGTCCGCCTTCCCGGGCGGGAGGTGAGGGGACCGAGCGGTTCCGCCGGCTCCGGGCCGTAAGGGCACGTTGCGGTTGCTGCTGTCGGTGCCGCAGAGGGAGCCAGGGACGGGGCACGAGGGCTCCGGTAGCGCCGGCCCGGCTCCGCACAGCTTCCGTGGCGGTGCCCGCACAGGCCTGCGGCGGCGGCCCTATCCCTCCTGCCCGCCCGGGACACGCAGCCGGGCGCGCTGCTGGCTGTGTGCGAGCGCGGTAAACCTGCCGGCACCGCAGTGAGGGGGAGACAGCGGCACCTGCTCGGGGTGCTGTGAACGGCAGCGCTCGCAGGAGAGGCGCGACAGATTCGGCATTTTATTTCCACTCAAGAAAGAGGAGGATGGTGATCAGCTGTAGCATTATTTTTCGGTACTGGGGTTAACCGCTTAACGGTAAGTTAAAGGTACATATTAATTGTCCATATCGGGTTTTCTGAGTCTCTACCTGAATACGTACTAAGGGTGGCCTTTAACTTTAGATTTGAAGAATGCAAAACTCCTCCAAAGCATAGTTCCGGTGTATGTTGTGGGTTAATCCTGGCAGGCAGCTCAGCCCTCACCCTTCCTCTTGCAGTGGGATGGGGATAGAATCAGAAGAGCAAACGTGGGAAATCCCATGGGTTTTCCCTGAGATAAAGACAATTTAAAAGGTAAAGCAAAGCTGTGTGCAAAACAAAATGTGGAATCTATTCATTATGTACCCTTAGAGGCACGTTTCTAGCCATTTCCAGGAAAGCAGGACTTCATCAGGTTTAGTAGTGACTTGGGAAGCCATATGCTGTTGTGTTGCATGTTTTCCCCTTTCTCCTTCTTCCCCCAATTTTGATGGCTCAGCATGGCATCATATGATTTGGAATAGGCCTTTGGTTGGTTTGGTTCAGCAGTCCCAGCTGTGCTCCATGCAAACTTCTTGTGCCACCCAACACCTGGGACGGGAGCCACAGGAGAGCCAGAGACAGCCTTGACTCTGTGTAAGTACTGTTCAGGGATAGCTAAACATCCGTGTATTTGAAGCACTTGCTTTGGTCACAAAACACAACACCCTGCTAGCTACTAGGAAGAAAATTAACTCGGTCCCAGCTAAAAGAGTACAGTGGAAAAGACAAAAAATTGAAATAACAGTCTTTTAAATGCCATGCAGGTTTTATTTGCCCAAACTGATTTTTCAAAGGACACAAAGTTTAATTGTTTACAATAGGAGGAGTTTGGCTTAGGGATGTAGAGGAGATTCTAATGGAGAAGTTTCTGCCTGTATACAGGAAAGTGTAGGTTTGTCAGTTCTACTGGCACAAAGTAAGTATATGGCAACACTGGATATTGGTCTGGCTTACTGTCTTTGTATTTAGAATAGAAATAGCCAGTTTTAATTTTTTTAGAGTAGTATTTTATTAGTGGAAAAATACTGCCTTCAATTTAATCCTTCAAACAATATGCTTCTGACTTTGGATCTTATAAGAGAGGAAGGACGCTGGTGTGTCAAAGAACCTTTCTGAAAAAAGTAAGCTATCAAAAGATTAGCAACAGGCGATCAAGATAAAGATGGTAAATTATTGTTAATATTTGGAATTCTTATTTAAGCACCAGTGATCTGTGGTTTTGCTTTTGACAAAAATCATAAACTAAAGGACAGAGAATAACTTTTTTTCAAAAGTACTAAGTTACTGAGGCTGTTTGTTAGTGGGGGGTTTTTAGTTAGACCCTGGATAAACAAGGATTAGGTTGTTTATTGTTCTTGTACTGCTGAAGCTAATACTTCATATTACCGCTTGAAACTCTGCACTCACCTCCTGTCAGTTGCCCTCTATCCTGAGGAAGTGATATTACTGCAATCTGTCAGGGCAGTGGGGAGGAAGAAAGCCTGTTTACAGTTAAGGGGAGTACTGCAAAGTAGCCATTGATACCATTAGCTAAATTTACTATTAAAGTATATCTGCGTATTTTGTATCATGTTTACTCGCATATGAATTGGAATTAAAAAATACAAAATCGAAATGAATTGTTACTATAAAAGAAACTCATTTAAATATACTGAAAGCATACTTTTAAAGTTAAAACTTGCCATTTTACCCTCTATATAACTTGCCATTTTATCCTCTCTATAGTGAGGAAATATAAATGTAGTGTTCTTAATTACACTGACTTTATGTATTCTATGATTACATATTTGTGCTGTTAATTTCAGGAGATCAAAATTTATGAGTCGTGTTGGGGAAACCATGAATTTCACTCGCCAAATAATTATGTATTTCTTTTCTTTAAGATTCGGTGTTCTGATGTGTCTTGAGGTCTTCATTTTGCTCTTTTTCTTGGCTTCTAGAACTTGCAGTTGTTTCAGCATTCTCTCACAGTTCCTAATCAGAATCTGTATCTACATGATCTAACTAGGCCTATAGCATGTTATGAAAAAAAAAGATTGTCCAAGAAATACAGATATATATTTTTCTAGTTCTTTGTAAGTACATGTGCAAACTGGGTGTATATCAACGTGCAAGATTAGTTTTCAGAAGAAAACTTAAGTAGCCTTAAAAAAATCCATGAAAAACGTTTGTTTTGCTTCAATAACTCCATAATCATTTGTAATTTAAATTAAGTTCTTGCGACACAACTGTGTGCTTTGCTCAAGAGAAGGAAAACTTGTTTTTCTGGTAGGTGTGGCTGCTGTTACTGACATTATAAGAGCAATAGCTATGTGAAATAAAATGTGCCAGGAAGGTATTGTACCAGGTTTTTTTCTCTCAGTATTGTTCTGTATCGAACAATTACTGCAATTTACCTTAAAAGTATTTAAGTTTTTATCTGTTTAAAATAAACAAGTAGTAGATTATTTAACAAAATAACTTAGCAAAAAATAAATGGAGGACTGAACAGAACTTCACTCGGCTATCTGCTTTAAAAGGTACTTTTTCCTTTCCAGCGTTCACTGTTCAAAACAGAGTTGAAATGATACATTTTTTTCTTGTTTGTTATTTATTGCTAGCAAAAGCAGAAGAAGAACAGGTAATAAATTGATACTGTTATTTGCTGTTGACATGGTTTGATAACTAAAGAAATTTAGTTTAAAAATATTTATTCTGTAAGACTGAACAATATTTTAAGCCATGAATAGATAAAAACCAAGGGGAAGAATGTTAAATGTGACCTACTCTGTGTTGCAAGAATGCTAAAGTATATAGCATCCTTGGAATAAGAATGCTTGGGGGAAACCTGTACTTTAGCATGTTTCATAAAAAGATTTAGAAAGTTTGTTTGAGTTGTTTTCAGTCACAAATCTCCAGCTGGAAGTCGTATGACAGTAGCAGACTCTTACTATGTATTTGCAGTTCTGCTCTTAATTTTAAGGACTTCTGAGGAGGACTCTCCATTTCAGAGATGGAAGAGTCAGTGCTTTCTGCTGCTCCTTTTCTGCTTTGTGCCTAGTGTGATGTAGTGGGATTTTTGGTGCCCTTATGACAGTTCTGGTCTGAAAAGCAGTTTCTTGGTAGCTAGCAAAGGCTGCTGTAAATCACATCAGCCCTGGTATATGGGACATTTTAAGGGGTATGTTGTGAATGTGGTTCTCCCTAGTTCACTTTTTCATGAAAGAGCAATTGTGAAAATACCGTACATTATTTTGGAGGCACGGACAATTATTTTTGTCCTGCCTGCTGGAAACATTTTTGTCATCTTGTGCAATTGCAGCAGTTCATTCCATCTCAGCATTTTACCCCACACTGCCTGCTGGCAGTTGGGGGAACTCTCTTCTACCAATCCAGTTTTCTGATCTGACGTGAATTTGATTAATCTGGGACACCCTTTTCCCAAGACTCTCTGTGGTACAAGCAGGCCTTTGAAGAGATTTGCTGTCACTTTTCTGTTTATGGATCATACCTGAATGCCTAAAGATGAATTTGTAGAGAAAACTTTCATCTAGGCTTCACTTGCGGAAGTTAGTGCTTGAGAGTGCCATAAACTCCCACTCAGGCATTAACACTTGCTAGCACAAGTGCTGCTAAAGACTTCAGTCATCCAGGCACTCAGGACTGCCTACCTGTTCCTGCAGCAGCAAGAGTTTTAAGACCTGACCCCCAAACTGTGCCAGGAGCTGAGCCAGCACTAATGCAGTGTGAGGAGGCCCAGATCTCTAGCACGCATTAATATGAGATGACCTTTCCTGCAGTTCCTGCCTTGTGTATGGCTACATAGGGTAGAGCAGCTAACTGAGTTCTGTACCTACATAGATTTCACCTGTCTTCTGCTGGATTGTACGAATTGACCTTCCTCTGTACGTATGGTCTCATTTGTGGTGAACTGCAAGTTAGGGAATTCATAAATTAGTGATTATATCTGGACCATTGTGTGTAGTCCCCAATTAGCATGTTTATTATGAACTTGATTAATTCTATATATATTTAATTTATCTGCCTCTCACTTGTCTGTGAGAAATCTGGTTGAGGGGATTTTTTTAACGTAATTTGCATACACACTGTGTAGGGGGAATAAAATTTTTGCTTTGCTTTAAGAATTACTGCCTAGTTATTAAATTGGATATTTTAAAATTTGGATTATAGAAAAAGAGAAAATTTCTCCTTGTACTGCTGTATATGGACCTCTGTTATATTCTTGTACAGAACCCTCCATGTACAGAAACTGCTCCACACAAATAGAGGCATTCAGAGTGTTGCGCACAGTACCGTACGTATCATGAAAGGCATGTTCTGTGACTGGGTTTTCATAAAAGCACAGTAGCTGGGTCTCTGAGTAAGTCGGTGCAAAATGATTGAGACCTACCCCATCTTGTTTGTGAAATTCTTGAGCAATGGTCATGGGTCAGTATTATCTCATACTATGTCTTTTCTTTTCTGCAGATGCGGCAGCATAAAATACAAGGACAAAGAAATTTGCATCCACATTTAGATACGTACAAAATGTTGTGTGCTGGGAAAAAATCTTACTTTGCTGCTGCTGTGTGCATTATTACTGTAACTTCAATGCTTGCAGTTTCTTATCTGAGCTTACAGAGACTTTCTCATCAGCCAAAACTAATTCAAGAAGGCAGAAGATGTCGAGGGAAAATTGCCAATAGCACAATAACAGCATTAAAAGGTAACAAAACTTTTATTATATCCCCATACTTTGATGACAGAGAAAGCAAAGTCACTCGTCTGATTGGGATTGTTCACCATGAAGACGTAAAACAACTGTACTGCTGGTTCTGCTGTCAGCCCAATGGAAGGATATATGTATCAAAAGCAAAAATCGATGTTCACTCAGATAGATTTGGATTCCCTTATGGTGCAGCAGATATAGTTTGTTTGGAACCTGAAAATTGTGATCCAACACATGTATCAATTCATCAGTCTCCACATGGAAATATTGACCAGCTGCCAAGGTTTGAAATTAAAAACCGCAAGGCTGAGACCTTTTCTGTTGACTTCACTGTGTGCATTTCTGCCATGTTTGGAAACTACAACAATGTCTTGCAGTTTATACAGGGTATGGAAATGTACAAGATTCTTGGAGCACAGAAAGTGGTGATCTATAAGAACAACTGCAGCCATCTGATGGAGAAAGTCTTGAAGTTTTATGTAGAGGAAGGAACTGTTGAAATAATTCCCTGGCCAATAAACTCACACCTCAGGGTTTCTTCTAAATGGCACTTCATGCAAGATGGAACACACATTGGCTACTATGGACAAATCACAGCTCTAAATGACTGTATATACCGTAACATGGAAAGGAGCAAGTTTGTGGTCCTTAATGATGCTGATGAAATAATTCTTCCCCTTAAGCACCCAAACTGGAAAACAATGATGAACAGTCTTCAGGAACAAAACCCAGGGACTAGTGTTTTCCTCTTTGAGAACCATATCTTCCCAGAAACTGTATCTTCTGGCATGTTCAACATTTCATCTTGGAATACTGTGCCAGGTGTTAACATATTACAGCATGTATACAGAGAGCCTGACAGGAAAGATGTGATCAATCCCCGGAAAATGATAGTTGATCCACGAAAGGTGATTCAGACTTCAGTCCATTCTGTCCTACATGCTTATGGGAACAGTGCAAATGTTCCCATGGATGTTGCTCTCATTTATCACTGTCGGAAGGCCCTTCAAGGAGACCTTCCCAGAGAATCCCTCATCAGGGATACAACACTGTGGAGATATAACTCATCATTAATCATGAATGTTAACAAGGTGCTATCTCAAACCATGCTGCAAGCTCAAGAGTGAAACCTTGGTTATAAGGAGGGAAAGTGGAGCACTACCTGTATGGTGGGAAGACAGAGGATATCAATAAAGATCACATTAAATTGATTTCCACATGGAGTTTACATTTTGCTGCAATTATTTGGGGAATCTATAGCAAAGCCATGGATCATTTAATGGTATCAAGGGTTGCAGTATTTCTTCTGGGAAATGTTCAATTTGTTTGCAGTTAAAACAATAATCAAATAATGTGAAACAGTTTTCAGCCTATGTACAAAAAGTACTACGGTCATTAGTATTAAAGGTAGCATTGCTTAATTCTTGCAATTTGTATGTCACGGGGTACCAAATTTGTATGTATCAATTTGAGTAAAGGTAAAGAAGTAATTGAGCACAATCTTCCTTTCACTTGTAAAAAATATTAACCCCTTATGTTCTCGGAAATAGTGTATGTTAAAGATGTGAGGGATTGTAACACTAAACACAGCCATTGGAGTTTTGCTGATAGAAATGTCGTGTTCAGCTGGGCTTTGGAGATATGTAAGTTTGAGAAGAGTGATCCCACCTCTTCTGAATTACTTAAGTGGTAAGTGCCGAGTTGTGTTGGAAAGTTTTAATAGAGGCAAGGGATACAGATTTATCTTAAAGAAAAAGATACTTTTGTGAACTGAAAAGAACCTATTTCAAGGAAGAAAAATAGATGGCCAAAGAACTTTTATGAAACGGTTTTTTTCTTCTGGCAACTTGAAGCCTTGTAGGAAAATGTTTCATGAAATTCAGACACAAGTTGGATTTTAGTCCTTTATGTGATGGGTAAGTTGAATTATGTTGCTTCCTTGGGTAGGTGTAAGGGTACAGAAGCTGCATTTTTTCCAACCTGTGTCTCGCAATAGTGCTAAGTAGTGACTTTTGCTGAAGGGTCAGATGGAAACCAAAGCAAACAAAAAACCCATTTGCTCACTTCAGTTTCAGAGTTTCAGTTTCACAATTTCAGCTTCTGTTTGATAAGCCCCCAGAACTATACGCATTGCATATGTTGTGGCAATATATTAGAACCTTCCTACTGAAGGCAGCGATAGCCTGACACTTTGGTGTCTGACAGAGAAGTGTGTGTGAGAGCAAGTATGCTTTTTAAAATTTCTACACTTGTGTCATGCTTTCATTCCTCTACCTGGTAGTGGCACATACCTGTGCCCTTAAAGAGCTCTGTCGTTAGTGGATTGGTACCATTAGCAGATGTCCAGAGGGAACTTTTACTTTGCTTCCCAGTGACTGCAGCATCTCCCAGTCTGTATCAACAAACTGACAGCTGTATTAGTATCTGAGATGCCTGCTGCTGTCAGTCACACAATCTCGTGTGGCAACAAGTCTGTTTAGAATTTCAGACTCGTTTTGAAGGGGAATCTGGAGGTATCTCCCTGCTTATAGCATGGTGTGCTCAGGACTTCGTGTAGGAAGGCTGGGCAGCCTGCTTCAGTCTTAAACTAACCTCACTGTGGAAAATTTCTCTTGTTGCAAGAACCATTTACCATTGTCTTGCTGCATGATGCTGAAATGAGTCTGACTTCGTTTCCTGTACAGCTTACTAGGTAGCTGGAGACAGTAGCAGTGCCTCCTCATGCCCTGCCCACCACCTTCTCTTTCCCCACCATTCTTTCTTGGAAGGCTGAGCCTGGGTCTCAGTTTCTCAGCCATCTTGTGCTCCACTTCCTCTCTGTGAACTCTGCATCATCAAGGTCACTAATAAAGTAGTTAACCAAGTTTTCCTGTTTTGCTGACTTGGAAAAAAGGACATTTCTGGCACGCCTCTATTTAGCCTTTCAAAGTTAATGCAGTGCTATATCGGTTGCTCCTTCAGTAGAAGCTGAGTTACTGCACACATTGTAACTATACTGTTAAGAATGATGAGAAGTGGGTTTCAAGGCAAGTTATTGAAAACTTTCTATTTCATGGAAGCTTTCTTCACTTTGGAGTCAGATAACAAAAGCTCGAAGAGCTCATAATTTATGCCCCAGACAGTGCAGTTTGAACTGAGTTGTGGATTTGGCTTCCTGTTGATAAAATCCTTGACTACAGGCAACATTTCTCAAAGTAACTAGGTGTGAGTAAAGGTGGGAAAACTGAGTGCTTAAGAGTCTGGCCTTGTATGTAAGAGACTGTTCCACTGTGACTGTAGGGAGCTCCTACAGCATCACTCAAATACTGATTCTTGCATATGAAAACTCCCCTTCATTGGTGTAATTCATACCACATATATTTGGGAATCTTGGCCTTCATTCAGTATTAAGTATGAAATCAGGTCTCCTTTGATAGTGGGAAGAAAAAAATCACACTAACAAGCAGTTAACTTCTGTACATCAAGTCTCCTATGATGAGACCTTTTTCTACTCCTGTGCTTTTCGTCAGACTCTTGATTCCCTCCCCCCCCACCCCGACATGTGGCATTCTGTCATTTGCCCCTGCTTTCCAACTCTAGATGTAGGAACTACTTTAAATGCATTATATTAACTGCAACTTTTGGAGAAAGTGAATGGCTGGTAGACATCACTTAATGTAAGAAAGTTACCTGCTGTAGAGACTGAACATCACCTTCCCATTCATGTGAACTAAACTACGTTTTAACACAAACTGTAGGAAATAAGGACTATAAAATACCAATCAAGCTATTCTGAGTTACTATCAGCAAGTATGATGAATATGTCAGAGGTTCCCCAAGATTTATCACGATCGCAGGCTGTATCAGATAGATGAAAAGCTGCATCATTCTTGCTGAGGAGATACTGTATTGACATGTTCCTGAACTTAAAACATCTGGTCCTAGTTAAAGGACTCATTTGATTCTGCTGTTTCAAAGGCTAAGTATTTAAAGCTATCATATGGAAAAACATTTTGAAAAGAAAGATTCTGGAGAGCGAAAGGGTTTGCTATTTTCTCATTTTGGTTAAGTAGCCATGCACTGTAACCAGTATTTGCTGTTACAGGTACAAAAGCCTATGGTTCTAAAATAGTAGCTTCATCTTCTGTTCCAACAACAAAACAAAGGTCAGAAGTCAGGTCAAGCACAACTTGATTTCAGAGTTTAAAGCAGATTTGAATGGTTTAAACATTACAAGCTATACTTCAGAGCCCAAACAGGTATATTTAAACATGAATATAGACAAAAATTTGTGGTGAATACTGTTAGCATGCTGCATTGCATTATGTCCAAAACAACCCATTCCCAAATGCCCAAATAAAAGTAAGTGATTGTGCATTGCATGATGATACCATTGGGTGTGCAACTTTGGTTCATGCAAAGTCTCATTTTATGGACACACTGCTGATAGGCCATATATTCCTGAAGATTTTGTATGTGTGAGCTTTTCAGCCATGTTCTTTCCATAACACCAAATGGATACTATGGTCTGGCATACTGGTGGCAAAAACCAAGCCCGTATCATTTTGGCCATTTAGTCCGTTTAACCAAGACATTTCACCAGCCAAAAAGCTTGAACCTCTCTTTGACTTTCTATATTCTGGTAAAGGCCAGCGGCTTATCAGTTTTTCTGTCCTCAAGTCCATTATATACAGGTATCTGTTGTCAAACAGTAGAGCAAATATCTCTCCAAAGCCCAGCAAGGACACATTTGAGAAGTCTGGAGGTTTGATAACCCTAGAAGACAAGAAAACAGTGTTAGAATCTCCCTTACAATGCAGTCGTGAGCTAATCCTGTATGTCTACAGAAAATGTGTCTAAACTCATCATTCTGAAATAATTTAGAAAGAACTGGATGCACATCTTTCAAATTAAGCAACTGAACACTTAGCTACAGTTGGGCCTGTGGTTTCAGTTTGGACTTTGTGCATTCAGGACAGACCCATCTGAGCATAAGTAAAGGCTAAGGTTTGAAAGGGATTATTCTGTAGAGCACAAGATAAAAAGAGCCATTTCCACATACACACAAAAGAGCAAATGCACTTGTGTTTTACAGTAAATTTCCATATGGATTTTATGCCTCAATATCTTTAAGAGGAAAAAGCTGTTATTATTCTTTTGGTCACTCTTCTAAAAGGCATAGACATGCCTTCTTGTGATAAGCAGATAAATCATCCAAGACTGGTCCTTAGAATGCTATTTTACCAATGTTTTATGTTAAATTAAGCATGGGGAGAAATCAAACTATTTTTTAGTTCCCCAACACCTTTATGATGTTTTCCCTTAATAAATAAAACTTGGAACAGAAACTGAAGAGTTGAGTCCTCCACAACTGCCTGCACATTTGATCATAGCATTACATAAAGCACAGAACTAAGGCACAAAATGTGTGGAGATGAAAATCTGCTCTCAGCAGTAAGAGACCATCTTTCTCTTTTGAAAGATGGGAGGGTAAACTAAGAGGTGAAATTACTCAGTTATTGATAAGAAGCACTTCTTCTGGAGTAGATCTTTCAAAGGTAGATACTCCACAAATACTCAGGCTATTTGAATTAAGAGTCTGATAGCGGTTCTAAAATGCATTTTTATCTTTAGTAAGTTACTATCTTTGATGCCACCATTTCTAACTCGTACAGCCTGATTATTTTTGTGGAAATAGAATGCCATCGTGTTTGGTCCCTTATTGCAGTCTGATAGATTACACTGTCATTCCACAACATTAGCAATAGTGACAGATCACTAGTGCTATAAGGAAAAAGAGTCATTTTAATTTCTTGTCCCATCAAAGGACCCCCAGAAATGCTTGCCTGGTTCTCGGTATAGCAGTCTCCATGGTAACATTAGCTCTGGGTCACTGCATTTTCACATTCACAACTACAGCACTGCAGTCTGATTTAAGTCTGTACTGAAACGCTTCAGCTTACAGAATGAAAATATGGAAGAGAACTAGCATGTGGCCAGAAACCAAAACAGCAATCAAAAAATTCATATTATCAGATGAGAAATTAGAATTAAACCTCTCAATATGTGTAAAGTAAGAATTTTTATCAAGATTCTTTTGGTCCACATCTACAGGAAGTTACTAAAACTAGTATGATCTATTTCTTATTTATTCAATGAAGACTGAATCCTAAACTGAACAGTTTACCTGAGAATATCATAGCTGGCAAAGTCCCACTGGTATAATCCTAGTGCTGAACTGCACACTATGTATTTACCATCAAAGTGCAGTCTGGGCTGTAGGGAGATGCTGCGGTCTTCAGAAACAGACAGTGTTCTTAAGCACTTGCAGTTTATTTCCCTTCCAATAGGCCAAATCTACAATTAAAACACAGTTTAAGACCATAGAAAATTCACATTATAAACTGTTACACAAATGAGCAAGCCTCACAGTCTCCTTTTAAGTATCAAGTAAACGTGTGCATGGGTATTTTTCAGAAATATATATCTCTTTCAGGTAGGAACATCGATTCTTCAAGCGACTTGTCGTACAGTATTGGTGCAGCATGTGTTGTTTCTAGCCTAAAAACTCCCAGTGAAAATGGGTACTTTAAAGAATGGAAAAAAAAAAAAATCAAACCCAAAAAGTCCCCAAAAAACAACAACAAAAAAACCCCAACCAAACAAAAAAACCCCAAACAAAACAAAAAACAAACCCAAAAAAACCACCCACCTGGGACAGAAATGTAATGGTGTTTCAGTTACAAAGCACTTCTACAGCCACAAACTTTCAGCACGCTCCAACCCCAAAGTCCCCAACAGTAACAGTATTTGCAGTTAAGTCCTTCACTGTCAAGTTAGCACAATAAGCATGAACTGAAAGCACTGATTCTTTGCATTACCATTCTTGTAGAGCTATCATTTAAAACTAAATGCTAAGAAGACCACTGAAAAATTAGCTTCCAAGGAGTTTCATGTTCTGCACACAGCCTCTAAAGCGGAAATGTGGGAAAACATAAAGCCTTCTATTATTTGTAAACTTCAGCAAAGTACTCAAGCTTTTTATTTCCCAGTGCACAAAAATAATACATGCACGATATATGGTACATACCTTGATTTCATACTTATCTGCACTTAGGAGAATATAATCCCCAGGACTATGCATAAGAGATTTGACTTTGCACTTCTGCAAAACGACCTGTAATTGAAGGATGGTAATGATTTATGTTGATGCTGTTAAGTAAACAAACTTTCATTTGCATTTTTCACTTCACTGACCACCTGCATATTGTACCCATGTATAAAGGCAGTACTTTTAGCAACAGAGGGAAAGCTACAGTTTACACTCTTCTTATTCCTACTACTGACAACGTACTGTATTAATAAGCAAACATATATACTTCACCTGTACAGTCACACCCCCCACCAAGTTCTGAAGTAACCAGAAGAAAAATATTGTTTCATGCTCAGCTTTTTGTTATCAAGATCATTAGATTTTTTTACATAATTTTTTAAGCAGTATTCTTTCAGAACCAGTTTTTATTCAGTCTTTGAATCAAACAAACACTGCTTCCTAATATTAGCCCAGCTGCTTTGGAATTCAAATATCTTCAATGGTCTGAAAGGTTTAATTACAGCTTAAATATTTTTTCTGTTGTAATGCTATTTTGTAGTATTTCCAGATGTTCTTCAGATTCTAAACCTAGCTGCAGGGTCAGGATTAGGAAATCAGAATTTAGAACACATTACAAATTTTGTGCAAGTGAGTGTGTGAGAGAATTAGAAATCAATATTCCCACCTTAGTGACCCATTCTGTGTGTCCAGTAAGGGTATTCAGGCACGTTCCTGTTGATAAGGCCCATACTTTCACAGTGAAGTCCGCAGAGCCACTGACCAGAATATCAAGTTCATCATTGTAATCCACACTAAAAACTTCAAGCAAAGACGGAACTAAATAAGGAAAACCAGTCTCTATGTCTCTGCGAGACACTAGTAGCCTCTGTATGGTTTTAGCAGCCCCTAAATTCATATGCTACTACATTTTTAATTGTTGTTCTTGAGCTGTATACATGAATTGTTGCTCTGGATGCCTAAGTTTACATTGCAAAATTATTGGGGTTTTTTTCCCAAATTGAAAGCATGTGTATCCGTGGCTCCTTTATGGCTGGATTATGGTAAAGTGTAACTTAAGCTAGTTCCTATTTCCAGAGTTTTAGTAAGATAATTCCAGCAAGATTAGTACATTCTATAGATACAGGGGGAAAAAAACTACAGCTGAGTTGAGTATATTTTTAAGTACATGACAAAGAATTTAATTATGAGGGGACTGCAAATACATATTCCTAGGTCCTATTTTGCTCTTTGCTGTAAGCTCATGTCCAGTCTGGGAATAGAAAGAATGGCCATGGCCATGTACACCCTGCTACCTAAGGTTTGCACCTCTTTGAGACTTGCAGCTACTGAATAACCACGGCATTTAGTGTTACTTCCACGCAATTGCAAAACACTACATGGCTAAGCTCTGGCATATTCAAGGACAAATTTATATCTGTTCTGGTCACTTCCCCTGTCGAGGGGAACTGAGGTGACTCAGGTGACAGAGAACAGAGGCTGAACAAACCAAAAAAGCTAGTGCGCAAAAGGCTAACTTAAATTATATTTTGTTTGATGATGATGTAGTTGACTGGTGAAATTACAATATTAAAAATTTCAACATACCTGCACCAGTATGTCCTCTAAAATGCTGTGTCTTTGCCCCAGAGCTCCATTCCCAACAGGCTACTGTGTTATCAAAAGATCCTGTTACAAGCTTTTGTTCATCAAACTTCACTGCAGCACAAGTGTGTGTCTGGATACCATATATGCACTGACCTGTGCTTACATCCCATAGTTTTGCAGACAAGTCATCTGATCCTACAATATAAAAGAACAGGATAATTGGAAGCAAAGAGTAAATAATATTTCTGATCCTATACTCATCTTTGTTTGTCTTAAATAAAGTATTTTCATGGAATCGCAGAATGGTTATGGTTGGAAGTGACCTCCAGAGGTCAACTCTTCCAACCCCGCTACTCAAACAGGGCCACCTACATGCGGCTGTCTAGGACCATGACCAGACAGCTTTTGAGTGTGACCAAGGATGAATGCTCCACAGTCTCCTTGGGCAACCTGTGCTCAATCACCCTCACCATAAAAATGTGAAAGAATAAATCACTCTCACAGTAAAAAAAGTGTTTTAAAGGAAAACGCCTGTGTTTCAGTTTGTGAAACCTCCTGTTTGACTGCCTCTTGTCCCATCATTGAGCACTGCTGAAAAGAGCCTGGCTACATCTTATATTTGCACCCTCACTTCAGGTATTTCTGTACATTGATAGCATCCTGAGCCCTCTCTTCTTCAGGACAAGAAGTCCCAGCTCTCTCAGCCCTTCTTCATATGAAAGATGCTCCAGTGCCTTCATCATCTTCATGGCCTTTTGCTGGACTCTCCAGTGTGTCCCTGTTTTTACTGAGGAGCCCAAAACTGGACACAGTACTCCACCAGGCCTCACCAGTGCTGAGAAGAGGGAAAGGAGCACCCCACTCAACCTGCTGGCAACTCCCCCTACAGCAGCCAAGGATATCACTGGCCTTCTTTGCAGCAAGGGAGAACGTGGCTATGTTCACTTGGTGACCTCTGGGTCCTTTACTGCCAAGCTGCTTTCCAGTTTGGTGGCCCCTACCATATACTGGTGCTGTGGAGTTGATCCACTTCAAGTGCAGGGCTTGGCACTTCCCCTTGTTGACTTTTTTCTCTTTAAATAGTATTTTTAAGCTGTCTGAATGGGAAATACGGCCTAGTTTTAAGTCTCAGCACTACAGCAAAGCCACTTGCTTTCATGTTAATGAAGCTACTATGTATCTGTCCTTCCAGTTTCTTCACACCCTTTTACCACCTTCTGTAGATCCTGGCACTACCTCTCCTGGCACTGACAGCATCTACTGAAACAGATGCATGGAAGTTTCACATGACACATCACTCTCAGGTTTACAGAGCCACTGACTATACTGCAAGCTTTAGTTTCTTTCAGGAAGGAAAAGGGTCCACCAAATCTAGAAATACAGATGAATACCAGGCCCCGTATCCTGCCACTTCCTTTTCTCAACCTGAAGCTCCTCTTTTTTAAACTGCTAGCTTTGGAGAGCAAAATAAAATCCTGGACTCCTTACACCTGCTTTTTCTCCTGGGGGTTGCAGCACAAAAGTCAAAGTTTTCACAATGCTGTTTTCTGTGTATAACATTCACTGCTGAAAGGTAAGTGGAAAGACTAGCTAGAATTTAGTTGTTGGCTTCTAATAAGCATCCTAATGTACCAACAAATGTGCGACTGAAGTCAGCATTCCCAACTTAGTACGTAACATTGTCATTCCAAACAACTGGAAATCCTTGCAACATGCTCTGACAGCAGCTCATTGTAACTCTGTTACTATTCTTTCATACTAAGGCTTCATATATTTTCTGTCTTGAAATCTTGAGGTCTGTCCTCTTCAGGGAGGAAGCTGAAATTATGTGCAAGTCAGACTAATAGCAAGGTTAAATCTACTTTACAGCACTTCATAAAGCACTTATGTTAAGAACTGAAAGTGCTTACAGCCTTGTTTCAAGGAAGAAGATACAACATTTTCTTCCACACTTTGGGAGACTGAAGTTCTCTCATAGCTTTCCTTTTAATTGAAAGCTGTCATCTAAGAGGATAGCTAACATATCTTCTCAAATGGGTTTACTTATAATAACAGCATGATCAAAATCATAGAGCGGTCTGAATTGGAACGGCCCTTAAAAATCATTTCGTTCCAACTGCCCTGCCATGGGCCGGGACAACGATGCCTGCTGTTACTATTTCTTTATCTAACAAAGAAATTGGTCTCCTTGTGTTCTTATTAAAGTGACCAATGAGTTTATTAGTACACCAGGTCTTCCAGAAATTGAAAAAAAAGAAGTAATTTTGAATCATCATCTGTATTCACACTATGAAAATAATTTTTCTGGTAAAAGAAAAGCAAATTGTCATTAATCTTACGAGGGGGAAGAGAAAACAAAGAATTTCAAGACTGCCAAGTTGTCTGTCCTTCCTACCTGTACACAGAAGTCCATCTTTATAGTAAAGTGCATATACTCTGGCACTGTGTCCAATTAAAGAGGATGTCTCAAAGGCTTCATGGTCCTTCAGTTGCTTCATCCTTAAAATAGCTTTTAGGTAAACCTTCTTCCAGTGTAGAGGATCCTGAACAGAGTCATCTATCTGCCAACCCAAATTCTTACATGCAGTCTGCCACACCTCTGTACAGGCACTTATAACCTTGTTCCACTGCTTAGAGACGAGGCAACATGTGAGTAAGGTCTGCGGATCAAGCCATTTTAACAGATAAAAACTAAGTTCCAATGGAAGAAGTTTGAGGAAGTCCCTCTTGAGGAGAATCTCTAGATTATTGGAGAGGTGCCTGAGCTGGACTGCTCCACTCAAGCTAATCAGGTGATCCAGAGTTTCATTTTTCTGCAAGTCCGTCAGAGAAAGAAATGCAATAGAAATGTTATCAAGCCATGCTTCAAAGTCCTTTTTCTCCATAAGGTTATGGAAAAATTTACCTGTGATACATCAAAATACTGTATTAGTTCCGTTCAGAAAATAAGGTAAGAATCACATCTTTATTACTGGTACATCAGTATTCCAAATGGCATGTTAACACATAGATTGAAGTGACCAAATGCATTTTAAAATATTCTTTAGGTTAGACTAAGCATTTGCATGCACCTTGAACTATCATTTGTCCCACACCAGACTTAAAAGTAAATTGTATGTAGCTAGCGAATGTTAGCATTCGTTATGAATGTTAACATATTTCTTGTTTTAGATTAACACTTTCAAATTCTGAGTCCAATAAGGTAAGGGTTAGTTTAAGTTTTAAACCTATTATAGCAAATAAACACTGTCTTAAAGTTTACTCATGGGTTATACTGATAAAAGGAAAAAAACAGAGCACATAAGCAGAGTGATAAGCTAGTTACTAACAGAATTTACTCATATCTTTGTCCTGAACTATTTTAAATATGAAGCAGGTAACTACTTAGTTTTGAAAAACCATATAAAGAGATGTCTGACAAACTGTATTGGAGGATACATTAGTCGTCTTTCTGTTTGGCCCAAGTAAAGGCCTGAGCTTGTGCTGGTCTAGCATCAGTTTTGAAGTGTCTGCACCACTTTGACCTAAATGCATTAAAAAAATCCTGTTGGGTTTTTTTTCCCCCTATTTTCTCAGTTTATTTCCACTGAGACTTAACAGTGAAATTGAATACCACCTCCTGAACTACATCCTGTATGCACTTATACTATCCTGTGACATCTCAAGTTCCTTCAGTGACCTAGGACCACTGATTAACAAGGTAAACAGTTAAAAAATAATATTTATTTATTTTCTCTGGAAGGTCTAATTCATTAGACAACTGTCTGAATTTCATAGCAGCTCCCAAACGGAAAGAATTGAGTTATCTGAGTGGGACTCAATAGTATGTCTATTTCTATACAGACATTTTACCATCATAGAATAAGATCTTAGAGTACACATCTTTACAGGGCACAGGAGTACCGAAAAGTACAGTCGTCACTATAAAAGGCTGCACATGGCATGCAATTGTTGGTGAAAACCGCAAGAAAGTTCTGGATGTCAAATGCACAGAAGCAGCTACTCCTATCAAGTCCCAAGTTCATTACAGTAACTTTTACTGCAGACAGCACTTACCAGCTTTCCCCAGCACATATGGCAGTGAATATAGCTGCTGTTCAAACAGGCATGTGTTCTCTTTAAAACAAGTAAAAAATTCTAATAGGCCGGCTACGAATAAAAACTCCGTGAGCTCCAAGGCGTTTGTTGTATTCAATACGTGAAGCCAATATTGAAATTAAGCGCTGCTGTGAGGCAGCTGAAGCCGGTGCTCGAGCCTCTTTTCCAGGTGTTACGCAGCCAGCCCCATCCGCTCCCCCCGCCCGCTCCCAGTGCACCTCCGCGCGCAAAAAGCACGGCGAGACTGTAAACTCAGCGCCGCTGCTGCCGATAGCTCCGCATCGCTCACCTCAGGTAGCAGCCCGGCGCCAGCTGTCCGTCGGCGGGCAGCCGCCGCGGCTTGCGCGGACTCCCGGAGCCCAGCACGGCCGGGTGCTTCCCTGCGGCCATCGCTCCCACGGCAGGACCGGCTCACAGCACTTCCGCAGCCCGCGCCACAATCTGCGGGCAGCCACGACAGAAGGGTCACCCTCAAGGCAGGACAAGGGCCTCGGGACCGCCCGGCGAGGAAGGTGGGGGAGGGCTGGGCCGAGCCCGCGCCGGGCGAGCCGCCGGCACCGGAGAGAAGGCGCTGCCGGATCGCCGCTCTCACGATCAGGCGGCTTCCGGCGCCTCGCAGCGTCATCACTCCCCGCCGCCGCGCTTCCGCCGCTCCCGCCCGCCCCGCTGCCAGCGCCCGGCGCTGCCCGTGGCGAGGCGGCCCGGGACGGGCGTGTCGACGCTTCCCCACAGGCGAGACACGGCTGCTGAGGAGTCCCGCTGCGTGCTGGGTTACGCCACTTCCGACCTGAGGTTTGGCAAGTTCTGTTTGTTAAGAATATTCCTGTAATTATTATGATGAAAAATGCACTAGCGTTTATCATACTGACTTGAAGTCACTTATTTTCTCTTTCCGGTAGAGGTACGATGGTGGTGGAACCATGCACAAATCTAACGTGAAAACTGCGTCCCCCTTACTTGATTCATTTGGACATAATTTACTTCTCCCTACTTAACTTGCATTTACTCTCTTCGCTTTGTAATTGCAGGTTTTCCCCTTGCCTGGGCTCCTGCTCCATGGTTGCTCATATCTGAAATCTTCCTACTTAAAGCGAGAAGCATACCGAGTGCTGCTTGTGTGTTAACGAACTGGGTTATGGCCTGTGTAGGAACCAAAGACTTCCATGGTTTTATGGTAAGCATCATGAATTACTCCTATTTCTTCAGTTCCTGCGTTCTTTTCACCTGGTGTAGTAACTGTAATGGCCATGTGAGCTATCAATATTCATTGTATCTTTTTTTCTAAGACATAAAATCTATTTTATAAATAAATAAATAAATAAAAATTTCCTTGCTCTACTCTACCTTTTCCTTATGGCGTATGTTACAGTGAAGAAGTGCACGATGAAGCCTGGGTAATGTTAATTTCAGACTGCAGTACTTGACATTTGTGTTGCTGTTATTTCTGGGATGCCTGACCACGGAATTAAGTCTTAATCCCAAAGAGAGATGAATACTTGGCTTTCATTGATTTAAAGTTTTTTTCCTATTGTTGTCAAGTTGGCTAGGAATGCATTTAAATCACAAGAAGGGCTGTAGCTCTTACAAGAATGTCTTTGAGACTTCAGGAAAGATGACTGCTTTCTCAAAAGGAATTGCAAGGTCTCGGAAAGTAAAGAACGTACACTTAGCCAGAAAGGGAGAAAAACTATTTTGTAGTGTTAGTTTACAGAGTAAAGATCTCCAGCTGAAGCAGGTCTCTGAAAGCCTAGAAGATGCCTGGAAACATAAACAAATGCTAGATTATAGCTTTTGTCAAAGATGGGTAAAGCTTAAGACACAAACAGCAATCTCATAGGTATGATACAGCACTTCAGAAAACTCAAATGGAAAAAGCAGTGCTCTGTGCTGCATCCTGTCTTTTTTATTTCTTGTCTTTTTACTTTCCAGATTTGAAAGTCATTAGTCCTGTGTGTGCGAAAGAAACAAGTGGGGGTCAAATTTATAGTTTATTACATGTGAAAGAATAAACCATGTTTCTTCTTCACAAAGGTGATAAATAGCACTTAAAACAGTTTCAGATGTGATAGGACTGTTTCTATTGGGATGTCACATCTAAAACACAAACCATACATGCTATCATATGACATTAAAAACAGTGGTAATACATCAGCACTTAAGACCAGTGGTAAAGAGTCTTTGACCACAAATGTAGCAACAGTCTTAACAATATGCAATTATTAAATTACAAAGCAGTCTGCTACCATTCGAAGACAATTAAACTGACATTCCAGATAGATAACACTCTGCATAGACCTTTACATAATATTTTCCATTCAACCAGGTACATACCTAATAGAGCTACAAATAAATATGCAGAAAATAATCTCAATTTTGTCTTCAAGTCAGGTGCTAGTACCACAATTTCCAGTAGCAAACAGAAGTCAGTCAGTTACAGGTCAGCAACAAAGTAAAGCAGCTAAGCAGTATACAGGCTGGTGAAGTTGCTGTGCTCAACTAAAAGGAGTAAAAATATTTTCTAACCTGCATGCAAGTACAGATGTTTGCTGCATAATCTCTTGAGCCTTCCCATATTGTTAGTATTAGGTTCCCAGGGTATAATTTAGTCCTTCACAAAAACAGATTAAGCGTATCTGAGAAAACAGTGCTTTAACAGAATTAGCAAGCACTGTGCATATGAACCATGACATCAAATTGTTAACAATGAAAATAGCATGATACTCATTTTCATACACGGAAGGCAACAGAAAGTATTCTGAAATACCTTACCACTTGCTGATGGGATTTTTCCTTCCCCTGCCTTTTGTGATCCCATTACTTTAAATTCCAGTGCATATAATCTCAGGATTTTTAATCCCTGAACATTTACAGTAGAAATTACAAGTATATATACCTGTATATGTATATATATTGAAAACCAAATCCAAATGGAAAGGGTTATGTATTTCAAATGCAGACTAAGCCAACAGCTCCGGAAAAGCCACCACATCTGCAAGCACAAGTTATAGGCCCACACCTTTAGGAAAAGGTGTTCGAGCTATACATAGAACAGCAGAAAATACATGTCAGGAGTAGCAATCTCAACCATATGTAACTAGTTAGGCAATAGTGTTACCTATTCCCTGCTCTCTTACCTACTGTTTAAATATTTATTCAGTTGACTGTCACTGTACTAAAAAAATTCAGTTTGAATCTATCAGTCAGAAATACTTGCACATTTATAGAAATAATCACATGAAGGCAGACAGCAAACCTGCTATTCATTCTAGGTGCATACTTGCACGTATGTTACGCATTGAAAAACAACAGCACACCAACAAAAAAACCCTCAACCAACCAATCAAACCACCCCTCCAAAACCTGAAAAAAAATCTTGACCAAAAAACCAACAAAAAACCCCCATGCACCTCCAGCCTCAAGAAACCAAACCAACCAAAACAAACAATCCCTGCCACACCCCCAAACCAGTAAAGGACTATAACTAGAACAGGCCTTACTTCTTTTCTGGTAAAACCAGAAAACTGAATGTATGCATGCATTCACTGAACCTAGAGAGCAGTTCTCTTGCTACCATGAATAGCCATAGCCCTTTCAAATTACATGTGGGTCTTTGTTTCCTATTAGAAGGAAGTGTTTTGTTACTTTCAAACACTTATATAAAATGTGTACTGCATTGCCACTAGAATAAGGAACTGGACAAAAATTACTCCTAGTCTGCAATGGTTTCTAAAGCCCAAACTGGGCTTTAGGGACCTTGGGAAGGGCTTATCAAAGCCTCAGCCTTAAGGGCTGCATATTGTGTGTGTGTGAGAAAGAATTAACTTAGCTCATGTGTCTTGGGATTCTCGAGTCCTAGTCACACTTCAAAGCTGTGGTGGTGGTTTACATGCATGCTTTAATTCAAATGCAGGACAAAGATGACGAGTAGCTCAAAATGTTGCATACCCATTTTGAATAGAATTTTGAATGGTGGTGCTTGGGTATGTGTGCTGGACTAGATGGTAACACAGTGGTCCCTTCTAACCCTCAACTATTTGTGATTCCATGCATCATTACCCATGCTGGTGAGAAGGCACAAGTACATTCTAAATTAACTGCCTGTATAATCTAATGCTTGCACCAAAGTAAATGACGTTCCTATAATTTAGTCAGACTAAGGCACAGTGATGAAGTGGTGACCAAGACCATTTAGCCAGAAGGAGTTAAGAGCCCTGCCGCTGCCAACAAATCCAGCACACTGGGATAGAAAGTATTTCTTGCAGAAACTTAGCCAAGGAGTCCAGAATGGGCCTTCAGTTAAACTTAGCTTGATAGCAAGTGTTCAATCTGGTAACAATTCTTCCTTCATGGAAACAATTCCTTCCATCCATCTGTAGCAACTTTTTTCAGTTTTCCTATTGGAACAACACCCATCTCACATAGTTGTAGATTCAAAGATTATCTTTTCTCCCAACCATGAGATGGTCAGCCAACATCAAGAATGCAGCCTACAGGCAGCTTTGACACCTCATGTGAAAGGAGAAAGGGTTGTGCTTACATTGGACATGGCTACAATTTGTGCCTAAGGACTATTTAAGTTATAGAGAGTATATGCATGCACATGCTGGAAAAACAGAAGGCAAACATGGCTCCAATGCTGGAGTGAACGACAATATAGCCACCACAGCAGCCTTCCAACAAGCCTTGTCATTTTACACCGGTCTTATGAAGGAGAGTGTAAGAACTTTGCCTTTTATAAATGATGCGCAAGAGCTTATGTATCCGTCCCACCAACTGCCTCTAGATTTTAATGAGCAGTCTGAACAGTAAGGATCTTTTGAGAGAAACAATGGCTAGAAGCTAGTCATCCTCACACTAAGAGACACAGAAATCACGGTGGTCTGATCAGACTACTAAAATCTCAAAGAAGCCACATCCTTGTACAACAGAGGTTTCTCCTGTTACACCAGTAATTTCACATGATTGTGTTGGTATTTGGTCTTTTGATACAATAAAAGCGATAAAGATCTTCACAGAATTTGGTTCTTGTGGCTTGTGTGAAATAAAATTGGAGTATTATTTCCATGTTCTCTGCCTTCTACCTATATTCTGGGCTGCTCTCATACAGTAAGTAAGTAGTAAACTACATACACATGACTCTCAAGCCTCAGCTACCATTTCTAGGTGTCCTATAAACCAAACTGAATGTTGTATCCCTCTCTCCTTTCACCACATTAGATATTATCCCTCTAAGACACTCTGATTAAGTACAGAAGCAAAAACTCAAGAAGTCAAAGCCTTGTTAAGGCACTTACTGGATACATTAAGAATGAAGACATTTAATTTTTTTGCAGGATTCAGCTCCTTCCTGTCCTATATGAGTAATAGTCTGTTAAGGTCTGGTAGTTCCTAGTGTGACCTGCTTAACAGCTTGTACCTGACCCATTAAGCCAAGCTATAGCATAAAAGCAGGTGGGAGGTGGGTGGGGATGCAGTTGCTGGGCTTCCCTCTTCAAGTGATACCAACATCCTGTTCCAGATACGTACCACGAAGCTAGTATGATCTGGTTTTTCTAGCTTCAGTAATCCAATATCTGTACTCCTTATAGTTCATTTGCTAGATGTCATCAATGCTGTAATTACAGGCAGACCTTCAAAGGTTCTCTCTCTCTCATGCATGTGCACACACACACAAATCCCCACCCCCCAACACTCTCTTAATTTATGGTATACTTTACAGCCACTCCTGCACTGCTGGTTCAAGAAAATAACTCCTGCTTTATAGCTCTTTCTTCTATAATCATGTTTAGGATATGATGCAAATGCCATATCTATATGCGTTATGACTACCATCATAGCCAGTAGTCAAGCTTTCTGTCGAGATCTTCTCATTCTTCTTGTTTTCCCTCATGCTCCATCTCTAAGGCTAGTTTTAGATACCTGTGTTTGCTCAGGTTCTTCAAAACAAGTTTTAAAATCTCCATACATTGCTTCAACTGCTAATCGAACATTGGTTTATCATTTTAAATCATGCTATAATAGCACCAGGTGACAATCTGCAGTGTATTTAAAATCCAATATCCTAACAGGGTAAAGCAAAGTTTCCAGTTAAAATTTTAAACTGAAGCCCCAGTTTTGCACACACTGGTACACTCTTCAAAAATAGGCACAAGCCAAATACTACATTGAGAAAGCTGTTCAGGGAAAAAGCTGGTTCTTTTGCTTTCTAAAAATATGTAAGTGCCAGCAGCGACCCCAAAAGTGGATTCAGAAGTGTTTACAACTTCCAGGAACATAAGCACCACGTGGTACTTTCGGATTGATTTTTTTTAAACCTTACCTGTCCAAATAAATAAGGATACAGTAAAGTAACAATCTCTGGAAACAACATCCTCAACAAATAATCACAAGTTTTCGCAAAGACTTTGATCTGGTACTTCCTTTTAGATGCTTATTAAGGTTCACCCCACACATCTAGGAGTGCGTAACCCACTACAGTAATAATAGCATTCTGCTCCTAGACTAATTACTGTTGAAAATATTGCTTCCTCTGTTGATTAGCCACTCTAGTTGAGAGTAAGAAATTATGCTCCAGATAAGACCTTGCATACTTTTCTTCAGTGAGGCAATTCAGCCATTATATACAATAAACAGAAAAAAAATCACTTTGCAAAACCAGTTTTACAAAAGCAAAAAGGCACGCATCTGCATATGATCATGCTGAGCAGAAGTTGAAAATCACGACGTATGAGTGGTATTATGAAATAAAGTCAAGGATGCAGAAGTATTTCTACATCTAGAACAAGAAAACACTTGCTAATAAAGCTAAAAACATCATATACAGAAGGGCTGGAAGCATCACACTTTCATAAAAAAAAACCAAAACCAAAATAAATCCTTGCAAATGTGTTCTAGAGGAAAGGGTTAAAAAAAAATATCAAACTTTAAATATAAACCCCTGTCCTTTAACACAGCAAGAGACAAGATGACTATTTCATCATAGAAAACTAGCTTATTAGCAATGAAATTTCAGTCTGCAGTTAGAAAAATACAACTATCTGGAATAATGATGTTTACTGTTGGTGCAAGTGCAGCCAACAGCTAATGCTGAGGCCTGCATAAGAATCTTTTTGTAGTCGAAGACAATTGGGGTTGGCTCTTCTGCCAGCAATGGAAAAATCTGCAGATGAACTACAGTAAGAGTTTTCCAGTAGATGGACTGGGGTTTTCATTTTGGGATTTTTTGTTTGTTTATGAGTTTTTTTGTGTTTTTTAATTTCCAATTTTAAAGAAATATTCTCAAAGTTTGTGTTTCCTATAGAAAGTTTCTCTGTTCAGGGATTCTTTATGCCAAAAGAGCTTTCAAGTTTCTCTAAACAATGAGCAAAGGAAGCACCATCTTCCTATCTCACCTGATTCTTCAGTGAGCATACCACAGATGCATCAATTTAGGGACTGACTACACTGTTTGAAATTACCTCGCCTGCAAGCCTTTTCTTCTTGTTGTTGTTTTGTTTTTTTAAAGACCGAAAAAACCAAAAGCTGTGATCTATATTATAAATTCCTCTCCCCACATGAAATACACTGTTGTAAAACAATTCATGATAGTAGAAACAGCAATTAACTTTGCTGCATGTCATTTAGGTACATCAAATTTTAAGAAGCTTAGAACAAGTAATACTTTTTGTTTACTTCAGTTTCAGCCTAAATCTCTCATTGATTACCTAGTGTTAGAAAGCCACGAAAAGTAATGCTTCATTAACTGAGAAAACATACCTATGTCAAAGATATAAGCATCACCAAATCAGGCTGTGCTAACCAGGACACAAGTTCTATAAAGATTTATCACTAGTACTTCCAGCCACATTTTACCACCAGAAGCAGTGTTTGTGACACTGCCATAGAGCTTACAGAGTTGTAAGAAAATGTGAAGGAAGAAAGGTTTTAAAAGTGTCTTCATTTCAAGTCAATGATGTCTTCATCACATAAAGAAATCAGCTGAAATGGATAGCTAGATGGTGAGCTCTCCTCCCTGTTTGCTAAAGTATCAGGATCTGAACTAGTGGAAGGATGACGTCTTTCAGAATAGCCTTCAAATGAGCTTGAGATTATCCTGCAAAGAGGAAGACGAAAGTTACTTAAAAAAAATACACAGGACAGGGCAGGAAGGAACAATGGTTACTCTACTTCTAGATTCAATCAAGTTATCCTAAAGACAGACACACACCATTACAACTGAGCTTCTTCCTGTTTTACTCTACTAAAAATAATCAAAAGGCAGTATTAATGAAGCCCCTCACCCAAATATTTTCCAAATAGGGAAATAAATCACACATAGTTTTACACTGCAAGAGATTTTTTGTTTTGTTACTCTCAGTCTCCTGTATCATGTCTGTATTCTGCCTACAAATGTAGGTTACGGAAACAATGAAAAGAAGAGAATGGCACTGGGGTCAGTGCCAAACAGACAAATGCTATGGTATTTTTTCACAAAATTTATTCTGAAAATAGCAACACAAGAGCATACAAAGAAAATAGCAAGAGAGTCTGCACAGTGCAGATGCAGTAGTCCAAACCTTAATAACAGGTTCAACTGCAGCGGGTCCCCACAAAATGCCATTTAGTCTTGCCTTGCTCATCAACATGTCTTTAGCAAAAAATGTAATTGTTTCAGTACTTACAGTATTCAGATACTCTAACAAACACATTAGCACGAAATGTACATGGATATACAAAGGTCTCAGTCAGCCTCATGCCAACTGAGATACGCATGAGCAATCAATTCTGAAAATATTTACAGTCTAACTTAGGCTCTTTTCTAAAGGCAGTATATTTACCTGTCACTACTAGATGATCTTACTGCTCCCTGCTTGGGGTCTGACTGTCTTCGAGAAACCTTTTTTAGCTTCGGTGCACTTTCTGTCTTGGTTATAGGCTCATCCAAGAGGCCTCAATAAAGGAATAAAAGACTTAATACTCTCGACAGAAAATAAAGCATTCATGAAAATGTTAAGGTATCTGTTCCTGGTTTCCATTATTAACTATTTCTACCTGGCTTAGAATATAGTCATCTTATACATGATCAGACAGTGGCTATACTATTTGAAAATAATGCTTCCTCACAGTTTCCTTTTTAAATTTTAATAATTTATGAACACCAGCTGCATGTTACAAACCTACCTGTGATGGTACAAAGATTAGAAAGTATATGTTTGGCAACTGATACGTAACACTGAGGAATGAGGAGAGTTTACCCAGCAATTCTTTACGTGTTCTGCTTGCAATTTCTTTAATTTCCATACGAGATAAAGATAGCGAGTGCATAACTGGAAGAGAGGTAATGCCACTCGATGTTGTAGTAGTGATGACCTTGGGAGCCAAAGGTGACTTCAGAGGTCGTTCGATGCTTCGCCCAACCAGATTGCTGAGAGGTATTTTGTACAGGTTTTTGCATGGAACTTCACCTGAAAGAGAGAAAGAAAAAAGAACATTATGCATTCACAATAGAATCAGTTCTCAATAATTCCAGATGAAAAGTTGTAAAGACAAGTAATACTTGTTGAGCTGGGCACTTTTAAATTGAAATGGCAAAGATCTTTCTTGCTCTAGAGATCTTTCAATGTAAATAAGCTAAGAGAAGGAAGAAATACGAGCAATTTGACTTAGAGAGAAAAAGAAGATTGACTCTTGGCAACATGATGAATCAGCAGAGGAACCAGGAAGTAAATTTTTATGACTTGAGGCTGGTACTCTGACTATTACACTGCACTCTGTGCAATATTTCCCATGTGTTTTAATATACTGCAAATATATTGGAGCCTGGATCCCAATTAGTTTAAATTATGACTCCTCCTCTTAGGTAACACAAAATACCACATTTTCCTAATTGCTAGAAGAAAAACAAACCAAAATCCCAAATTTACCGTCAAATAGCACTGCCTTTAAAAATTTTAAATTTCCCTTTCCCTTTCTGCTAACAGTGCAGCAGCAGATTTAAGGAAGAAAGGTGTACCTACATCCTGCATTATCTAGTCGGTGGTCCCTTGTTTCTCCTTTATTGTTACACTACAGATTGACTGTTCACAGATCACGTTACAGTAAATTGTCTGTGCAAAGTTTTTCAAGGCTTCTTAATCTTGTTTTGCAAAAGAGCTTCAGCCATTCAGTGGTCGTTCAGCTTTTCTTAAATGAAAGGAATAGTGTATGTGAAATGTCAAGCTTTCTCACAGTTTTATGCCCCTTTTTGCATTATTACTTGTGGTCACATTGCGAAAGATTCATCAAGCTACTACTAAAGTTTAATTCCTCCCTTCCTACAGAAATTATTTCTTCAGAACAGTGCTACCATCTACTCAGAAAAGATACTACAGTGCAAAAGCTCAGCCAGGTGCTTTATATGTGTGGAAAATAGAAAATCTCTTATCTTCCAGACTTTCAGGTAGGAACTCACATTTTTTTACCATCTTTACTGAAGATCAGCCGCAACGACAGCTGTTGGAACAATCAGAGATCATTATTCAAGCTGCCACATTACCTTCTAGAGACGGAAGAGGAAATTCTGGCTTTTCGTAAGCTGTTGGTGTTTGAGGAGAACTCTTTGAACCCATTTCCTTAGAGCTGTCAGATGGTCCACTTACTGCAGCGGTAGCTTTAAAATAAATATCTGACTGAAATGACAAATAACTCCTCATTAGTACAGTGAGACTTTCTTAACCATCTTCTGATTCTCTCTGACCTTGATATAAACTAAGAGCTCACAGATGAACAATTATTGCCATCAAGTAGCACATAATTCCGTTTTGTTTGTTGCATTTTTAGCGGCAGCAACTTCTTATGTTAATTAGATCCCAACATATCACAAAAGTGGTCAAACACGATTTTTCTGTGTCTTACCCTTGATGCTACAAGTTGAAGCTCAGGCACAACTGCTGTATGGACCAAGTTCCCATTCACCACTAATCGGATCTCAATGGAATCAGTAGTGAAGGCAAGAACATAAGGGAAAGCACAGACTGCAACAAAATACAAGTTATTTGGCAAGGAAAAATGGTTAATTTAAAAGTTTCTTAGATGGTCCATGAAAACTGTTCTTGACCTCTTCTGGCATGTTCCTGTCCTATGAAAAGTGTTGTCTAACATACTGGTGGACACCAAGCTACATTGAGCCTGAAGAAAATGTCACTCTCCATGCCTGGCAGAATGTAGAGTGAATGGAAAATGAAAAACACATAAAAAGAGAAAGGGAAAAAAAGTTCAGCAAGGGATGAACTTGCTACCAAGGCTCCACTTTTCAAAATCATCATATGCAGAAACTTAGGTCAAGTGGCATCATGAATGCAACATGCTTATTCCCAGAATACTGTAATTCCACTAAAAGCCAAATGCAGACTAAAATGGTAATGCAAAAAACATCTACTAAAAAGAGGTATTTTCTTACCAACAGCATAAGGAACTTGATTCCAGCTGAAGTGGAAGTCATAAGCTGATGGCTGGACCAGCGGAGAACCTCCACTGAAAGGATATATCTTTCTGTATTGACAAATATCTGTAGCAAAACAGAAAAAAAAGCATCCATCACATTACACTGTAAGTGACCACCACCCATTTTATAGGCAGATTTTGCAGAAGGGTGGACATTGTACACATAATCAAACACTCATGTAAAAGTCCCTCTATAGCTACACAGATAAGCAAAATTTGCTTTCTCTGTCAACACAACATTGGAAAGATCAAAATAAAAGACCTACGTTTTAGTAAGTTGTCATATTTCACAAAGTAAGTATTACTGTTTCAACAGTTATCAGGTCCCTAACTTGTCTATAGATAGAGAAATAGGCAAGAAAAATTCAGGAAGCAGTGTCTGCAGAATTATATTTCTCCGCCCTTCAAGTAGCCATATGTTCATGTAATTTACATTTTTTGAAGACTGCTACGCACATGGGGTATTACAGACACCAAGACTGCACAAATCACATAACTTGCACATCCATAAAACAGCTAGTGTGACTAAAATACTTGAATTTCTAGTTTCTCCAGTATGTGTTTAAGTTCCAAAGAAAGTATTTTGACAAACTTTCTGTGAAACACTAAAATTATTTTTGAATACAGACCTAGACTTCAATGAAAGAAGATCTACATATGCAGATTGAGCTATTGCCCTTTTTGGCCTTCCCTAAACACTTACAGTTATAACACAACAGTAGACCAGCTTCACCATCTTCATATACATCAATAGCTGCAACAAAATTAACCTGCAACGATAATGGAAAAGATTAACAAACAGGCACAGAATAGTTATTACAACAGTTATTACAACCGGGTTGTGACTAACAAGCAATACAATCAGTTGGGGAAGTGCACAACCATAGGTAAAAGAAAAAAAAAAGATAAATAAATAAAAATAGCCTCTTTTGTGATGTAATTTTCAGGATGTTCTCAAGATGCAAATCAACTTCTTTTGTATTTGTTTCTGTGCAGTACTGAACATTCATAATCACACCCCAGTGTAAAGCAATGAAAACATATAAATTATTTAGCAATATTTAGAAAAATTAAGAATTTTGGGAAATAGGATGATTTCAGAAAGCTGTGAATCAACATGGTATGTTACAGATAACAATTATTTTCAAAAAGCGATCTTCAAATGCACATCATGACTTCAAAAAGATCAGATACACCAATTACTGGTTCCAAACCACTAACATTTACAGAGGTCAACAGGGATGTACCTAAGGACTATTGAACAGTCTGAATTTACAAACTGAGAAGCAATGCTGGTTAAACTGCAGTAGTTTTTACATAGATTAGGCTACATAAATTCTCTTAATTCAACTTTGGTTTTGTCTTTTACATTTAGATTAAAAAGAAACCAAAACAGCCACAAAAAGTAGGATATCTTTTCCAGAAATGATCCCTTATTAGTGAAATACATAAGGTTACATTAGACAAATGCTTCCCAAATCAGGGGAGAGGGCTTAGAGATTGATGCTATGAATGGCAGTTCTTTGACTTTCCTTGATTTAAGATTACTGTGCAGGTCAAGAACTGTTAAGCAAACCTGAAAGTTTACACATCCATACCAAATGCATTTTGACCCATATTTGGTAGTGACTAAAAGCCATCGCTGCGCTGTCGTCCAGAGAAGTAAGCTGGTAACCCGTTTCAACATGGTGAAAAATCACTAGCTCAGGTCATATTAATTGTCTGCTTTATTTGTGTTCCTAAAGGAAATAAGGATTCCTGTGTGGAAAAGAAATGGGAGTGGTGGATGGCGATGGTGACGTACTTCTCCAGCCCCATTCTTTACTCGTAGTTGCTCCTCATCCAGATTAAGATTGATTCCCAGCACTGTGGAGAAGTTTACGCTTGATCAACCATGCCAGGAGCACCTCTTCATCACCAGATCCAAATAAAAATACAGACGATTTAAAAAGAAAGTGACTTACCAAGAACCATCAAATGAAAAGAGTAGTCCCTTATCTCATTAGCAAGAACAACAAAAGAGTAACTGTGCAAAATCTTCCCTTTTTTTTTTTTCCCGGTCTACAGCTACGGGTCCACATCCCTATTTAGAAACTAAATTGTCTGATTTTCTGAGGTTCTGGAGATCATGATCTTTTCTGGAGCAGCAAATACTGGAACGTTTTTCTGAAAATCAAGATATTTGCCTAAATCCCAACCCTATGTCCTAGACAGAAAGATTCAGTTCTTAGTTGACTGGACAGCAGTTTCTTAAATAGAATATAAGCTATATGTAAATATTTTAGCTGTAGTACATGCAAATAGGCAAATCTGAATAAGATACTGGTGGCCAACCACTGAAGTTATTCTGATGCAATTTTTTAAACAAAAAACCACTGATATCACAAAAATAAAGCAAAAAGCAAGCTATTGGCTAAGAAAGAAGAAAAACGAATTTTTGACAACAACAACATTCCAGAGCCTGAAACACAGGCTCTTTCCTAATGTGTCATATCTTGTAACTACCTCTCTTGGGAATTATCATCATGTATCCTAAAAGGAACAAATATCTCAGAGTGCCCTAAAGCAGTGGTTATAGAAGTAAAAAGTAACCCACATGAGCATCTCCATAAATTACACTCCTTGGAGGTCAGCACAGCATGCACTGAGTCTGCAAGAAATTACGTTCAGTGGGGGTCTGCAAGAAAAGTTTCAGTGATGAAAACTTACCCTGTTTGTTTCAACGTGATGCAATCTATAGGACTCCCCTGTGCTCTCATTGACTAAATCAAACTGATGCCGATATGCTACGCAGATCATGTTGTCACTGTCTCCAGTAGGTCCATCCACCAGCGTCATAACCACTGGAGGGTCAGAAAGGCATATTTCCTATAACATAAATAATAGAATTACTCTCTTTTTCAAGTTCCTACTGTGGGTGCTGCAGGTACTACATGATTTTAAAGCGATGTTCTCTAAGCACAGAAACAAAGAACAAGCAGAAACAATTTTTAAAAAATTGGAAAGATTTTTTTAGCATATATATGATTGGAACTCCACCGTATGACTTCTCACTTTTATTTGTCTGTAGGTTCAGGAAGATGATAATGCACACTGCATCTTCCCCACACCCCCATACTAGCTCAGTGCTGCCCAGCGTATTAAGATAATTAGTAACTAGATTACACATACCCGGATGTACTGGAACTCCTCTACTGGAGACTCAGGAGATGACAGCAGAGAGGTGCTGGTTAAAAGTGTTGCCGTGAATTGTATTTCTTTGTGACAAGAAGCAGTTTGTTCCGAATAGCCACAACAATCCTCAGTTCACTTCCATGGTGAGTATTAATGGCGTATAAATGGCAGCCTGAGGAAATAATGTTCTAGACTCTAAGTGGTTGGGGTAGGGTCTGATTTTTTTGTTCTGTATTTGTATGATGATTAGTGCAACTGGGGTCTGATGGATGACTTGGCAACACAGAATTAAAAACTCCTCAATAGGATTACACCAACTTCTAGAAAAAGACAAAAGCCTATGACTCTTTTGAAATCTACTTTTACCCTTACTCCTAAGTACATGGATTGTCACTGTTCTACAAGTTCCAGCTTTTCAAAGCAGTTTGCTTCTGAAGACCAGGAAACACTTATGTCTACAAAAATAGTGGGCAACATCCAGACTAATCTAAGCACTACTATTTAATGGGGATTTGCCAGTGTTCCTCCGACTTAAAGCGTGCTTTATTTCAGTCTAACATCCCCACAAAATTCTTCTCATACCTTTCAACCCTGAAATCTTATTTTTCTCTAAAGCTTTTCATCAGCAGCAATTGCCAAATAACATGGTATTTTTACAATATTCAAAAATGTCATGCTGGACTATACTAGAGTAGTTTTCAAATACAAGCTTAACATAGTTTGAATTGACTGTCCAGAGAAAAAACTAAAGGTGAACACCTACACCTGCCTAAAGAGAGCTAATAGGCTCCTGGCAACTACCAGCATCATACCACAGCGGACGTTTTTAACATAGGATAACAATATCACCTTTTGTTCTCTCCAGTTTATTTTCTCTGCAGTCGTATTTGCTTCTTATCACTTTTTTTGTCTCTATATCTTTTTGGACAGCACTGAGTCTGAAGACAAGGATACGAGATTCTTTCCCTGACGTATGGAGAGAACCAGGAAAAAACAAGTTAAAAAAAGAAAGCGGCAGTTTGAAATTAATACTTCCAACGAGAAGTAGCAGCTAACAAACAGAGCAAAGATAAACAAGCATAATACCTCTCTGGGAACAGAAGACTTACAACCTCTCTAGGATTTACAATTCTAGTAGCCAACCCCTTCAGTACAATAGCTGAGTTTCCCATTAGGTGGTGCTGCACCAAAGAATGATCTGAGCACTTCGAAAAAGGGAAATGCACAATATTTTGCAAATATATTGAATCTTGCAAAATAACAAAAATGTAATAGATATAAACTACAGGGCAAGAATAGAAGGGTTAACTTTAAGAGCTGAAACTATCCAGGTGAGCCACTGATAACTGCATCCTTAACAGAGTTTGAACCCTTCAAGATACAGATTGGTTTTGCTTATCAGTTCTTCAAAGATTGGCAAGTTAGGTCCAAGGACTAGTCCAGCTGCCAAAAGTATACAGTTATCTACTTCCATGACTAATCTGTTTTCCACGAAGATAGATACGAGTGGAATCTAAAATCCCTAAATTAAAACAAATAATTCAATGATGCACTACTATTTGCGGTTGGAAAATAAGCAACTTGAGAGTAATTTCTAAGAAATGAAGTTTCTTAAAACGCAAGCACGGCAAGTTCACAGAACTATAGAATAAACTGAGTTGGAAGGGGGATCAACGAGCCCAACTGCTGGCCCTGCACAGCACCATCCCCAGGAGTCACACCATGTGCCTGAGAGCATTGTCCAAATGCTTCTTGAACTCGGGCAGGCTTGGTGCTGTGACCACTCTTCTGAGTAGCCCGTTCCAATGCCCAACCATCCTCTCGTTGAAGAGCCTTTTTCTAATACCTAACTTAAACTTCCCCTGACACAACATTGGGCCATTCCCTCAGGTCTTGTCACTGGTCACCACAGAGAAGAGATCATCTTTCCTCACAAGGAAGTTGCAGACTGCAGTGAGGTCTCGCCTTAGTCATGTCTTCTCTGGGCTGAACAGCCAAAGTGTCCTCAGCTGCTCATCATATGGCCTCCCCGCTCAAGGCCATAAAAAATGTTTACGCTAAATTTATTACCATTTTGTCCTAGATACTGCCTCCAGTTAATAAGGTGCTCCTCCAGTGATAACTGTAGTGTTCCGTCTTTGTATCTGAGCTACTATTTCGGCTAGCTATTTTACAAGTATTCTTGGTGATGCAGATAATTCTGAAACACTACAACTGTGTACCCACAGCAAAACTCAAGACTTTTTTCTGGCTAATTTGAATGCACATACTCTTCAAATCAAGAAATATATGTAAACAGGCAGACATAGGGGAGAGAAAGTATTCCTGCCTAAATTAAGTGCTGTTATTTTTAGAGGTTATGCCAAACTTCAAAAGACCTTTTATGCTTCCATCATACATGATACATTTACATCTGTGAAGATGTGGTGTGTGGGCAGCAAAGAGTAACATGTATGGTAACTCCTTTCCTGGGCAGGCATTTCACTATGAGGGCAGAACAGTGACCACTGCCTTCAGTGAAATTGGTCTGACAGGCTTTTAAAGAGGAATTGGGGTTTAAATCCCATAAACCACGAGATGTGCACCCCTCAGGTTGACAATAAGCTTGCCTTTCAGAGACGAAAAATCTTCACCTTCCTTTGGTGTTTGAAATAGATCTGACTGCCTATAAAATTGACTATCATAAGAACTTTTACGGGTTTTTTTAACCTCCTACAGACTGGGTTCTTCCAAGCAAAGCAGTTCTTCCTCATCCCACCCCCATCCTTGTATAAAGGCGTTTCATAAAATGAAGATGGAACAAAAAAATACATGTTTGGAGGACAAAACAGATCAATTTCTTTGCCTTACCTTAAACCAGCAGAAGTCCCAAACAACCCTACCACAGAGTTAGATTTAACTCTCTTCATTAGAACTGAGGCCACTGCTACCGAAGCAATTTGTGCTCCTGTCATTGACAGCTGTGTTGTATTGGTTCTGACACCTTTTGGAATGCTGACCTAAATAAACTCTTGCTGATAGTTAAGTTCAAAAAGTTAGCCTTGAAGCATATAACTCTTTACCCTAAAACCCCACAAAGTCTTTGAATCCAGTTTACAAGTCCAGTATGAGCATAATTTGAACTTGTTTTTGCTGTTGAAGTGTAGTCTGAAAACGAAACACAAGTATTTTTCTTCCATCACTGGTCTCAATTTCAACATCATGCAGATACAAAACAGGGGGCCAGAATTCTAGCAAGTATGGAAGAACTTCTACTTAAATGCTTCAGAAAGCATCCATATCAAGAATTAAAAATCTCCACAGTTTTTTACATGCGTAAGACCTTATCAGACTATGTTTGAATCGTCATGAACATGAATGTCAGCAGTACCTTGTTCTGTTACCTCAAGAAGGCCGCTTGCATCTCCCACCTCAGGTTTAACCAAGCAGTACAATGTTTTGACAATTAAATGCAATCATCTTCTCTAGAAATCTCACAAACTACGTTTCAATGTAACTACACTTTCCAGATCTTGAGAAATGTCACCCATCCTCCAGGTGTCTTGAGAGAACTGCAAATGGCTCTCACGTAGCTTGAGCTAGTTTTTTAAGATCCCAGGGTGAATTTCATCAGATGCAACCAAACTGGGCAACTCCCAGTCATACAGAAGGCATCACGTTTTACCCAAAGCTTGGGAAAACAGAACTTCAGCAAATACTGAGGAAACAGACATAATGTGGTAAAAAGTAATAAATCAACCATGTTTATAATTCTTTTCTGACACATAAAGATCCTGATCTTGCTTTGTGTATGTTCCCTTTATGAAACAATCACAGACTACTGGGCAAAACTACCTCACTAAAAAAGTGCACATTTTATGCACGTTTAGTCCTTCCAAGTGAGACTGACAGTGAAATACTGACAGTTTAAACAACGTTAAAGCTATTTTATACCAGAAGCTTCAAGGAAATACATTCTATAGCTCTAAGACATGGTGACAATTAACAGAATATATACAATAAAACATATTCTTTCAAATAGTGACAGCGTAATTAATTACCCCCTCATTTCTGTACATCTGAATGAACATGTAATTCGGTAAAAAAACACTTGCAAAGAATGCCGAGTTCCAACAGTGGCCAAGGACAATGTGACCACTTTCAAGCTTGCCTTGAACAAAGCACGAATGAGCATTTAGGTATTTTCACCTCTAGCCTCTCCCCAGCCTTCTAGAAAGTAACAGCAGTTGCTGTATGTGCTCCCTTATTCTAAATAAAGCATCTAATATACTTACTGCTGATAGACACAATTGTCACGAGACAGACATACCAAGCAACAGCCAGATTCATGCAAGAACCCAAGAACAGGGACCTCTCCTACCTTTGTCTGTTCGGGCAATCAAAAGATCCAGAGCTTCCAACACATTCATCTGCTTTATTTGGAGAGTTTTATCAAATACTTGCACTGACGGTTGACCATCTAAAAAAGACACACATATGTATTCAAAATCCTGCTAAAACTTGCTAGACGCTGGTTTTGAACCATTTCTTACTTGTAATAAAAGTCTTGGGTTTTTTCTTACAAAAACAAAGAAATTAAAAAAAAAGAACTGCACAAAGCTCCTACATGCGCCACAGCATCATAGTCAATACTTCCTCATGGGAAGATTTTATTATTGTCATGAATCAGATTATGCAACTGAAATCTAAAAGTGACATTCCTTTGGCAAGTTCGAGAATTATGACCAAAAACTAACTTCATTCCCTCAGTCCCGCTGGCCTTACGTAGCACACAGGAGATAATAAGGGGTCAAAGCAGCAATATCATTGCTAAGGGAAGAAGTAGGAGTTCATTGTCACATAAGCCCTTGGCTTCATGCTCACTATCATCAAGGGCTAAGAAAACCAGACAAGCCATTTAGACACTTCTTGAACCTGGATGCGATCTCCTACGGCTTTTCAGATGGTCAAGAAAACAACATCTGAAATAAGAAAACATTCAGAAATCTGCATTAACACTGGCTCCCCAATACGGCTCGATTCTACGGCAGAAAGGATTTTTGCAACTAGGTTACATAAATGCAATAAAATGACTTGAATTAGTAACTGTCCCCCTACATAAAGGCCTACTAACACCTGAACAGAGCTTAAGAACATACATTTTCAAGAAATGGTCAGATACATAAAAATCGACACAAAAACACTAGATCATTTACTAACCATCTATTAACAAGATGCCAGCATCTGTAGAAACCAGCAAGGACTGGCCCCAAGAATCTGCACAGACAACCTCATGAGGAAAATTACTGCAGAAAGACTGAGATTCCCAAGGCTATGAAGTAACATAAGGGATACATATTAAGTACACTAAAAAATACAGATCATACAGACACAGAATGTGATGGACAATGGCAATAACATGTAAATGCTTTTGGCAGGATACATTTCCAAACAGTATATTGTTTGATTTTGAAATATCAAAATTGAACCAATTTTCTTGCAGAGGAATCTCTGCATCAGTTCTGGTTTGGAGACTCATAAGTGTAAGACACATACCTGAAATGCTAGAATTAAAACACATGCAACTGAAACTCAGTGCAACCCTCACTCAATACTTATTTTCATTCAAAAAACCCAAACCTATATACTTAAAACGTATGTACCAGTATGCATATGCAGTTTGCTTACATTTTATAATTCAGTTTGTGATGTTTAGTGACTAGCACATGGTACAGTTAAAACTGCCTTTCTGCCAAATTGTTCTTCCATCCTGTGTTCTCTGTACTTACCTCCCAGAGCCTGCCCCTCCTCTCCCAATTTATATATTAGTTGGAATCTCTGAAATTCCAGAAGCACTTCTGAAGCTTCTGTATATAAAACACATGCAGAAGAGTGCAGTTGGCATACTTCACTCCCTAATGACTTCAAACAAAATCCAGTATTACAGGAAATGGAAACACAACTGAATTTTGTTTTAAACGTGCTGGAATTAAAATAAAAGATGATTGCATATGGAAGATGTCACTTTCATTGAATTTTCTCAGGTATAAACATGTTCACACTTGCTTTAATTTGAGAAGTGCTTCTGCCCCCAGGCTCATCCTTTATCAATCTAATAGTGACTGCAGAATCACTTTGACACTGTACTTTTCATCTTTTCTGCCACAGCATCTAATTACAGAAATAAATCAATAGATACCATACTAGATAATACTTAATGTTTCATAACAGACAGTTTCACTCACCTCCTTTTTACAAAAGCTTGTGGTTGCCAAGTTAGCTGTGGTATCCCCTTTCACAGTAGTTTTCAATTTCAATGCCTAATACAAACAGATGTTTTATTTAAACTGAGTTTTTGTCAGCAATACCCAAGCTAATGACTATATAAAAAGGACAATTTAGGACTAGAAAGTAATTCCAGTTTGGAATTCCTATGCCATTTTAAGTAATGAAAAAAGAAGCAGAATTCTGTATCCTGAACAACGTCTGCATAAACCACTAGATGGTTACTAGGTACCTTCTCAGCCAAAATACACATTGGCTGTTTCTTGTTGAGTTTTTGTTTTGTTTTGTTTGCTTGCTTTCTAAATGGCAACTCAAAATCAGAAAAGAAGAGTCAAACATAATAACAGAGAAAAACTTCCACTTCAAACTACAGAAGCTAACCATCTACACAGTTTACCCTATAATCTAGGTGGAGAGAGGATCCTCTTGTCAATTATACAAACCGACCTTTTATTTGCAAAACTTCCTAACAAACACTAAGTCAAACTATATCTATGTCTATCTATATATATTGCCAGGCGTCCCAAGGACAGATGGTCACAGGATCACAAATTCTTCAGTTAGCACTAACTAGAAGCAAGGTGATTTTGAAAGGGCTAAAAACTCCAGGGAAATACCATATACACACAGTTTCATTGCCTTACACAGTAAGTCTGTTTAGTGCAGCCTATATACCTTCATTGCTAACTTTCACAGCAGTATTCCTGTAAGACTGTGACACGTGGAATTGTCACAGCATTCCTTAATGCACAGTTTAGAACCAGCCTAAACCAATTTTACTGTCCCCTGGAGTTTGCCTACCATCAAGTATGGCTCTCTGTGAAGCAGCAGCGAACACTTGCACGCATCATTTGCACGTTTGCATTAAGCACGGCTGTCAGCTTACACAGATGCACATAACACTCCATTGTATGAACACTTTAATTTCATCCCACCAGTGAGGAGGTATCACCTTGACAATAAATAAATGATTTAAATATACTGCTGAATCAGTCTCAGTGAATTTTGTCTACCGTCTAAAAAGTCAACAGGCTATAACTAAAGGGGGAATACATTCCCAGCTTCGCAAGAATGATTATGAGTTACTTGGAAGGTATCTTGAAATATGTTCAAGCCTACAGTTTGTACCTTAGAGGAAAGATCTTTTAGGGGAGGGAAATATTTAAATGTTGAAAGAACCTCCAAGAAAAACACGAAGAGGTATCATGAATTTTTAACCCACGTAATAGGTTTCCCTTTGACGAAGACCACATTGAGGATGGAAGTCTTGTTTAAGAAACAGGTCCCAACCAGATTTGTTCCATGAACGTCTTATCAGCATTTAATTTCGGGGAGGTGGGAGCGGTGTAAGCCTATAGGTTTCCATACTTTCAATAACCATGCTTTTGTTGCTTTTCTTTACCTTCTGTAAAGTAAACGTAGGAATAAATCATTGGTTACTTTTGTCTGAATATTACACATTCAGCTTTCTTTTTTTTCCAGTGCCACCTAAAGTGACTAGTTATTTCAAGGTGACTGAGGAAAGAGGTCTTTGCAGCTCTGCCAATCCAAGCTTTTATAGTCCTGAGATTTTTTTTGAACCAGCTCTCATCTGCCTAGCTCCATTTTCTGCCTTTAACCAGATCTAGAACTTCTCAGACTCTTCTAATTGTTAACTCATTATGATTTAAAAAAAAAAAAAAAAAGGAAGAGAAGACAAGAGAATTGGGTTTTCTTGGTAGTGGGTTTTTGGGGGTTTTCTTTGGTTGGCTAATTTTGTTCGGCTGGTTGGGTTTGGTTTTGTTTTGTGGGGGTTTTTTGGGGTTGGTTTTTTTTTTGGGTGGTGGTGGTGGTTGGGTTTTGAATTTTTGTTTATCTGGGGGTTTTTTGTTTGGCTTGTTATTTTGGCTTTGTTTTTGCCCTGCTAACTCCTGCTGAGTTAAATCAGCTCAGAAAAGAAGTATTCTTAGGATAAGCTGCAGAACCATGAGACCAGTCTGGATCAAGAAGAAACAAGTGAGAAAGGACAGGGGAACTGAAGAGCATAGGCACTGTTGGCTTTTTTTTTTTGCTACAATGAACTGTCAGATGAAAACAGACTAATCTAAATCATCAGGAAGTTGTACTTAGTACAGACTCGAAAAGTTAATAAGCCCATAGGAGATTGCAGTCGGCATTTGGTATGTTCCAAGATGTGTGGCATACACTAACAGAGAGACTGTTGAAATTTCTTCCTGACTAAAGCAGTCCAAGTATCTTCTAAGAAATTCAATCTTAAAAAAACATACGGAGGAAATCCATGAAAGATTATGCTTTTCCAAAGCACGGAAAAAGACAGAGTACTCTTCTGCTTGGAGAAAGCATCTGCTGCATGAAGCAGGGAAAGACCTTTCACGTTTGATCCTAAGGTATGATTTTTCCAACCTTCATTTAACTCACGTATGATACAAGTATTTGTACTTGTATAACTCAGGCATTATAGAAAATACTTCCATTCATATTTTATTTGAATGCAACTTAAAATAATGCAATACTACAAAACTATTTCTGCTCACAGAAAACTGCATTAAATCCCAACATAACTGCAAGCTAATCAAAGTCTAACAAAAGGAGTTACACAGTCTTTGTAAACATAGCTGTATACCTTCTAAACCGATCCTACCTGACCAAGCCGAACAAACTCTGCTTGTCGAGCTTCCTCTTTCTTCCGTGTTGATTTTGGGGACTCTGGTAATACATCACTGAAGGATCTTCTATTGAGCACGTTCTAAAGAAGAAAATGTTTCTTTCTAACCGCGTAGCTTCTCAGAGAAGAGAAACTGCAACTCTTCCAATCGTGGAGTGATTTACCTTACAACTTGTCACAGTTTACCACTGTCATGTTCTGTATAATCATACTACGTGAATATATGACATGAATATATGAAAAGTTTAAGCCGATCTATATAGATAAAAGAAATAAACAGTGGTGGAGAAAACAGCACCTTGTTAGTTTTAGAAATACTGAACTTGTTTTTATTAGTTAGGAATCACCTTAAGAGTAAGTCTTCTCCATCTAAAATAAAGTTACCTCGTAGCTACCCAGGGGTAAAAATCATCCAAATGTACACATAATGGAACAAAGGCAGTTTTTATGGTGACAAGATTAATGCCCGTATTTGCAGTATCTAAATTCCCTACTCCCTTGCTGCAGGTAAGCCTACACGAAGTATGACGTTGTTTTGCTTCTCCTCACACCTGGTGAAGAGTCCTGTCCAGAAAGGACCATCTGCCAGCTTTCACATAACTGTAAAGTAAGTTATACGATAATCGGCATTTAGCTTAGTCATATGCCATTCAGTGCACATTAGGATTACAGTCTTTTAAAATAACAGAACGTTTAAACTACTAGTTAGAACAGGACAGCACATGTGAGGGATGCAGAAACTTCTGACTTACATTTACCTTGTGTAGGTCAGGCATCATGTCTTGGTATAAAGAGCGGATCAGCATGTCTAGAGTGCGTTGACGTTTCTGAGAAAATGTTGGTGTTTCCAAGGTGGCTTTTTCACCATTTATTACTACAAGATTATGGGAAAAAGATATATTACATAAATGAACTTTGGCAATCTCCACTGACTGTAGTTTACCTCTGTACCAGAACACCTGCTCTGCCCTTATTAATTTAGAATTGCCTCCTTTTTTTGCCCCCCTCTTTTTTTTTTTAGAAGTGAGCAACTCTTCCTTAAGTTAAGAGAGAAAAATTAGTAATAGAAGAATTCCACAAGGCATCAGAATAAATACCTAACTAATAAAAAGATTAAAGACAAACTGCTGATCAATTTAAGCACTAAACAGTTTAAATGGGTAAAATGAGCTATCTGTCGAGCTCCTGTCAGGAAATTGTCTAATTGTAATCATCATGATCAATTCTCAAAGATTTCGTTCTCGCTGATCTAGAAGGGCAAATACAGGTCAATGAAAACTGCAACTGAATCATTACAGAATTAAAAAGTGCTGCATAGGTGTCCTTCAGCGCCTTTAAGAATACAGTCAGAAAAGCTGCTATTTTCAGGTTTTCAGAGCTACTAAATTAACACCTTCTATTACTAAATAATGAACAGCATTATAAATTCTTTCGTATCTCCGAGTCCTTTAAGAAAATGCAAAGCTAAATATGGCTGCACATTCCGCAAATGGGCAAGTCAGCTTCTGTCTAGTAGCCCAAGAAGAAATTTTTTTTTTGTTAATCTGACTGTAACAGTTTGATGGAACTGACATCCCACCTATGCTACAGATTTGAAAAAAAAAACCTCTATACAGATCAGCCGAATACACAAGAAAACACATATACATTTTAAGCATCACGAATTTTAATTTATTAAAGGACTGTTTCTAGCAAAAGAAAAACTGACTTACATTTCACCAACACAAAATCCCTGAATTCCTGGTGATTTGTAAACACAGGTGGGGACGGAAGGGGAGGTCCAAAGAGAGGAACACTTTCTTCTGAAAATATTTTCAGCCTGTTGAAAGTACAAATCTTTATCTACATTGGAAGTCACGTTCAAACCCTACCTTTTTTATAGACACTATTCAGAACCAAAGGGGAAAAAGAAAGGGAAGTGTTATCTGGGTATGTCTTATGTAAGAACTTCCAAGGGTCTAACAAAAAAAGATTCACTCGACAGAGCAAAATTATGCTTCTTTTACACAAACTAACACTGGGACATGATTAGAACAGAACTTTGCAGTTCTACTCACAGACCAACAGTTTTAGCGGTGCTAGCAAAATACAGTCCTGTTCAAAAAAGCTCTAAAAGAACAGTTCTTCACCTAAAAAATATGTTCACCTTACAGATTTCCACCTTACCTATGCATTCACCACACAGATGAAATATTTGATTCTTTCAGAATAACACTGGCTTATGACATATGAAGCTGTATCTTGGAAACAGCAAATTCAATTTTCAAATTTTCAGTGAGGAAGAAAGATTCAGAATTGCTTCCATAACAGCCGGACCCTGCTGAGCTCTTTTGATCCGTAAGGAATCCAGCATAGCAATAATGAATGGTAGGTACAAAACCCACGCATATTTGTTCATTGGGGCATAGCTTCTTTATGGTAAGTAATCGTTCTTGGCTATTTCAAGTAATAGTTTGCTGACAAAAGTCTTCCAAGTGGCACATGCAGATGACACAGGGCACAGCAACCCATATCTGCTATTATAGAAACCAGTCAGAATTTGCTTTCTCAAAAATCCAGCAGTGACTGACTGATATTGAGTCTTTTTTCCTGAAAGCTTAGAAACTGCATACAATCTGAAACGCAGTATTACATTTGCATGAATATTGATCGTTCTAATATTTGTTTCACATATTTGAGACACAATTTCATAGATGCCCTATGTCTACTTCATTACATCTAGGTAAAAAAAGCAATCATTTATAACTACAAAAGGTGTGAAATGTTCCTTGACTAGATCAGAATAAATTATGACAGGGAAAACCATAACAAAACTGACCAAAAAAAAAGCTTCTTGAGGGACGTAAAATATAAAGGCACTCTAAGCAGAAATTCAGAGTCAGACCTCATAGTGGCATTGCATTTGAAACAAGGAAAATTTGCCTCAAAAGCCTAGAGCATCCTCTGTCTCTTCTGACTGAAATTTTGGCCACTTGGAAGACTGTCTTCACACACACACACGCACACAAAAGTAACAGAAAGAATGAGTTCTATTCAGGCCTACGATGAAAGGACAGAATGAAACATAATTAGGCCAAGCTGAAATATAATGTTCTAAGGCTGTCATATAGTATGTGATATGTGCTACGGCAAGATGTGTCAAAACTGGCAGAATGAAGCAACTAAAATAAGATGGACCAATCTAGTAAACGCAGCCAGTTACCTAAAGCAAGAGAGACAAATTTATCTTATTTACTGCACCTCATTTCCTTCCCCACATAAACAGCAATATAAAAAGCATTTTACCACGGCTAACCCATCTACTGACTATTAGCTTACGATCAGGACAACGATCCCTTCTTAAAGAGTAATGAGGGACATATGCCCAAGTTTCTGTCCCAAAGCAGTAAGAAAAAGAAAGAAGTGACTGCATTTTCACTGCACATTGGAATCATGAACACGTTTTGTGCTTCTCACAAACCTGGGAATGCTGAAAAGCAGAAGCTATGAGGACAATCAATTTAAACAAATTTGCAAGAGTAAGCTCACAAGATCTTGGAGCAAAATAAAACTATTCCTTTGCTTAACTGCATTACAGACATTTTTCAAAAGAAACCTTAGCTATAAATAGGAGGCGAGGGAAAAAAACCCACACACAAACTGAAGTATCATTCTTCTCTGGAGTTAGATTTAATGGCATGCTGGAGAAACATAGCAGTATGTAAAATTCCGGTAGGTTTTAAGTACGTGACGTTCAACTATACAAGTACTCCATTAAAATCCCTACAAACGACCTAGTTTGCTCAGCTACAGCCAAACTGAGATCTGTAAGGACTTGTAGTCCATGGCTATCCCAACATAACGTGCATTAATTAACTTTCGTCATCCACGTAAGTTTACTACGTCATTGATCTCACCAGGTCTGAAAGTTCCAAGCACATCTTTTATCATTTTGTTGTATTTTATCTAAAAACCAGTTCTGGGTTTCCCCCTTAGCTTATGCCTGTTCCAGAATTTAATTTTTCTGATGGTTAGAAACATGCTACTTATAGCCAGTTCAGTGACATCTGCATCCAGGTCCATATTGCTCTTCAGTTTCTAAAGCTCATTTGGCAGATTCCTGGCATACAGACAGGTGGACCTGTCTGTATGCCAGAAAGTTTTCCCACTGCCAAAATGTTTTCCCATTTTCTCTAAACCAACAGAAATTTAGTGTGAAATTATTTGTTATAATCAGCACCTACCTGTAGCTATCATTCTGCTTATTATATCTCACTAAAGCAAAAATATCTGCCATACAGTTAAGGAAGTTAATCCAGTTCTAATAAAGCTCGCATGTATTTTAATAAACTCTTCTCTTCCTGCAGTACATTGCAGATTTAATAAAGGTTAAATTTATTAATTAAGTCAAGGTAAATATATAAAAACATCTAGACTATGCAGATTTTACTATTTATAAAGAAGGTCCTATAGAAAAATATTACTGTTTGATCAGCAGTTTTAAAAATCAAGCTACTACCACAGACACAGCATAAGACATACTATAGAATTTTGCGTTTTATTTTTATGTGATATATTTGTGATTAAAAATTCTTTTGGTTGATAAAGCAGTACCAATTCTGAACTTTGTTTATACCAGAGCTTCCACCGAAGAAAAGATTCCAATGAAATAAATCAGCTAACAGAATTATAAGAAAATAGAGAGAATGATTTAAAGTGCAAGTTATACTAAGGCTGATGCTCTAACGAAGAGGTACATTGATTTGGTAAACAATTCTTCTTAGTATTTAGGTTCCTTTGGTATCTAAACATTTTTATTATTTTTTTCAATCTTTATTCAGTTTTCATTCACCCCTAGCAAGAGTCTTCTAAGAACATTTAGTCTGCCTGAGAACGAGGTCTAGAACTCTTAAGCTTTGTGAGAACTTTTTAAGAATCAGCAACAGAGTATAGATAGAAATTATAGTTTTCTTCTTCTCATCCATTTTTCTTTATTCTATTCCATCTAGTCTAACAGATGCCAAATCGAGGTCTACATATTACTAGTGTGACCCTATGATAATTCCAAGAAGTTGGCTGCTGGTTTTTGGAATCATATCATCTTCACAATGTTTTCAACCAGAAGTCTGAAAAGCACAGGCTGTCAAAAAACTGGAGAATATGTGGTTAATGGTCTGAAAAAATTGACAATCACTGATCTAAAATACATAAATACTTAAAATAAACAGCATCGAAACATTTAAAGGCAGTATTCGGTAAAATGCAAAAATCTAATGCCAAATTAATTTACATAACTAAGAGAAAGATTTATGAATTTATATTTTTTGAGAAGGTGTAAAATTAAGTTTGTGAAATGATACGTATAAACGCTTTCAATAAAAACACGATTTAAAAATCACATTCTTGATTTTACCTCATCTTCTAAGGGATTTAGCAAACATTGTTTGATGTTGCAGACTTGGAAAGTCCCAGTCAAGCAGCTGAAGGTAAAGAACGCAATAATGCAACCGTCTTTCTAAAATAGTTCTCACTTCAACAAACAGCATGCAGGGAGGACTTAGGGCAGAATTAAGAGTAATATTGATCTTAAAAAAAATAATTAGAAAATGTCAGGAAAAAGATACGTGTAAAATGAGAGCGAATCATGGATGGCTTGAACACTGGAGAAGACTCTTCACCTTCCTGAAATACGATAGTGACAATGTCATTTCCAATATGTCGCTTCCTTTCTACCTGGAAAAAAAAAGGAAAAGAAAAAAGGAAAAAAGAAAGAAAAGACAAAAAAAGAAGCGACAGATACAGTGACTTACAAGACATAAGTAAGCATCTTAGCAATTATGTGACAGAATAATAAAGCAATATTCCTAAACTGCTAACAGAAAAATTACAGTCAGTACGACTGAAGACAACATAAAATCATTACTTAACTATAAGTAAACCTAGCAACGACACGGTGCACACAACAAGGCAGGTTCTAGAAGAACAGATATAGCATATGTTTAGAAAAGTGCTCACAGTTTCCCTAAGTAATATTCACGAATCGGGCATGGCACCTCTAGCATTCCACAAAAGCAAATCTACCGCTTGAAATAAAAGGACAAAAAGCTCTGGTGCCGAGTTATTCTTAAAAAAAAAAAAAATCCTGATTGGCCTCCGTTTTCTTCTGTGACCTCGTCATCAGTCCAAGGAAAAAGCATGAGAAAACTGACATAGAAATAGAAAATGTACATTTTAATCATATCGCCTAACTAGAACACATAATAAATAGTACACCAAGTAATTTGTAAGTAATTTAGGTAAATCATTATGGATGTACAACGTATAGTAAACGCATGTGCTTATAAAGTATTCTTTTCATCATAAATACAAGGAACGGCTTGAGCAATGAACAACAGCACATTCGAACAAGTACCCAAGAACCCCCCTAGTTAATCTATGAGAGTGTGACAGCACTTCTTTACAGTTACCAACATTAACATGCTCACAAGGGGATTTCTTTCAAGCTACACTAATGGCTACCCAAGTAGGAGTTGTGTGTTACGCATGTGAATATTCCTACAATTCACACACAAGGCTAATTTCCAGTCTTCCTAAAATCTTTGAGGTAATAATTACATCAGTGAAGCTCTTCAAGTCATCTGAACACCATGCTACTCAATCACTTGTCAGTGAAGCAATTTAGATCTTCTTCACAAGTATCTTTTGTACTTTCATAGAGATGATAGGATGCACTGTTTCTAATAAACATCATGAAATTTTCAGCATTAGGTAGAATACTGAGAAAAAAATAGCAAAAGTCTTAAGGCTTACATTTCTAAAATATTAACAGACAAGAAATCCTTTTTTTTTGATAAAGTTTCGGACTTTGTGATTTAACAAATAAATAGGGAAATAAAAAAGAAAGAGAGAACCATGTACCTGCTGCTTGTTCTCTCTAGAATACGGTAGCATGGTTGAAACATGGAACATAATTTCATGCCCTTGAAAAACTGTATAGATGGAACAGGTTCCTGTTGTATCATCTGCAAGGGAAGACAACACTTTAAGGAGTACATCCTCTAAGTTTTCTGAAGATCAAAAGATATATTTGAGTCCTTCTACCAAATCTTCCTTAGCTATCCTTTTTGTCCAATCCCTTTTAGAAAATGTCCACACTGCACGTTTTATGCGAGTCCAAACCCAAGTTTGCAACTAATCTGCATATTCACACTTAAAACCTATGACATCTTTCACCTACCTTCCTGAAATCACACGGGTCTTCAAGTCATAATGTCCTACTATCATGAAGCAAGTAACATGTCAGGTTATTGTTCACCTCATTCCAACTTAAAATGAAACTGTTCACCTGTATTATGTTCAGTCATAAATACTTTTCTTCAATTGCATTCCACACCAGTGACTTAAGCTGACCTGACTCTTTTCTGGTGAAGCAGAGCATTTAGTATGCACACGAGGAAGTCCACTTTGGGATTGTTTTATAACTACAATATATACAATATGCGTAATGTGAGATAAGAAGAAACATTTACACTGCAGTTCCACCCCCCCCCCCTTTATTGCTTCAGATGAGCTCTTACTTTTAGTGTCCAGTCCTCCTCTGTAGCCTGACCAGCCTTTCAAAGTAATCGTGTCACCCAAGAGATGCAAAAATCGTTGAAAGCTTTCACTTCCGGTTTCTACACGTGGGAGGGAGAAACGTTACCAAAAAAAGCACACATGTAGTAATAGAACATGTCTTGAAAATAACCAAAATAAGGAAATGGGTCCTGCTTCCAGGACACAAGTTTCAGCTGAATTAGTTTCCTTTCATGTCTTCCAAGCCTACTGCCTTTCCAGAAACAGTATCCCAGCCTTTCAAAATAGGCATCATCACGTGACATTAAACAGTGACCTCTTTTGCTAACACCAATGCTGTTCAAGCACACAGGAGAACGTGATCAGTCCGTAAAAGAGTGAAGGAACTACAAGCAGGGAGTTAACGAGTTGCCTCCTTCAACTGCTTTTTTGTAAACGTTACGTCAACATTTCACTGTCTTTCAAGTTGTAATAGTAAGCTTCCTACAGCAACTTTTTATAGCATTAGAAGGCCCTATGCTACAATTTTTCACCCAACACATGAAACACAACAAAATGACTGTTCACTTAACCATTACCTCCTGTCTTGCTTCCAGCTGTAGACACTATCTTCCTTTTTTTGTAATTCAGATGAATAAAAAAATTACGGAAAAGGTGAAAAACTCACCATTACTGAACATTTCATCATCTGTAAGCTGACCATCCTTAGCATAAAGGACTCCAAATTTAAAATTCACAGAGCCCTGAGGAATAAAACCAAGTATTGTATGATAAACAGAAGATCCAAAAAAAATGTTCCCTCCAAGGACTTTTATATGTGTATCTTTGTATACATCTCACACTTTGGAACATACACTCTATACCATCTCCTAATACCTAATAATTCACCTTTAAACTTTTATAGTAGAGCATAAAATTATTAATGTAAGTTGGTGATCTATTAATATGAGATATTAAGTTGGTGCTTAAAAATATTTTTTACGTCACGTTCTAAAAACATTACATCTTTTACTGTCATCAGCAGTTGATTTCAAAGTCATCATAAGCACATCAAAATACTAAGCCGTATTCACCGAACAGATCTGTGAGCTAGAAGCGGTAAGTTTACATTTACCTCTTGCTCTTCAAGAACCAATAAATCCTGTAAACAAAAACAGTATCTTTAGCACACTCGTATTAAAGATTCTATGAGGATGACAGTTTCATTTGTGTTTTTAAGTTTTGATTTGAAATGGCCAGTTCAATGGATGAAGACGGTTTAAGCAGTATTATGTATAATCATCGTTATTAGCTGCTACTGGAAGAAACAAACTAGTAGCATTTATACTTAATTACTTATATTTCCAGAAAATAATAAAGAAAAAGAACCAAACCAAAAAACTCACTTCCTACCTTTTGTATCTCAGGATGAAAAATTTCCCTTGGGCTCTTCTCAAATTTATCAAGACTCATAGCACTGAAATGCAAGTGAAATACCGCTTTATAGAAGAGCAAGTACGCATTTCAACATTGAACCACCGACTGACTGCAGTTACAACACGTTAAAAAATGAACTGTTCGAAGAGCCTCTGTTAAATGGAATATTTCATGGAATTGCCATTTCTTTCCCAAAATACTAACTTCCAACACTTTCTAAACTTCTTTTGTATTTTAGAAACAGAAATTAGTAAGACCCTGTCTGGAGATCAGGTTTAAATTTATTTATGTATAAAGCACTCTAAAGAGCTCTACTACATCAACCTTCACTTTGGCTTTAAACATAATCATCGTGAGCATTTTAGGAGGGCTCAATAACCTGTTCTATTTTTTAAGCTTTTCTTCTCTCTCTTCTTAAATAATTCAAGGCAAGTCAAATGAAAAATGAGCAGCTCAGCATCAAATTCACACACCAATGATTCACAGGTGGAACAGAAAAGTTACTTACATAAAAAGCAAGATCAACTGCCTCAAGAAACAGAAATATCTAATTCATATAACTTTTTTCTTAACTCATGCTTCTGCATTTACTATTATTTTTATGCTCCTTTTTCCCCCCCTGAGCATTATAGAACTGTGCAGCATGTCACAGAGTACCAAATACAATCTGCCTGGGGCACAGTGAACTAACATAGAGGTCAAATGTTTCCACTGTTGCTTATGTCAGATCACAGAGCAGACATCATCTTCTTTAGTTCCTTTTGAAAGGTACTAAAGCCTTCCAAAGAACTTAGAAAAAGCACGTTTATAAACATAACCAAAATTCTTTGAGACAGTCTTGTACCTAGATTCACACCAGGTGTGAACAGGTTGAAATGTCAAAGGACTACCAATCAGGCCTGAGGCACGGCTCAAGGACCGTAAAAGCCAAAAAAAAAAAAACAAAACAAAACAAAAAAAAAAACAACCCAACCAAAAACCAAAGCCAGGGAAGAGTTTTCAGTCCAAGCTGAAGCAGGCAAAAGGAGATGACGTTTATGCACCCGACCGCACGTGGCACAGAGAGAAACAAGGTCTGAAACAAGCCTACCATTTTCCTCTGTAGAATACTGGAGCATCACAGGATGGAACACATCAGGGTGTTTTAGCCACAGAGTTATGACCCTAGCTAATAGATGATAGAGTTCCTCCACTCTGGGATGCCTGATGAAACACACACTTGTGGGCAGAGTGAAGAGAGAGGCCGGGTTGGAAAGGGATGTTAGGAAGAGATACTTCAGTGACTCGTGGGCAGACATGGAAAATCAGGTACTTACGCAGGTCAAGAACGCAGTACAGACAACTAGGAACACTATTTGAGCCAACACGGTAGGAGTTCAAAGAAGGCACTTAGTTCAACTTGATGAAGAAGATGATAGATATCCGAAGAGTTTTCGACTCACCATCTCGACACTCCAAAACAGAGCCTCAGCCCAGGAAATCAGATTTAAGAAGCAAGGCTCAATGGCCCGATAGCCTCTCAGGCACATTCAGTGGTCTGGGACCTCTCATAAATCTTGTGCCGTAGCAGGAACATCCAGATCTATTGGCAGTGACTTCACACCAACACACATGCTCTGCTTCCAGAATTCTCCTTTCACATAGGCACTGTCAGTGTTAACCAGTGGCCCGGCTTCAATCAAACAAGAAATATTCGTTCCTACTCTATACAGATTAAAGGTTTTAGAAACTTGCAAAGCCCTCATTTATCTGGTACGTGCTGTTTACTAAAAGGCCCTTTTAATGGCTTCCTAGAGAAGCTAAAACCCTTACAGAAGATCCATTTGATGACATTATCAGTGAGGGATTTGAGAAAACACACCACATGATAAGATTGTAAAACTGCAGATTAAATTTGAATGAGTGCTTTGAAAACCAGTGCTCTGACATTTCAGCTGATTAAAATGTTCAAAGAAATAGAAACAGTGTTGGGTTTGCTCACTTTATATTCTCTTCTACCACCCAAGAGGCAGGGCAGAGTATGAGCATGCTCATACAAACTCCATCCGAGAGTAGGAATTTTCTCGGCTTCACTGCGCATAATATACCCATAGCGAGACCTAGATGAAGACAGTCAGCTGAAGAAATAATTCTCGGCATCTTGACTGCTTGCTTCCTCCTGCTAGGGCCACATCATAACCGCCAGTCAAAATCTGCTATTCCTTAGCTCTTTTTATTGTCTAATTTTAAAAGCTATTTCTTCTCCATCACGGCAGTTCCACTTAGTACCTGTTCTCCAATTAACTTGAAATTGTCCCTCTGCTGAAGAAAAAGTGCTAAGAATTTCTCTCCATTTTAAATTTTCACTTTGCCTGTTCCAGAACAGGCTTTAAAACCACTTTTCGCTGCCTTCAATGAGCAAGATTTGCAAAACTATTTTTACGGTTTTTATAAATTTATCACGAAAACCACAGAACGCAAGCTCTGAATTACAGGAAAAGGTATACAGGCAAATATCTAAACTGATAACTTATTCGTAAATGCATACCTTAATATAGATTTCACTGATAATGTTTTTGTGGGACTGTAAGGGAGACATATTTTCTGAGTACCCTGTAAACAAGAAAAGCTAGGATATGTTACAGGACATACCAACTTCTTCTGCATATTCAAATAGGAATATTAATAAAAACAATTAAGTAAAAAAAATCAAGAAAACCAAGGTAATTTTACTTAGCCATATTTACTGCTGATTTAGAGGGAAAAAAAAAACAGATGGATGTCGCAAAGAAAAAAAAAGTGAACCATGCACGCCTACAGGAGAGTTTGATCACAGGATGTAATCAAGAACAATTTAGGCATCATTTCTAAAAAAAAAGCAGTTGTTAGAACAATTAGAAAATATCTGACATCACAGATTTCTGTCAAAACGTTTAGTCTAATGTTATCTGCAAATTTAGTTTAGTTTTATCTGCTATGGTAGAATTATACGTTCTTATGATATGAAATGAAAATATGTAATAAATACCAGAATTCTGGAGAAAGAGAAAAAGCATATGATAAACATACCCAAAACAAACAAACAAAAGTCAGAATAGCAGTTAAGTATTTCTTTCTTACTGTTTTTCTCCAAAGTATCGAATGGTATTGAGGAATGCGCTGATTATTTTGGTCAGACAGTACAACAGACAGGAAGAAAGGGTTCTTCTCTGCATCTGTACCTATATAATTCTGATGAACTGTTGGGAGAAAAACAAGCAGCACTATCAACCATAAAGAAGACGCACCCACCCACTCGTGTCCAGAATGAGACAGACACCTGTAAACATATGCATTCATATGTAAAAATGTATCACTGTCTCCATAAATAACTATGTACTTATATAGGGATGTGTAAAAAAATCACCCAAAGAGAAAGGTACAGCTTTCAAAGCCAAGAAGGGTTTCAAAACATCCCTTTTTTGGTAGCAGGGGTTTCGCTCTTTACAGACACCCATCCTCTGTTTTCAGGTTAAAAACACATGAAACAGACTTGTTTTCTGTAAAGGACAGAAAATGGTTTAATACTGAATTAACACCATACCTTTTTCCATATTGAAATAATAACAATTCAAAACTGCATTACATTTTCATTGAACCAATTCCAATCCGTTTGCAAAAAAAGAATTACCTTTCCCTAAAAAATATTTGAAGTACCATCTCGTATGATACTCTGGGTTTTCCAAATGCACATCCGTTCTGTGCCACGTACCCGGAGTGGAGTCTGTATTCTGAAATAGAATCGGGAGACCTTTACATTAAATGCCAAGTGAAAAAAAAAAAAAAAAATTGGACAAAATATAGGCAAAAGCAAATAAAGACCAGCTGATTCACCAGAAATTTTAGCTGTACACTGCTTTTTAAAAAGCAAGGATTTTTCCGAAGTCAGTTGGTGCATAGCTGAAATAAAAACTTCTCCCTCTCATTCACCCTTTTTTCTAATTTCTCTCTAAGTAGCTAAGTCTTACCCTACTGTACCATCGTTACAGTAATGTCTTAGAATGTCAGTGAAAAAAAGGTCCTTCGATGTGGAATTTGAAGACAAATATTTTTAAAACGTAAATAAATGAATGTCCTCAGGTTTTATTTTCTCAGTTCTTCCCAAATTAATCCTCAAAGTCTCCTTGCTTGACCAAAGCACGCTTTGGAAGTTCTTCAGCGTTGTTTCTCATAAATTAAGGTAAATTCCCAAGCATCCCTCAAGTCCTTCCCCACTACAAATTAACACGCAAAGAAAAAGCCATTCTTCATATTCATTCGCCACACAGCCATTCATCACCCGCTCTGCGAGTCTTTCCACGATTTTGAACTGCATGAAACTGAGCTAAAAAGACACAGAGTACCAAACGTGACCCCCCAAAGAATCAATGCAGAACAGTTAGATTGCATTCAACTCTGCAGCCAGCGCTGATGCAAACAGATGATTGGTAACAGTTTGCTGTTACTATTAGTTCAATGCACACTTTACCAAGATGTTACCAGTATTTCTAGAATATGAGGTCCCCTTTCTTTCATTATTAAGACTATATTTACAGACGAAAAAGTTTTACAAATGAAGGTAAGCAGAAACCTAGGTGCCACCGGAGTAGTTGCAGGAACACACTGCGAGTTTAGCAGCAAGAAAGACGAAGGGAATGACGCTCTGAGGCTCCGCTCAACTTCTTTATCTCTTATTTAAGACAAGCACAGCTGCCAAAAGGCAACTGAGGGTCCAAAAAATGAAGCTATAACCTCATGACACCAACGAGCAAACTGTAAAGCGCAGAGGTCGGCTTGAACATTGTAGTACCACCGGGATAGCATATATATATAAAGAGTGATGAACTAGAGACCGCGAAGCGTCATTCAGAGGTATTTTTCTCCTAACACGATCAAGTGAGCAAAAACGTTACCAAAATGAAATAAAATGCCAGAATTTTCAAAGTCCTCTTCCCTAGTAATTGACTGCAAATATATCTTTCGTAGGTGAAAAATAACTGAAGCTGAATAATTTTTTCAGCTTCCTACGAGTACCTTTGGACACTTACCTCACCAGAGGAGCCATTTTCCACACGGAATCGTCCAGCTCTTTGAATGGCTCCATCAGCATCACTAGATATAAGCTATAAGAGAGTTTAAGACAGGTTCTATTTCCAAAAATAGCCATACGACCAGCAATCAAAGCTTACTACCATTTCTTTTTGCTCCAGGCATAATGACTTCCCACGGAAAAGGGATCAATCTAGCTATTACCAATTTGACTAAAGGCTTTGAATGACCCAGGAAGACCCCTAACGAGGCATGAATGAGATGCTACTGTGGGAAACATGAAGCAAGAAAACTTAAGCATCAAACATTTAGAAATTTGAAAGGGCAACGAGAACCTTTAAACATCTGTACTCCAAAAAACACATATTTTCATAAAATGCTAGCGAGATTTTAAGAAAAACAACCAAAATACAAGACTGTTCATGTGAGCTTACTGTGAATTTTTTATGACAAATAACTTTTTTTTTTTTTTCCCAGCAAAAGACTCTAAGTACAAGGAATGAAAGAGCCTCTTACCCGAAAACAGTTTACTCACATTTTTGGATTAAAACACCGCATCTGTTACGCGGAACGTACGGAAAGGAAAGAAAGACACCTGGCGTTCCCCGCAACGCACCAGCAACTGGGCCGCCAATTTACGCCCAATTTAGTGTTAGTAAATATACTACCCGAGAACTTTAAAATTACAACTATAGCTAGTAGAAAATTTGCGATTTCTTCCCACAGTAAGAGAACTGGCGTTCATTTTCATAACTCCTCCCCACTTCCGCTTTCCTACAGTAAATTTATGTAATTTCATTACGACCCTGTAATCAGAATGACAGTTTTAACCGCTGACATATTTTCACTGTGGAAAACGAAGTGCCAGCTTAATCTTTGAATTTCAGGAAAATGCAGAACAACTGACAGATTCTAGGGAACCCTTGTCAAAATCCTAATTCTGACTAGTTCATTTAGTTTTAAGCCCTCTCCCACTATTATGAGTCACATACCTATAAAATTACATACACGTGTATGTACACATGTGAGCACGCATGGTTTATAACTTACATAATTGCAAGTACTTCATTAAATACTACCCTAATATTTTGCCATCTTCAGCTTCCAAGAGGGAAAAATGCTCAATTTCCATCTGGAAGTAAACACAGTATTTACATAACGTTTCCTGAAGTGTTACAACGAAATATTAATAAAAAAGGTGGTAAAAAGATCCCCTATCACCAGTCTGATCCGTATCTATTCAGAAGCCTCTTTCTATTAGCTTATTACTTTCAAGTCCAGCTTAGAAAGCACGTTTTCCAAACTGGATCCAATTTTTTTACTCGGAAATGAAAAGGATTAGAGCTCTGCATTATAAGCTGGTAAACGGAAGGACAGGCTACATAAACTTACAAGCTCCACAGATCCATAATGCTTTCTGCTAAACTCTCCACGTCTGCAACCCAGATCTTCAGAGACAGAGCTGGAATAGAAACGTTTCATCAGTGTACACAGGTCAACTAGCATCACACTTCCTGCAATGCTATACCCTGCCATTAAAAAAATATGAACAAGCTTCATAGCGTATAAACTCATTGCTGCAGGGAACACTTCTTACAGCATGCACAATCTCTAGTAGCCATTGCAGTCTGGCTTTCACATGACTCCCAAGAGAAATGGCCGTGTCCTGACCAGAAGCAAAAGCTACGGTTAAATTAAATACTTAGGCACGGTGCAGTCAGAGTTCCAAAGCGGGTGGTGGCTTATAAACCGCGTCCGAAATGTAAACTTAATGCCTCAAATGGGACAACCGCACTATACGACTCAGTAAGACCGCACTTAGCGTGTCACTGCTGATTTCTTCAGTCTTTTTTCGGCCTACACGCAAGGAGAAACTAGACCAGTACTTCCATTTAAGAGCACAAGGAAACGACAGCATTTCGGAGGTGTCCCTCCACAGCCTTAACAAAGACAGCAAACAAAAGTAATCCTACAATGCAAAGGTCAAAATCCACCTGCGTTACCACATATAACCTCATACCATCGTATCACATTAAGCACCGCCTCTACGCAACTCCATTCCAATAATTTGAAGACATATACTGTCTTGCCACAATCCATACACTTTGGTATGAAAAGCTTTTTTCTGACACCGCTCTCTCACTAATTAAAAAACCGGGAATATATCTGAGCTAACAATTAAAACAAGACTGCTTTAATATTAATATTCTCATTCATTTGTGTCCCAATTCAAACTACCTAACCTTCAAACACACTAGCAGTCCTTTTAAAAGTCAGAATTATGCCCAAGAGCTAATCTCTGCTTCTTCTCAACCTAACGTCACCTGCTTCGCATCTAGTCATTAAAGCAGAATCTTACATCAACATAAATGCTACAGAGACAACGTCATGAAAATTAGGCAGCTTCACTTTAGGCACAGGTAAGATTCACATCGTCGTGCTATTTGCATAAGCGCATATACTCCCTAATGAATTCTTGCCTGCATACCTCTTTGGCTCTCCATTCTCGGTTACCACCAAGATTTGTACCCAACTCTCTGACATACCACATCTGCTAATTTAAAAAATACAGCTGTTCATATTCATTTTCTTCACTGAATTGCATCCTTCCTCAGTCCTGACCTATATAAGAAAAACGGCTGCTCCAGTTACGACACTTTTAGAGTAGTTTCCACCCTACTAAGATGAACTGCCGGCACTGAAGAGGTCAGTTCGTCAGTGCCTCAGATTAGCTGGGCTTAATAATTTAAAATTTACTGACATTGCAAAGTATTTAAATACGGATGCACCTTTATTCACGTGAATAAAACCAACCAGCTTATGTTCATTTGTACGGCATCTACAGTATACTCCACCTCCCCTTCCCATTTGTCGGGAAACACAGGTGCAGTTGTATAAATGAACAGTAAGGACGACGAGGAGAGAGGACTAGCTTCCTCCCTTTTCAACAGAAGCTCCTACAAGACAGTCCTGAAAGCTGAACAACAAAGCACGATTGAACATACTTGCTAAACTAAATCTAGATGTTTTGAGGATCCTAGCGTCAAATCCCAAGTTTTGTCTTTTAGAAGTTCGACACCGGAAAGCACATTACTTGGGGGTCGGGAAGGTAGTGGCAGAAAGGATAAAGTTTGCAGATTGCACCTGTGTGATCAGAAAGGACGTAGCCTACATGCCCCTTGGGCTTACCATTCTCCTTACCATCTATATGTTTACTTGCCAGTATCGGCCAACCTGTTTTCACTTAAGAAAGAGTCACAGGTACAAACGCAGTCAGCAGTCGTGTAATTGCAGCGATATCCCAGCGCTACCCGCCTGCACGAGCTCAACGCTGAATACGCCGCGAAACCGACTCTGAAGACGCTCGTCCGACTCCGCCCACACCACCTGCAGCAGCCCCCGAGGCAGACGGCTGCAGCTCGGGAGCTTCTGCTGCTCCGCTAGCCCGAGGGCCAGCCGCCCCACGCCGCGGAAGCCTCCAGCGCCGCTCGCCCCAGCGGCCCCTCCAGCTCCCGGTCGGCGGAAGCAAAGCACCGCCTTCCTCTCCGCCATCGCCGGCCGGCAGCACGCCACGCCCCGCCCCACCCGAGCTTAGCCCCCGCCTCCGGTACCGCTGAGTGAGGCCGAGGAATCGGGTGGACGCCCCTTCCGCGCTGCTCAGCTCCATGCGGACGGCCAGACGGAGGCTTCACCCCTCCAGCGTCGCTCCCGCGGCTCCGTCCCGCGCGGGAGAGGCGCCGGGAGCTCCGCGCGCACATCCCGCTGCCCCCGGCGCACGGCCCCGCGCGCCCGCCCCGGCCCGCCGACCACTCCTACGCCGCGTCGGCCACCGCGTCGGCCGCTGCGCCGCCGGTAGTGCCCGCCGGGAGTTGTAGTCCCGGGCTGCGAGCGACCGGTCCGTCCTCCGCCGCCGAGAGCTGCAGTCCCGCAAGGGGAGCGAACGGGTCCTTCGCCCCTGTGCAGGGAGGGACCTCAGCCAGCACCGCCCCTCCCGAATGCAGGCTTTGTAAACGTAACGGTAAAACATCATTTGAGACACCTCTTGAGAGTTTTCCATGGAAAGCACGCCTATTCGATATGCCTGCAAGTAACAGAAACCAGTCAGCTCCAAGACGGCCAAGCAGATAGGTCAGATTTGCCGTGGAATGCTGCACTCAAGTCAAGATGCTACACCACAATGATTTCCATTTCCACTACGTGACCGAAAGCGAGTTTGCGTGGTGACTTGCCCGCCAGACGAAAAGCAAAGGACTACAAGACACATCTGCACAGCGTTGTACTTAACACTGAGAAAAGCCAGTCGTCAGAGTTTGTCACAGATCTATTACTGTAATAAAAATTTTGCTTAGAAGTAAGAAATTAGAAGTGCCACAATAGCATTATCTGAAGCGTACTTAGCATCACATTTCTTCATACCAATCAGACATGACGCAGCAGAGAATTTTCATGCTTGACTTTCAGCTATATCGACCAAGCGAGTGAGCCACGCAGCAGCGGTGGGACGGCTGGAGCTCTTGCGGTGGGTCCGTGAGCGCAGATTCCCGTCGCGGTACAGCCGTGTCCTCCAGCCTCGCACAGTGATCTCCCTGCAGTAGCATCATAGGAAAGGGATGAGACACCGGCTGGCGTGCAGGAACAGTGGAGGAACAAGGCGGAGAAGAGCCTGAGCGGGAGACAAGGCACCATCCTCGGACACACTGCCTATTTGCTATGGGGCAGCCGCCAGCCTGCGCGACAGGAGCTGGGGAGGGACTTCAACCATTTGGGGGGGCTGCCCTCCCTTTATTTTTCTAGCAGAGACCCCTTTCGGAGGGGGGATGTACGTATGTAAATTGCATTATTAAAGCAACATGCTGCTGTCCGGGCTAGTTTGATTTGTTTTGTGCTTTTTTTGGGAGCGAGTTTTTTAGGGAGGGAGTTGGGAGTCTGGGGGTGATGATGTCATTTGGGGCACCCCAGTGTCACTGGGAGAGTGAAGATGCAGTGGAGGAGAAGGTGAGTAGGGTATGGGAGGGGTTAGGTGGGGTCCTCCCAAAAAAAGGGAGGTTACAGCCCAAAAATGCTTGGAAGTTTAGGGGGTGCATTTGTGCAAAAAAATACAAAAAACTGCCCCTCTCTGCAGTCCTGCTGGGCTATGTCATGCCCTGGGGCCACTCTGCCGTTGCTCAAATGGCCAAAATCCACTCATCCAGGAGTGGGAAAGGGAGGGAGGGCACAGGAATTCATCTTAGGTGGTGAGGCCTGGAAATTTTCAAGGCAACGAATTGATCTTTGGATAATTCCAGCAGAGCAGAGAACACGGTGCCGTGGGCTCTGGCAGGGCTGTGCTCAGCTCTTTGTTCTCTCCCAGGTCCAAAAGTGTGACCAGTTCCAGCAGCAGTGACAGCTCAGCCAGCGACTCCTCCTCTGACAGCCAGGACTCCTCTACCTCCTCCGAGGACAGTGACAGTGAGGACAGCTCCTCCTCCTCCTCCTCCCCCTCCTCCTCCCCCTCCCCCTCGTCCAGCAGCTCTTCCTCCTCCTCCGACTTCGACTCGGATCCGAGCTCCTCCAGCAGCAGCAGCAGCAGCAACAGCTGCTCTGAGGAAGGATGAGCCCCCAAAGAAGAAGAAGAAATAGCTGGGGAGCTGCAGGACTGGTGTGGAGTGGGGGACAAGCCCCTCCCAGGGGCTGGAGCACACGGCTGCCAAACATTCAATGGTCAACATTTCTACTGCTCACACTTTCCAAGTGTTTTGCCTAGTTGTTCCTAGGACATGGAAGGTATTAAATGGCTTCCTGAGACTTACTGAGAGAGTATTTTTGTGCTTTATCCTTTTATGGAAGATTTTACTTTTTTAGTTCCAAGAAAAATTTTTTAAAAATCTATCATCAGATTCGTTGATATGAGCTAAAGTCCAGTAACCTGGATGTTTACATGCTGGAAAGCAAAAGCTTTTTATTGCAGGTTATGCTGTGCATCATGTGCTGTTCCTCTGTTAATGACAGCTTCACTTCCATTGAGAAAATCCTCTCCAACTGTTAAAAGCAGAAGTTTTTCAGCGCTGCTGTGGAGCTGTGGCATTGTTGAAGCTGAATGCACAACGTGTCCCACACAGAGCCTCCCATCTCATCAGCTGGTGACAAATGGATTCTGTGCTGCTGAGCTTGTGTTCCAATGGCTTTTCCTGATGCTTCCAGGTCCAGTCTTAAGTGCACCATCCAGCTGAGCTGTGTTGGTTTGTTACTGATCAATGGAGTGCTTGTCCTGCCCGCAGGCTCTGGGCTTTTCACTCCCCTGTGGCCTTGGCTCGTGTGTTGGAAGTGTTTGCTGAGACACAGAGTGTTGGTGGTGGGAAGCAGCAGCTCAGTGACTTGGGGCTGCTGCTGCTTTAGGAGTTTCATCTTTGTGCCTTTTTTTTGTCAATTCGGTGTGCCCCAGTGAGACAAGGGCTGCAGTGGGTGTTCTGCAGAGCTCCAGCACAATATTGCCACGCAGCAAAAGCAGAGAAATAATAACAGCCACAACTGGGCACTGTTCTCACTGGATGCTCAGTAAAAAAGAGACTCTTTGAAATAAAGGGCTCAAAGGAAAGTGTTTCCCCTTGGATGTGTGAAATGCAGGATTGCCAAGTGACAGTCTGCCCCACCAGCACGCTCCCCAGCCACCCCTGTCCTCCAGCGCCACATCCACGGTTTTTGAAGCCTTGCAGGGATGGTGTCTCCACCCCTGGCCCGGCCTTGGTCATCCAGGGACAAGGATTCCTCTGCTTTTGCAGGAAGAGGGAAGGGGAAGCGTTTCCCTCGCAGATGGGACAGGAACGTGTTCCACAGGCTCCAGGAGTGGGTGAGTGACAGCTGAAGGCTGAGCCATGGTGAGCAGCAGAGCTAATTACCACTTTCCCCCAGTGCTCTAATTGCCACCTTCCCCCAGTGCTCTAATTAGCACCTCCCTCAGCTCACCCTTCCACCCAGCCACTTCCCCAAGCCTGTTTTTCAGGGGTTTTGTCACCCAGCATTCGGCTGCAGCACAGCTTTGTCCTCCAGGTGCTGCTCCTGCCCGGAATTGGACCCACGGGGATGGAAAACGCCGTGGTTCCAGTGGGATTTGGGTCTCCAGCACATCCCTCCCGCTGTGCCCTCAGCCTGGTGCCCCCAGCCACAGGGAAAGGGAGCAGGTGGTGTAATCCCCCACCTAATCCTAAAGATTTCTCTCCAGGAATGCTGGGGCCTCCCAGCTCGGCGGAGCATTCCCTGGTGGCAGACGCTTCCTCACACGCAGGGAAAAGGTGGAACCCCAACGCTTTTCCCAAAAGCCCAAAATATTCCCCCATCTGGCAGCCGGGAGCTGAGGGAACGGGCATCTTCCCCTTCTGTCTGGGTGCCTGTGGCAGCTCTGAGGTGTTGCTCGGGGATTTTCAGTGCTGGGGCTCCTGCAGGGCCAGGGAAGTGCTTTGGGCCCCATCATCCGTGCAGGGAAAAGCAGATATTCCATTAACCCCTTAGAGACCATTGCAGGAGCTTCCTGGGAGAACTGGGAATGGGGATCCGTAGGGGGATTGACTCCCAATTAATGCTGTCAGAAACCCTTCAGCCACCCCAAACCACCCCAAACTTTCCACAAAGAAACCTGGAGGAGAACCCAAGGCTTCCTTGTGCCCTGGCTGTGTCACACCCTGGCAGTGCCGCTCTGTGCTTCCCCTTCTTTGGGCCAGAATTGTTCCCAGAATGATAAACCCGGAGGGAAGTGTTTCCACCTGGGAAAGTGAGGCTGTTCCCACACCACCCTCCTATTTATTTCATGAGGAATTTTGAAATTTTGGTTTTCTGCTCCAGCCAGGGACAGAAGACAGTTTGGGCAGCAAAAAAAATCTGAAGTTGAATCAGATCTTAAGCCTGGATTTAAAATGGATCACATTAAAAGAACCCAAAAAATCCAGAAAAGAATGAAAGAATTCCTAATTTTCCTCCTGATCTCCCTCCCTGTCCTCCCATCCACTTTTCCCATATCCAATTATAGATCCCTCCAGCCAGAGCCCTGCCAGTGCTTTACAAATAATCACAGGGAACACAGATTTTGTGAAATATTGAAGCTTTTGCTGTTAAAAAAAATGAAGTCTCTCTGCCATATTAGCCACGATGAAATGTCAGTGTGCCACTCTTCCCCAAGTAACATCCTTCCCTCTGTCACTCTTGCTCTGGCACATGGCAGGCCGGGATCATCTCCTTCCCACAGGGAAGGATTTGGGTTTAAATTCGAGACACAAACTTGGACAAAATTGAATGTCTGAGGTGTGTAAGAATAAGGGAAAATCGTCTCAGATCTTCTTCAGCTGCCTTTGTTTCCTGCCCTGTAACTCTTCACTCCCTGAAATGACTCAGAACACCTGGGGATGAAGGCACCATGTTGAAGGCTGCAGAATTCTCCCTGTTCTCCCTCGACTTTTCCAGGACCTGAGCATGTCAGGAGCCTTGCAGCCCATTCCAATGCTTGACAGCCCTTTCCATGAAGGATTTTTTCCCAATGTCCACCCTGAGCCTCCCCTGGCCCAGCCTGAGGCCATTCCCTCTCCTCCTGTCCCTGTTCCCTGGGAGCAGAGGCCAACCCCCCCCGGCTGCCCCCTCCTGTCAGGGAATTCCAGAGAGGGAAAAGGTCTCTCTGGAGCCTCCTTTTCTCCAGGCTGAGCCCCTGGGAGAGCAGGGATTGAGCAGGTGTGGTGGCTGAGGTGCTCCAGCTTTAAGGTCTCACTCTGAGAGCACTCCGAGTTTGTTTCCAGGCTGGAAATGGTGCCTGGAATTTTGGGTGGCCAACGGGGATCTTGAGGATTTGAGGTGGCAGCTGGGAGAGAAACCTGCTGCTCAAATGGCCCTGGAGGTTATTTCCCTCCCTCTGGAATCTCTGCCAGTTAAGAGCCCAGCCTTCTCCGGGGCTGCAGTTGAATTATTTGCTTTCACCTCCGATCTGCCCAAGGTGGAGCAAACTCCTCTGGAGCTGGCAAACGCCAACAGATCCCATCTCCGCAGGGTTAAGGGATGGAATTGTATTTCTCTTAACCGCTTTTGACCAGGAAGTTGGGATTTTCTCCCTCTTCCTGATCCCTGTTTCTCCTTTCTTGAGTCTTGAGTTGTTTTGGGGAGCAGAAGGTTCAGGGCTGTGCCCCCGAAGCAGCTCTGGCTGTGTGAACACAGCAACTTTCTGCAAGTTAAATCTGCTGCTATTTCTGTATTGGAAAAGGAGCTGAAATGCCAGTGGTGATGTAATGTTCATTTACATTTAGGGTCTGTTTCTATTTATTTTTGCTCCTATTAACTGCATCTTGATTCCAACAGTTTGGGGTTTTTTTTTTTTTACCTGCTGAGGCTCTCTTTGCTGTGAACAGCTCGTTTTTTACTTCAAGCCTGCCAGATTTCCTGCCTTATTGAGTCCATAAATGAAGAATGACAGGTAGAAGGGGAAATGGATGTCTCCTCCCCAAGGGGAGGCTCCTAAATTAGATAGGAGCCGTTTCTCTAGGAACTGCTGCCTCTGATTGCCACTGGAATGGCTCTGGAAGGAGCTTAGAGGGGATCATTCACCTCGGGTTTGTCCTGGGTGTGCAGAGCTGGGGAGATGCTTTGGGGCTGAGAGATTTCCTGTGCCATCTTCCATGAACATGCAGAGAGGTGGATTAAAAGTGCCTGCAGAGCTCTGATGTGCAGCCTGTGGCTCCCTGCTCCCACTGCTGCTCCGCTCAAGGAGTTTCTCAGCCCCAGAGCAGGAGAAAAAGGCAGAAAATCATGGAATCTTGGGGTTGTTGAGGCTGGCAAAGGCCTTTAGCATCATCAAGTCCAAACATCAACCACCACCATGGTCACATCAACCCATGACCTCAAGTGCCATGTATTTATCCATACATATTTATCCCTGTATTTATCCATATATTTATCCATGGATTATCCATATATGTTTATCCATATACATTTATCCATGTATTTACCCATGTATTTATCCCTATATTTACCCATGTATTTACCCATGTATTTTATGAACACTTCCAGGGTTGGTGACTCCACCACTGCCCTGGGCAGCTGTTCCAGCACTGGACAACCCTTCCCATGCTGGGCCAGGAGATGGATTCTGGAAATCCAGACTCCGAGGAGCAGGGGATTAAGGCAACATTGGATTCCTTTATTCTCCCAGAAGGATAAAGGAGATTTATCCCCAGATGAACCAGAGGTGATCACACTGAGGTCATCAGTGGGATTTCTTCCTTACTCCCACAAATACCCACTGGGGTGACAGAGTTCCCTACAAGGGCGGTGTTGGAAGGAGCTGCTGGAATGTTTTGCTGTTCATTGGGATCCACAGGATGTTTGGTGTCTCTCAGAGCTGTTCCAGGCTCTCCACAGACCCAAACACTCCTCACACTTCTCCTCAGAGTAGAGAGGTTTCCCAGAGTGCTGGTTTTTAATTTCAGATGCTGGGATAACGACACGGCTTCAGGAGGCAGGAGACTCATTGTGCTGTGCCTCAGTCCAGGCAGGGACAACCCCCAGCTAATAAAAACCTCTTTAAAGCACAAAAAGTCCCATTAAACTGATATTATAAAGGCTGCAAATTGAAGCAGGCCTCAATCAGAAAGCAGCAGAATTTAATTCCCCCCCCTTGCCCATTTGCATGATGATCTCCTTCCTAATTGCCCATCCACGCTTTTCCCACAGAAGGGCTGTCCCGAGGTTGGAGATGGTTCCAGCTTTATGGAGCTTTGATCTTGATCTGGTTTTACTTTTTACAGAGCACAGAACCCGAGAGTGGCAACTGCTTTCCTCTTGTTCCTCCTGTGGCAGTGAACTGCTCTTCCCAAGGACGGCTGCAGGAATTCTCAGGCAGCAGAACGTATGGAATGCCAGGCACGCTACAGAATTTCAGTGGGAGCGGCAGGAACTTCTGTTCTTTACTGGCAGGGCTGTGCCATGAAGGGGAGCTCAGAGATATCGGTCAGCTCAGGGAATGAGCCTGGCTCATGGTAAGGAAATTCGCTGTGCAGTTACTTTGGGCCCTTTCTCTTGTTCTCGTTCTCCTTCTCCTTCTCCTTCTCCCTCTCTTCCCAACACCGGTTCCAGACCTCAGTATAATCCACGTTCCCACAGCCTGACCTTGCAGTTTTCCCAGCTTAGCAGCCCCAGCAACACTTGCAGCCTCTCTGTCTGGACTTTGTCTTGCTGAAATCTCCCTTTGTTGATCCTTTGCTGCCTCACCTTTTATCCAGCAATAACGTGCAGTGGGTGGAAGCTTCTCAGAATTCCCTCCCTGTTCCACTGGAAACATTCCCGAGTGGAAGCAGCTGCACTGCCCATCAGCACTTCCCTGCTTTTAGGAGTGGTTGAGGCATGAAGGATGCAACAAATGGAGTTGGCTCCAAGGGGATGAAATGCTCCCCGTGAGGCTGCTCAGAGAGCTGGAGCTGAGGAATCTGGGTGGGAATCACTCCAAGAAAAAGGAAGGAAAAGAGAGCAGAGGAACAGGGATGCAATTCCAACCTCTCCAAGGACTGGCATGGGCACATTCACCATCACCATTTAATCTAGACATGATTTCTTCTTTGCCTCTGGCTGCCAGGAGCAGGATGAGCAGTTTAATGAGTTTAAATAGTGAATAGTTTAATTAGCTGGAAGAGACTGGATCAATAGCTGCTTAAACAAACAACTGGCTCCCTGTTTCCAAGCTTGGATGTAGTTTTGGAAGGTTCCTGGCAATTTGGCAGGGATTAGTGATGCTGAGAATGTGCTTTTTTGTGGGTTTGGGGCTTTTACTCCTGTTCACGTGGCTGCTTTTTCTTGTTGAGTGGAAAACAGGAGGGAAAGAGCAACCACGGGAGGAATTCCACTCTTGCTGCTTCAAGGGATGGATGAGGAAGGGAACAGGCTGCAGGGAATTTGGAGTGCAAACTGAGATCTCTCCGATATTTTCGGCTCAGTCAGTCCATCGGTGCTTGGTGGCTGTTTAGGCCACGTGCAAGGTGAATGATGGTGCACATCGCAGAGCTGCTGGTGGCTCCTTCCCCTGCCCGGCTGTCAGTCACCCTGCAGGGTGCTGGAGCAGCGTGCCAGAGGCCACGGATCCTATGGATCCCATGGGTCCCAGGGGCGTGATCAGGAGCCTGAGCCTGCTGGCCACTCCCTGCTCTCTCTTATCCTGATTTTTCAGCTCTGCAGCGAAGCCAGCTCGAGCTTTTCAACCCTTAGAAACCCAGGGACCTTTCATGTCTGCTCTCAGATCTGGGATTTAAATCCAGCCCTTATCAAAGCACCCCATGACTAGGCAGGCCCTGAATCCCAGCAGGGATCTGATAAAGAGGGACCTGACATCCTAAAGAAACCCTTTGAAATCCTGCTGGGATTGATTTGTATCCATAATGGAGCCCAGAGCTCTCTGCCAGGGAGAGATGAAGCTGCTCCTTTGCTTTATCATCCTCAGGCCCTTCCCAGCTTTGAGGGAAATTCACTTCCTCTTCAAGCCCCAAAATCATGGAAAAGTTCCTTTGTACCCTTCTCTCCACAGCCCCTACGTGGATTAACCAACTTTTCCGAGCTGATTAATGGTTTGACAGAAGAACTGCCTGGAGAGCAGCTGAATTCCCACACCAAAATTCCTGACTGAGGGAAACGACCTTGGGTTCCTCCCCTTCCCGTAAAGCCTGGGAAATCTGGGAAAATCACAGCTCCAAAGGAGCTGCTCCCCTCGCCCCCGGATTCAAAGAGAAATGGAGAAACACTCAAGGAAGTTTTGAGATAAAACCACTGCAGATAAAATTGAAATGAGCCCTTCAACCCTTTTTTTGTGTGGTATTTAGAATGCAAGGGAAAGAAGGGCTGGGTAATCCCTGGGATTAGGGAACAGCACGGCTGAGGTCCCAGATTTCGAGGCCAGGTAATGGCTGGAACAAAACATTAATATGGACTTTGTCTTTAAAAGCAAAAGCTTTAAAAATTAGGAATAGAACAGAAACTCTCATTAGTTCAGGACTGTACAGAGCCTAAAGCCTCCTTAGGTTTTCAGCTCAAGGCAACTTTCTTTTTCATGGGGCCATAAACAGATTTTTTCTGGCTTTTTAGAGCTGTTTCCTCTACTAAAATCCATTCAGCTGTCAATCCATCCTCCCTCAGAAGGTGTCAGTGCAATCTACCTGAAATTAAAAAAAAAGCCCAGGGAAGAAGATCTTATCTCCCAGATGGAGAATGGGACAGGAGGAATAATAAAAGTGAAAGTGATTCACCAGGACTGGTGATGAAAAAATCCATGATGGAATCAAGATTAGGGTCTTAATCTGCTCCCTTCTTTCCACCTTGCCCCAGATCTGGGGCAGCTCTTGCTGGGCTGGATCCAGGATCACTGAAAGCAAAGTGCCAAAGGCTTCCAGGAACTTCAAACTCAGCAAAAATCCCCCCAGCTCTGCCTGAAATAGGAATATTAGGTTTAAAATGGGCCTTTTGTTACAGGGCTGGAATTAGGGAGCTGCCTAGCAGGGACTGAAAACACATCTGAGGATCAGCAGAGGAAAAAGCAGCTTTTTCCTGCTGTCTGCAGGTCAGAGCTCTTTAAATTGGGGCTGTTAAATGTCCCTGGCCACAGGAGATTGGGGAAGCAGAGGTGAAGGGAAAAAATCCTCTTTATTCCTGTGAAGGATACAGGATGCTTTGTTCACTAAATATCAAGTAGCAGGAAACCAGCTGCCTATACCTAGATAAGAGCCAGAGACAAATATGTGCTTGCCTAATCCCTATCTGTACTTGCTTAATCAGCTTTTAGTTCCAGGACCTTGAGCATAATGACCATACAAGGAGAGGTCAACCAAAAGACACGGGAGGATGACTACTAACCTTCATTCTGCAACCACCAGGAGGAAAAAAGACCCCCTAGCAACAAGTCACACATGCGCAGAATGCCATGAAAGAGACACGTTAACCGGAAAAGAGACTGTATAAGAAGGAACTGGAACTGGCGGAAGGTGCGGCAGTTGGTGGAGCAGAGACTCCCCTGCTGCCCAGCGCTGTAATTGCTTTTGCCTTGCTTGCTTGCTGCTAATAAATAAAATTGTAATTAGCAGATTGAGTCTCGGAATTTATTACATTCCCTGATTGTTCCGTGAGCTTGGGCTGCTCCAAAATGCAGCCCCAGAAAAAGAAGAAGCAGAGAGAGTGAATTTGTGCCTGCAGGGAGGGGCCTAAAGCCTCCTTAGGCTCAAAGCAACTTTCTTTTTCATGGGGCCATAAACAGATTTTGAACTACCTTTTTCACCTTCCTTCCTTTGTTCATTTTTACCTTTCTACCTTTGTTTGTTTCTGTAGCAGCTTGGAAAAAAACAAACAGAGACCACTGTTTCTTCAGGCAGGATCTCTCTTTATTACACAAGCCCCAGTATTTCTGCGTTTCTATTTTGGGAAAGTTTTAAGAGAGTTTTGGCAATGGGCACAGGGAAAGACAAAACAGATCCATGCCCACACACTTGTCAGGGCAGACTTTCTGCCCCTTCTAGGCCACTGACTCAGACATGAAACCCCCCAGCTTTCTGGGAGGTGAAGGAAGAACAGTCACACCTGGTGCTTCTACCTGTAGCCATTTGCCTGCTCTGCATCTTTGCCAAGAGAGCAGAAGGCGCTTAGCAAAGTGAAGATCAATGGAACAAGTTGCTCTCCCACTCAGGGCTCTCGTTAAGGCTGGAATGGCTGCTGCCAGCCTCTGCACTTTCTGCCTCTCCAACTTCCTACTTTTGTTCATTTCTACCTTTTTAACTTTCTACCTTTGTTTGGTTCTGACTCTCTACCTTTCTATTTTTCTACTTTTGTTGCTTTCTACCTTTCTAAATTTCTAACTTGACATGTTTGTTTGTTTCTACCATTTGAACTTTCTATCTTTCCATCTTTCTTCATTTCTAACTTTCTACATTTCTACCTTTGTTCATTTCTACATTTCTAACTTTCTACCTTTCTACATTTGTTCATTTCTACCATTCTGACCTTCTGCCTTTCTACCTTTTTTGTTTCTACTTTTATGACTTTGTACCACCTTTCTAAGTTTTGTTTCTTTTTACCTTTGTTAATTTTTACCTTTGGTAGTTTCTAACTTTCTACATCTCTGACTTTCTGTTTCTACTTTTCTGACTTTCTACATTTCTAACTCTGTACTTTTGCTTGTTTCTACCTTTCTACATTCCAACCATTTTTGTTGCTACCTTTCTAACTTTCTACCTTTGTTTGTTTCTAACTTTCTAGATTTGTCCCTTTCTGCCTTTGTTTGTAACTTTGAAACTTTATACCTTTGTTTTTCTCCCCGTTTTTACCTTTCTAACTTTGTTTCTAAACTTCTTGTTAGAGAAGTTCCCTCAGGCCCAGAGGGAAGCCAAAGCATTAGGTGTGAATTAAAACCTTTGGACAAGCTGACATCCATGAAGCCACACCAAAATGAAATAGAAATACAGATTTTTTAGTAGAAATACATGCTAAGTGCCTTAAACATGAAAAAGCTGTAGCAGAGATCTTAAACACAGCTCTTGCTGCAGCAGTGTTACCTTTTCACAGAATTCTTTACTTTAGACAAAATCTAGATAGAATTAGACTGTTCACATGTTTTAGATGGAGTGTTCACATAAACAATAAGAGCTGACAGAAACTGTATATGCAAATCTGTGTAATACAGATGTAACACTTGTGTGAGGCTTACAAGTGTTAGAATTAGACCAGGATGGGTTAAGAAAAAGAAACCTAGAATGGTGTGTTAATCTTACTGGTCAATTAACAAATAGAATCCACACTTCTGTAAGAAAAAGTACAGTGTATGGAGCATATAGAAGAAGCTGGTTTTGCCTGCTGCTGCTGCTTGGCTTTATCATGTAACCCCATTCGAACTCTGCCTTCAAGACAGCTGTGAGACTGTGAAATAAAGAACTCAGCAGAACAGCAGCCTCCTCTGCTCTTTCACCCTGGTCCGAGAAGGAAGGGTACCCTGTCAAAGGCTCAACACTTGCCTTTCTGACTTTGTTTCTAAATTTCTACCTTTCTAATTTTGTTTCTAATTTTTTTTTTTGTTTCTAACTTTGTTTGTTTTTAACTTTCGACCTTTGGAAATTTGTTTCTTGTATTTTACCTCTTTGTTTGTTTCTAAATTTCTGCTGTTGTAACTTTGTTTCTAACTTTCTACTTTTTACATTTCATTTGTTTTTAACTTTTTACCATTCCTCCCAGCGAGGGATGTGTGCAGAATACTAAAACCTGTTAAGTTCTTCATTTTCACATCTATAGGCAAATGCTACTGATTTAGATGTAAATTCATTTTGAAATGCGCCAGCCCTCTCTCTCTACTCTGTCGCATACAGGAATATAAGAAGCTGGGAATAGAGATCAGCAAGTTTTGCGAATAACGAGCCGGCGTTTTTCTGTAGGAAGGAAAGAAGCAAGCGCCTGGCCCCAGGAGCCGAGACGCTCGGGCTGCAGGAGCTGCAGAGCGCCCAGAGCCGGCTTTTCCCTCTGCTCTGTCCCTGCCCCCGGGCTGAGCTGGGCGGCGCTGCTGCCGCCTGGTGGCGAGAGCGCGGCACTGCCGCCCCCGACACGGCGCCCCGGCGCTGCTGCCGCCCGGTGCCGGCTGAGGCGAGAGGGCGGCGGCCTCGGTGGCTGCCGAGCGTGGCAAGGGCAAGGAGCGGGAGCGAGCGGGGCTGGGTCTGTCAGCGGAGGGGAGGGGCGAAGGGCGGTTCGGAGCGCCGAGGGACACGGCCGTGCGTGAGCGGGGCCACAGCTAAGGAAAGGAGCGGGCGCCGTGCGGGGCGGCGACCGCGAGGAATGACAGCGCGGGGGGCGGCCCGGCGGGGCCGGTTTTGCCGGGCAGCAGAGGCGCGGTCGCAGCGCGACCCGGGCGGGGGGCACCGGGCGGGCACGGTCGGAATCGAGCCGCCCGCGTGTCGCTCTCAAGGAGGCGGCTCGGAAAGGAAGGCGCAGTTCCGCGCTCTCGGGACGGCGTTAAGTGACGTTTTTATTAGAACCTGCCAGGACCTTGCAGAGGGTGGTTTACACTTCCGCCACACTCAAGATGGCGGACGCACTAGGCCCCCTTTGAGAGGTGTCCCTGCCGATGCCTGCCGCCGGTCGTGGAGCAGTCGCCCGCCTCCGGCGCCGCTGACCCCACCAGCCGTGTCCTCGCACCGGGAAGCACCGCGGAAAATCTCGCGGAAAGCGCGGGGCCGGCGTCGGAGTTCGGGCCGGATTCAGGCAGCCGAATAGACGCCCTTGTGAGGGGCGGCGGGGGCCCTTAAGTGTACCACACTAAAGATGGCGGCTCGACCGGAAGTGGCTTCTGCCAGCACCCAAGATGGCGGCGAACGGCGGAAGTTGCATCACCGCCACACTAAAGATGGCGGTCGTGTCCACTCTTTCCTGACCTTCTCAATATGGCGGCAGGGAAGCCCCCCCCCCCCCCCCCCAAGCTGCGTCTATTCGGCTGCCTGAGCGCAACGCCGACGCCGACGCCAGCCCAGCGCTTGCACGCAGATTTCTGAGGCGTTTCCCGCTATGCGGACACCGACTGTGGGGTCAGCGGCGCCTGGGGCAGGCGGGAGCATTCAGGCAGTCGAATAGACGGAGGGGGGGGGTCCTTCCGGCCGCCATCTTGAGAAGGTCGAATAGCCACATTGGTGCGGTCCCGGTGACTTCCGCCCTTCTTCGCCAGGCGCGGCAATGGCGGGGAGCCCGGGGAGCAGCGCTGCCGGGCCGGGGGCACCGGGGCGGGTGCTCCGGGCTCGGAGGTGAGCGGGGAACGGGGACAGCCCCGAGCAGACGGTGGGGGCCGCGGGGGATCGGTATTCCGGCCCAGGGATGGGTGTCCCGGCCCAGGGATGGGTGTCCAGGCACAGGGATGGGTTCCTGGACTATCTAATAATATTATATAACGATCATACAAGGAGATCTATATAAAAAATCCTCCATTGTCATCCTTCTCCCAGCCCCTCTGTGTTTTCAGGATCTTGGGGGAAGAGTTTGGGTCTGGACAAGGCTCTCGGGCACAGGGTGGGATTCTTGGGGTGCAGGGCCAGGATCTGGACTCGAGGCTCCCTGCGGGTCCCTTCCAGCCCAGGAAATGCTGCGATCCTGTGCCTCTGAGGGTGAAATAAAGGGCACCGGTGGGGTTTGTGCCCGCTGTGTTCACGGCCCCGCCGGCTCAGGGCGGGTTCAAGGCGCAGCTGCCCCGAGCCAGCGGGACCGGCCGGGGCTGCTCGCTCCCGGTGCTGCCGCCTTGTGGGGAGAGCCCGGCACTGCAGCCCGCACAGGCGCTGGACCACGGGATCGGCGTGGAACAGCAGCGCAGGGGGAGTGCTGAGGCAGCGCAGGGAATGCTGCGGTCCCAGGGAATGCTGCGGTCCCAGGGAAGGCTGAGGCGTCCCCTGCCCGGGGCACTCGGCAGCAAATCCCTGATGTTGAGCAGCAAAAGGAAAGTTCTGGGTTAGTGGGAGGAGGTTTCTGGAGTGGAGTTGGGACAGGTGCTGATCCACACATGGAATCACGGGGTGGTTTGGCTTGGAAGGGACCACCAAGATCATTTACACTCTGTTTGTTGTCTGGTTCCACAGCAAAGAACATCCAGAACTGCCACCTCACCCTCACGGACAGCAGGAATGTCTTCCACAGCTCTTGTTTTGGAATGGGAATGGCTGTTGGGAGCTCTGGCAAGACCAGGTAAGAAGAGAAATGGGATCATTCTGGCTGCTGCTGGAGGTGGTTTTCTGCTTTCAGGCTGTTCTTCTGAGTGATCCTTTCACAGCAGTGTTCTAGGGCAAATTTGAGGGTAATTCCAGGAATTTCAAACCAGATAAAAACTGGTGGGGCAAAAATGTGAACCTGATCCATTTCTGGTAATTCCAAGCTTCTCCCACAACACCGTTCCAGGGGAAAGCTGATGAAAGGGTAAAGATGCAGAGGAACAAGTGCTGTAAACCCCCCTGGCGCTCTGAGAGAGCAAACCTTGCAGTACTCCCAGCAGATCTCTTGGAGAAAGCGTGGGATCGCAAGGTTTTCCGGGAAAGCAAAACAGGGGCGGAGATGAGGGAATAGGCTTCCAGTTCTTCCTTTAGCTGAAAGCCTGGGGGAATTGAGAGGGGCCACAAGAACTGTTTGTGTAGGAAAATGGGAGTTTGGGGGCTGAATCTGAGTTTCCCTCTGGGGCATTTTTGAGGGAAAAGCTGAGGTGCTGTTTAAGGGAGAGAATGCACATTTTTGGGGTGGAAAAGGTTTAATCAATATTGTAGAGGAAGTAAAATGTTGGGGGTAAAAGTGGATGCAATCTGGAGGGGACAGAAGGAATATTTTGGAGGCAAAATGGGGAACTCAGTAGTGGACAGATGGGGAACATTTTGGAGGCAACACTTGACAAACTCTCTGGGGTGGAGAACGAACACATTGAGGGAAAAATGAGGTGATGAGCAGTGGGCACGTAGGGAAGGTCGTGGGGGTAAATGTTGAGAAAAGCCCCGTGGTATTCAAGAAATCCTTGGAAGCAGGACTGAGGAATTCAGTGGTGGAAAGATAGGGGAATTTTGCGGGGGTAAAACTTTAAAAGATCTAAGAGTTGAGAGTGAGTGTTTTTAGGTAAAAAGGATGTCTTGTTGGGCATCTGGATTGTGGCATTTATGGATCACAGGGTGTTTTTCCTGAAAGTAGAAGATAAAGAAGACTCCCAAAGCCTCGGTAGCTGTGTTAAGAAATCCCTCCCAGGGAAGAAAGGTGCCTAAACCTCCTGGAAGTAGGGACTAATTAGCATGGGAAGGGAAAAACCCACCCCCAGTGGGAGAGAGCCCGCCGGGTAAGGGAAGAGAAGGATGCCCTTAAGAAGAAGCAGGGAAGGTGAATTTCTCGGTTTGCTGAAATGTATCAAAAAGTTTGGAATCTGGGTCTGTGTGGAGGCCGGGATTTTCTCGGCCATATGCAGAGCCCAGCACTAGGAATAGAGTAATTCCAGGCTTTCCAACGCCAAAAATGCAGTACCAGAGAGTTCTGTTATCCCGAGGACTTGGGGGATATTTGGCAAAAATTTCTGGGGGCCCAGGCTGGACCGAGCTTTTAACGCTCCCCGGATTCACGGGATCGGGGATTCCAGCGTGCCCTGCACGGGTTTTTTCAGGGAAGTCCCAAATCCGTGTGAGCACAAAGCAGAATCCCCTGGGAGCTGTGAAGGCAACGGGATATTTCTTGGGAACTTTGAAGGATTGGGTGAGTCCTCAGTGTTAGGTTGGAATGAACGCAAATTGTCCGGGAGTTGCTGGTTTAGGGATGGCCGGGTCTGGGTTTGGATTTGTGGGCACCGAGTGTTCCTTGTGTCAGTTTTAGGTCTGGATTGGTGGGAATTGTCAGAGAAAAGAGAAGGCAATTGAAATGTGGAGCTCCATTCTTGGAGAAATGATCAGGATGGGAGAGGAAAGGCTGTGGAGCTGCTGGGAGCTCCTGGAGAACGAAAGGATCTGAGGTCTGGAGGCAAAAGCTGTGGAACAAAGCCTGAATAGGGTGCGGGGTGGGGCGGGAGGGGGAGGAGGGCACCGTGGGGGGGTGAAAGAGGGAAAGAATCCCTGCTCCGGGAATCCAGCAGGGACCAGGAGAGGATCATTTTCCATCCACTGCTCTCAGTGTAATCCTACTGAGGACGGTCAAAGGGAAGTGATTCATTTGTTCTTAGGTTTGGAATGAAAGGTGCTCTTCCAGAGGGGAATATTCACCTGTTAAAATTCTGTTGGATACAGGAAAAGAGGGAGGAAGCAAGCAGCTGGGGAATGAACGGGTGGATTTTTTGGTGGATACAGGGAAAGACACGGGAAGGGGCTCTTAAGTAAAATACACCTCACGGGCAGCACCAGGAGAAGCCTCAACTGCCCTTTTTTTCCAAGCTCTGACATTGCAGAGGAGTAAGCAGTGGTCAGCCCATCACTTTCTGTATTCCTTGGATGCCCAGTGCTTTGTTGGGAAGAGATAATATTTGGAAATGAGCAAATCCAGGGATGTAATTTCCTGATAGTAAAGCCCCAGAGACCCTGGTTTTGATATCCTTCCAGCACCCAAACGCAACAGAGGGAATCCTGGCGGAGCTGGAAATCGCTGTCGCTCCGTCGGTGGAATTCCTGGGAAATGGAAAGCAGCAGAAGCAGCAAGAACGGAATTGGAAGCAGGCTCCAGCCGGGTAAGGCAGACACCAAATCCTTTGGAACTGGGCAGGGGTGGGAAGAATTAATTCTTACATTCGTAGCCCATGGATTCCTGAGCAGGATCCCGGCAGGGAAGAGTGCAGGGATCAGACTGGGGACTGATCCCAGCTGGGGGCAGCGAGCCTTGGAATTGGCTGAAGGGAAGAAAGAGGGATCCTTTGAGCACAAGGATCAGCTGTCAAATGCGGAGATGGCATCAGACAATTCCTCGGGAGGGTTTAGTTCCTGGGCCAAATCGATCTCCTGCCTTGTGAAGGAGCTCAGAGATCTGGGAAGAGCCCAAGCAACGCAGGGAATGCAGTGGCAGATAAAACTGCCGGGGAACGGTGGGGAAAAGCATCGAACAGGGGGCCTCGTTTTGTACAGGAACGGTACAAAAAATTGTCCGAAAGAATAGGAATGGAAAGGGATTTTACGTATTCCTCGGAGGCCACAATCCAGTGGGAAGGCTGAGAGAAGGAAGCAAAGCCTAAAAAGGCAAATGAGCCAAATCTGCCCAAAGCCTGCAATGGCCGCATTCCCTGGCATTGCTGAGGACTTCAGCCGAGCTCCAGGCAAAAGGTGAGCCCCTATGGAATCCTTTCTGGGAGACCATATCCAGCTGGGACCCTTCCTGGAGAAGGCCATGGGATATGGGTTATCCCAGGTCCAGAGAATATGTCATTTCCTCAGGAAAAACACTTGGATCACTGCATCACTTTCTTGTTTTAGGCTCACCAGTCACCCGGGCTATCCAAGTCCATCCTCCCCAGCGGGGAGAGCGGGAGCACGTCCGGCCATGGAGAATTTCTGGGAGAGCCCGGGAGAAGAAAGAAGGCTCCAGCTTCACAGATCTGTGTCATAACCCATCCTGTCGGCCGCTCCTGTTTGATCCTGGTGCATTTGTCCTCTTGGATTCAACCTGAGCAGCGCTAATTGCTGGCAATGAAGCAGCCTTTGGTACTTCTTTTCCATGAAACCTCTCCATCCTGCCCTTCAATCCTGTTGCAAACACGGGGAAAACCCAAAACTCCGTTTTTTTTCCCCTCTCCCCTTCACTTTGCCTCCTCTTTTCTTGCAGGCTTTGGGCTATCCAGGCTTGCATGTGGATTAGACACCCTGTAAGCTCAGCTCCAGGTGGGATTGCAGCGGTGTTGGAAGCACCAGGGATTCTCCCAAGGTTTGGTGTGAGGAGCTGCATCTTGGGAGGGGCTGGGATTTTGTGCACTTCTGGGGTTTTTTTTTCCTGTTTGCCTTTTGGGCTGCCTCAGAGAAAAGGCTGAAAACCGAAGAAGCTGAGGGGGGGTTCCCAAATTCCTTTCCAGCCCTTCAGAGGAGGCACAAAGCCACGTGCAGCTGAGGAGAGGGATGTGAGGAGAATGGCAGTAATGGAGCCTTGGGACTCTGCACTTCATTCTTTTCACGTGTTTGGAGGTGCAGGAAATTCCAAACCCCACAGGAATTCTGCGTCTGTAACATCGGGTGCAACCTCTTGAAACCCAAGTGCTCAGAGTGGGGTTTTCCCAAGGGTAAATCCCAATGTGACATGGCAAAGCTTCAGTGAGGATTTCCAGGCTTGACTGCACAGCTTTTGGGAAAGCTCAGTAACCAAACAAGATCAGATTTCTGTCGGATTTGGATCAAACGTGGCATTTAAATCTGGGACAGCTCAGCTCCCCGGGTGGGAAAGTGCTTGGAGTAGCCGAGAGCTGAGCCGTTTTTGAGAATTCCAAGCGTTGTGTCCTTACGCTCCTTAATACAGCGTTTAAATAATTGATCCTGAATGGAGCCAGTATCAGAGGGATTTGTTAGAGGGGCAGGGATGTTTTTTCACCTGGCAGTGTGTCGGGATAGTCAAGACTCCTTATGTCAGAATTAATTGGTCTTCCTTCTTTTCCCTTTTGTTCTTTCTAGATTGTGGCTGAGTGGGGAGAATATTTGGGATAAAGAAACGAAATGCCCGAGGGAAGCTTCGTGTTCCCGTGGGGATGCTTTAGGCGCGTGCAGCTTCTGAGCTGCACCGAAAGTTGAGGCTCCCCCGGAAGCCTTCCGAAGCTGGAAGGGCCGGGGAAGAGAATTCCAGGAGAGGTGTGGGAAGCGCTTTCTGCCAGGTCTGGACAGCACCGAGGTGGGAATGACTTCAAAGCGTTCCTTGTCCCTGTCCTGTTCCCAGCCCAGGACAAAGTTGGTGTTCCCTGAGCGGCTGCGGTTCCCTGGATGTGGCAGGAGGAGGTCTCTGCCGGGGAGTGGGAGAAATGTCCCTGCCCGGTGCCGTGTCCTTGGCGGGCAGAGAGCGCCGATCGTGGCAAGGGGGGTTTGTGAGTGTGGAATCAATCCTGGCTCCTTTTTAAGGGGGTGTTTTAACGAGTCATCAGCAGGGACCACTTTTAGCCAGCTTTAGTTAAGTTCCTTTTGCACAGGTTTCATGTGGCTTTGATGGTGAAATCACCAAACCCTGAAGTTTGCCAAATTACCCCTGAAAAGCTTTAATGAACCAATCCTGAGGGAACTGGGGATTGCATATCTGGGATCTTATGGCCCTTTGAGGCCATGTTGGGTTTACCCCCTGATTTTGGTGCCGAGGGAAACTCCAAGTTAAGAATAATCCAAATATGAAGCACTTCTCACAAAAGTCAGCTTTGCAAAGCTTTATTTGGGCTAAAAAAGAAAAGATGGGAATGCCCTTGGCAGAAAAGCAGCTGTGAGGCACAGCAGGCTTCAAATGGCTGTCAGCAGGAGCTCCAGGAGAAACGGCTGCTGGCTGCGGGCATCCTGGGCTTTCCAGGCAGGTTTTGTACTGGATTGCAAGGCAGTTCTCCTGCCTCTGGGGGGTGGCACCTGCATCCCACTGGAAAGGGAAAATGTGGAGAGAGCGGCAAGCGGGAAGACGGTTGCTGATGTGTGTCCTTGGATTGCAGTTCCTCCCGGTGGGTCTGTGCTGCTGGAGGTTTGAAGGAGATCAGCCTTGGAGTACGTGTGGGTTCAGCTGTGGGGTTTGGGAGCGACGCTGGGCATGAAATTCCAGGCATGTTCCCCTTGCTGGAGTGAGAAGCAGTGGAAGCACTTTGCTGTCTGCTTCTTCATCGCCTTCACCTCGGTCCCCTGGGGCTCCAGGTAATCCCCTCTCACCTTTGCTTTTCCAGGGGTCTCTAAATGAGGGCTTGAGCTTTGGTGCATCTCCCTTTACAGGGAAGATCTGTTCCAGGAAAGGTCTCCTGGTCTGGACCGATGGCATTGCAGGAAGAGCAGGAAACCCCAGAGCTCCTGTGGCTCCCTCATCTGATTTGCCTGCAGGCAGCAAGGATCATTCCCAAGTGTCATCCCCTGGCTCCGTGACTCGGGGAGGTTGTGTTCCCCCAAAGGCCAGGGGCCGCTTTGTGTTGCAGCTCACAGAAGTCCAGCTCGGTGGTGCTGGGTTTGGTTTTTGTGTGCAATGAAGGCACTAAAAAATTCCCCTCCTTCACTGGCACAGCCCTGGAGTGGGAGCAGATTCCCCTTATCCCGGAGTTATCCCGCTCCTGCCCTGGATCCCTGCGGTGCCGTGTGTTCTCCAAGCTCACAGCACTGCTGGCTCTAAACAAGAAAAACAATCCCTGTTCCTTCTCTTCTCCGTCCTTGATGTTCCCAGGCCCTGCATCTCCCTGGCTATTCCCTGTGGGAGTCTTCATCTCCATCCCACCTTATCCCGATCAAATAAGGGTCTGAGACGTGTTTAGCAGCAAATGCATTCTTGTAAAGAAAGCCAAGAGCAAGGAGCGTCCAGATGCAGAGAAGTCTTTAGAAAAGCATTCCAGACGTGCAAATGAGGGATGTGTCTTCCTGCATGTCCTGTTGTTTTTTCTCTGTCAGGTTTTGGAAGGGTTTTCTCTCAGTGATTTCCTGCAGTCCAGGTGCGTCCCTTCTTTTGTCCAAATCCAGTGCCAGAGGATCGAACAACTGACGCGTGGGGTCTGGGATGAAAACGGTTCTCCTAAAATGAGGGAAACAGTGCTAGAAGAGAAATGAGCATCCTTTTAATGCCTGGAATAAAAATGCTGGAAAAGGGCAATTTTATTTGATATGGTGTCTTTCTCTTTTTTTTTTCCATGGATAAAACTGCACGGTGCGCAATCAGAGCAGAAATATGAAATGCAGGAGTCTTGGATTCCACAGTGGGATTAACTTCCCTTTTCTGCTCTCTTTCAGGACAGGAAAAACCACTGAACTCGCCCCATCTTTGGGACCAAGAGCTTTGGTGTTGGAGTAGGCAAAGCCAGCTAGGGCCCCCCTTGTCCTGCCCATGGTGTGGGTCAGGGACAGGCTCCTCTTCTCCTCTGGGCTGGGATGAACTGCCTAGGGAATGCTCTTTCTGACAGGCCGGTCCTAGCCCCGGCTACTGGAAATGGGCAGAGGTGAAGAGGCAAGTGCCAGAGTTCCTTGGGGATGATGGAATTGTGGTGTTTGGCTGTGCCCAGAGGGGCAGGTTGGGCATTTCTGTGTGTGTGAGGACCGGTTTGGGTGCTGGGGAGCCCGGGGAGCCGAGCTCTCAGTGCATTCCCAGCTCTCCCGGGGGTGGGAGCTGGTGCAGGGCTGGGTGACAGCCTCTGGTCGGGCTCGGGGCAGGCCCTGGCCCCGGCACAGACACGCTGGGGTGGTTTGGGGCCGCCTGGGGAGCCGTGGGAGGCAAATGAGGGATGGTGCTGGGCGGAGCGATCGGCCTGCGCTCGTGTCAGCGCAGCCGTGCAGGGCACTGGGATCTGGGTAAAACACCGGCTCTCCTGGCGTTCAGGGATGCAAGGTCTGAGGGACTGGATTTACTTGGGACATTCCAGGACAGCAGGAAGAAGAGGAAATGTGGTGCCAGAGGTGCGTCCCATCAGGTTGCATTTCCCTCTTTCCCGTTTCCATTTCCTCCTCAGTGCAGGTGTCCCCTGCAGCCCATGAGCACGGGGCCGGTGACAACTCCCTGTCTGTAGAGGGATTCCTTATGGAACAAGGGCAGATGACACTTGTGTGAGGCTTACGACTGTTAGAATTAGACCAGGATGGGTTAAGAAAAAGAAAACTAGAATGGTGTGTTAATCTTACTGGTCAATTAACAAATAGAATCCACACTTCTGTAAGAAAAAGTACAGTGTATGGAGCATATAGAAGAAGCTGGTTTTGCCTGCTGCTGCTGCTTGGCTTTATCATGTAACCCCATTCGAACTCTGCCTTCAAGACAGCTGTGAGACTGTGAAATAAAGAACTCAGCAGAACAGCAGCCTCCTCTGCTCTTTCACCCTGGTCCGAGAAGGAAGGGTACCCTGTCAAAGGCTCAACACCTTCTGCCTTTCTGACTTTGTTTCTAAATTTCTACCTTTCTAATTTTGTTTGTAATTTTTTTTTTTGTTTCTAACTTTGTTTGTTTTTAACTTTCGACCTTTGGAAATTTGTTTGTTTCTTGTATTTTACCTCTTTGTTTGTTTCTAAATTTCTGCTGTTGTAACTTTGTTTCTAACTTTCTACTTTTTACATTTCATTTGTTTTTAACTTTTTACCATTCCTCCCAGCGAGGGATGTGTGCAGAATACTAAAACCTGTTAAGTTCTTCATTTTCACATCTATAGGCAAATGCTACTGATTTAGATGTAAATTCATTTTGAAATGCGCCAGCCCTCTCTCTCTACTCTGTCGCATACAGGAATATAAGAAGCTGGGAATAGAGATCAGCAAGTTTTGAGAATAACGAGCCGGCGTTTTTCTGTAGGAAGGAAAGAAGCAAGTGCCTGGCCCCGGGAGCCGAGACGCTCGGGCTGCGGGAGCTGCAGAGCGCCCAGAGCCGGCTTTTCCCTCTGCTCTGTCCCTGCCCCCGGGCTGAGCTGGGCGGCGCTGCTGCCGCCTGGTGGCGAGAGCGCGGCACTGCCGCCCCCGACACGGCGCCCCGGCGCTGCTGCCGCCCGGTGCCGGCTGAGGCGAGAGGGCGGCGGCCTCGGTGGCTGCCGAGCGTGGCAAGGGCAAGGAGCGGGAGCGAGCGGGGCTGGGTCTGTCAGCGGAGGGGAGGGGCGAAGGGCGGTTCGGAGCGCCGAGGGACACGGCCGTGCGTGAGCGGGGCCACAGCTAAGGAAAGGAGCGGGCGCCGTGCGGGGCGGCGACCGCGAGGAATGACAGCGCGGGGGGCGGCCCGGCGGGGCCGGTTTTGCCGGGCAGCAGAGGCGCGGTCGCAGCGCGACCCGGGCGGGGGGCACCGGGCGGGCACGGTCGGAATCGAGCCGCCCGCGTGTCGCTCTCAAGGAGGCGGCTCGGAAAGGAAGGCGCAGTTCCGCGCTCTCGGGACGGCGTTAAGTGACGTTTTTATTAGAACCTGCCAGGACCTTGCAGAGGGTGGTTTACACTTCCGCCACACTCAAGATGGCAGACGCACTAGGCCCCCTTTGAGAGGTGTCCCTGCCGATGCCTGCCGCCGGTCGTGGAGCAGTCGCCCGCCTCCGGCGCCGCTGACCCCACCAGCCGTGTCCTCGCACCGGGAAGCACCGCGGAAAATCTCGCGGAAAGCGCGGGGCCGGCGTCGGAGTCCGGGCCGGATTCAGGCAGCCGAATAGACGCCCTTGTGAGGGGCGGCGGGGGCCCTTAAGTGTACCACACTAAAGATGGCGGCTCGACCGGAAGTGGCTTCTGCCAGCACCCAAGATGGCGGCGAAGGGCGGAAGTTGCATCACCGCCACACTAAAGATGGCGGTCGTGTCCACTCTTTCCTGACCTTCTCAATATGGCGGCAGGGAAGCCCCCCCCCCCCCCCCAAGCTGCGTCTATTCGGCTGCCTGAACGCGACGCCGACGCCGACGCCAGCCCAGCGCTTGCACGCAGATTTCTGAGGCGTTTCCCGCTATGCGGACACCGACTGTGGGGTCAGCGGCGCCTGGGTCAGGCGGGAGCATTCAGGCAGTCGAATAGACGGAGGGGGGGGTCCTTCCGGCCGCCATCTTGAGAAGGTCGCATAGCCACATTGGTGCGGTCCCGGTGACTTCCGCCCTTCTTCGCCAGGCGCGGCAATGGCGGGGAGCCCGGGGAGCAGCGCTGCCGGGCCGGGGGCACCGGGGCGGGTGCTCCGGGCTCGGAGGTGAGCGGGGAACGGGGACAGCCCCGAGCAGACGGTGGGGGCCGCGGGGGATCGGTATTCCGGCCCAGGGATGGGTATCCCGGCCCAGGGATGGGTTCCTGGACTATCTAATAATATTATATAACGATCATACAAGGAGATCTATATAAAAAATCCTCCAATGTCATCCTTCTCCCAGCCCCTCTGTGTTTTCAGGATCTTGGGGGAAGAGTTTGGGTCTGGACAAGGCTCTCGGGCACAGGGTGGGATTCTTGGGGTGCAGGGCCAGGATCTGGACTCGAGGCTCCCTGCGGGTCCCTTCCAGCCCAGGAAATGCTGCGATCCTGTGCCTCTGAGGGTGAAATAAAGGGCACCGGTGGGGTTTGTGCCCGCTGTGTTCACGGCCCCGCCGGCTCAGGGCGGGTTCAAGGCGCAGCTGCCCCGAGCCAGCGGGACCGGCCGGGGCTGCTCGCTCCCGGTGCTGCCGCCTTGTGGGGAGAGCCCGGCACTGCAGCCCGCACAGGCGCTGGACCACGGGATCGGCGTGGAACAGCAGCGCAGGGGGAGTGCTGAGGCAGCGCAGGGAATGCTGCGGTCCCAGGGAATGCTGCGGTCCCAGGGAAGGCTGAGGCGTCCCCTGCCCGGGGCACTCGGCAGCAAATCCCTGATGTTGAGCAGCAAAAGGAAAGTTCTGGGTTAGTGGGAGGAGGTTTCTGGAGTGGAGTTGGGACAGGTGCTGATCCACGCATGGAATCACGGGGTGGTTTGGCTTGGAAGGGACCACCAAGATCATTTACACTCTGTTTGTTGTCTGGTTCCACAGCAAAGAACATCCAGAACTGCCACCTCACCCTCACGGACAGCAGGAATGTCTTCCACAGCTCTTGTTTTGGAATGGGAATGGCTGTTGGGAGCTCTGGCAAGACCAGGTAAGAAGAGAAATGGGATCATTCTGGCTGCTGCTGGAGGTGGTTTTCTGCTTTCAGGCTGTTCTTCTGAGTGATCCTTTCACAGCAGTGTTCTAGGGCACATTTGAGGGTAATTCCAGGAATTTCAAACCAGATAAAAACTGGTGGGGCAAAAATGTGAACCTGATCCATTTCTGGTAATTCCAAGCTTCTCCCACAACACCGTTCCAGGGGAAAGCTGATGAAAGGGTAAAGATGCAGAGGAACAAGTGCTGTAAACCCCCCATGCACTCTTGACAGAGCAAACCTTGCAGTACTCCCAGCAGATCTCTTGGAGAAAGCGTGGGATCGCAAGGTTTTCCGGGAAAGCAAAACAGGGGCGGAGATGAGGGAATAGGCTTCCAGTTCTTCCTTTAGCTGAAAGCCTGGGGGAATTGAGAGGGGCCACAAGAACTGTTTGTGTAGGAAAATGGGAGTTTGGGGGCTGAATCTGAGTTTCCCTCTGGGGCATTTTTGAGGGAAAAGCTGAGGTGCTGTTTAAGGGAGAGAATGCACATTTTTGGGGTGGAAAAGGTTTAATCAATATTGTAGAGGAAGTAAAATGTTGGGGGTAAAAGTGGATGCAATCTGGAGGGGACAGAAGGAATATTTTGGAGGCAAAATGGGGAACTCAGTAGTGGACAGATGGGGAACATTTTGGAGGCAACACTTGACAAACTCTCTGGGGTGGAGAACGAACACATTGAGGGAAAAATGAGGTGATGAGCAGTGGGCACGTAGGGAAGGTCGTGGGGGTAAATGTTGAGAAAAGCCCCGTGGTATTCAAGAAATCCTTGGAAGCAGGACTGAGGAATTCAGTGGTGGAAAGATAGGGGAATTTTGCGGGGGTAAAACTTTAAAAGATCTAAGAGTTGAGAGTGAGTGTTTTTAGGTAAAAAGGATGTCTTGTTGGGCATCTGGATTGTGGCATTTATGGATCACAGGGTGTTTTTCCTGAAAGTAGAAGATAAAGAAGACTCCCAAAGCCTCGGTAGCTGTGTTAAGAAATCCCTCCCAGGGAAGAAAGGTGCCTAAACCTCCTAGAAGTAGGGACTAATTAGCATGGGAAGGGAAAAACCCACCCCCAGTGGGAGAGAGCCCGCCGGGTAAGGGAAGAGAAGGATGCCCTTAAGAAGAAGCAGGGAAGGTGAATTTCTCGGTTTGCTGAAATGTATCAAAAAGTTTGGAATCTGGGTCTGTGTGGAGGCCGGGATTTTCTCGGCCATATGCAGAGCCCAGCACTAGGAATAGAGTAATTCCAGGCTTTCCAACGCCAAAAATGCAGTACCAGAGAGTTCTGTTATCCCGAGGACTTGGGGGATATTTGGCAAAAATTTCTGGGGGCCCAGGCTGGACCGAGCTTTTAACGCTCCCCGGATTCACGGGATCGGGGATTCCAGCGTGCCCTGCACGGGTT